>NC_135271.1:10465000-10765000 GCF_051311805.1 Agelaius phoeniceus | reverse complement strand
TGGGATTCCCCAATTTCCTGCTCCCGCTAAAACCGCACTGCCCTCGCTGCCCTCCCGCCTCCCATGGAAAGCACAAAAGGCAAAGATCCCGGGCTGAGATAAGAACAATTTATTGGGAACAGCAACGAGATAAGGAACAAACAGGAAGAGAAAAAATATTGATAACTGAAGGGATAAGAAAAATTATTTGCAGAGAAAACTACAACATCAACAATTGGCTCTCCCTGGCCACATATTTCCCCTGCCTGGAAAGGACACCCTTCTCCTCAGGGAGAGAGAGAGAAAGAGTCCCTTTCCTGCCCCTGGCAATGACCTGAGGTGGGAGTGAACGCAATGACAGGGCCATGGCCGGACCATCATGTTCTTCCATACCACATCATGTGGTATGAATCGGTGTGAATCCGTTCATGCACGAGGAGACTGGAGCTGGTCTGAAACCTCTTCCCACACTGGGTGCACTCATAGGGCCGCTCTCCAGTGTGGATCATTTGGTGGATGATCTGCTGGGGCTTATGACTGAAGGTCATCTCACATTCCCCACACTTGTATGGCCTTTCCCCAGTGTGGATCCTCTGGTGGTGGTAGATCAAGTGGGACTTCTGCCTGAACCTCTTCCCACATTCCACACATTCATAGAGCCTCTCCCCAGCGTGGATGCGCTGGTGCCTGATGAGGTGGGAGTTGCGCTTGAGGCCCTTCCCGCACTCAGGGCAGCAGAAAAGCCTCTCCTTGGTGTGAATCCACTGGTGGCGGAGGAGATTGGAGCTGGTCTGAAACCTCTTCTGATACTCGGGACACTCGTAGGGCCTCTCCCCAGTGCGGATGCGTTGGTGGGTCATGAGGGCAGAGCTGCAGCTGAAGCTCTTCCCACATTCGCCACTCTCGTGGGGCCATTCCCCGGTGTGGATCATCTGGTGGCTGATCAGGGTGCTGCTCTGCCTGAAGCTCTTCCCACACTCCAAGCACTTGTAGGGCTTCTCCACATCATGAAGCTGCTCCTGGGCCATCAGCTCTGAGCTCTGGCTGAAGCTCTGTCCACCTTCCTGGCTCAGGGTGGGTCTTTCTTCCTCAGAGCACCCTGGGTTGGGTTTGCAGCCCCTCGGCATGTGAGATCTTCCAGGCTTTTCCTCCCTGTTGAATTCCTGTGCCGTGGAGCCACTCAATATGACCTCTTCCACAAGGTTCTGTGTTGGGGATTTTTCCTCCCTGGTCTCCATCCTCAGCTTCTTCCCTGGGGGAGGAAGGACAAGGAGAGGATGGGATTTGCCTCCGTGCCAGAGGGAAGGGGAAGGAGATCCCCCCAGTGCATCCCCAGCAGGATGGCATTGGCAGCAGGGTTGTCCTGCAGCCGGGGGCCATGCTGGTCAGGGAGATGGAGCAGGAGAGAGGGGAAAAGGGGCACTGACTTCCTCCTCACCTGCCTGGGTGTCCCAGGGCTCCTTCCTCTTCTTCACAGTCTCCTACTCCATCCAATCAAAGTTTGGGAATGAGAAATCCTGTTTTGGGAAGAAAACAAAGGGTGCGCAAATTGTCTTTTGTACTGGTTTGAAGGCAAACCTGGGGGAGGGTCTAAGCCAGAATTGCAATTCAATAAGAAAATGAAGATCAAGGCAATGCTACAGAAACACTGCCTTAAACTGACAGAGTCAGGATATAACCTGACACCCTGTTGCTCAGGGTGGTGGCTGCAGTCCCATTAAATGGTGGCTGCAGTCCTGTTGGACTGATGAACATGTTTCTGTTGAAGCAGTGATCCTGTAGAAGGGTCTGGTCTTCCTCTGAAGGTCCAGTGGTGGTTCTGGAGCTCTTGTCCTCTGGGAATCCAGTAGGCAAGGTGCTCCTGGTGTTGCAAGCCTCAGCTTATATCCAGGTAGGAATGCTTAGTTCCTCCCCCTGGGCGGAGCATCCCACAATGGGATGATGGAATTTTATCAGTCCTGCAGTGATACACAATGGCCCATTCACAGAAGATCTCTCCCCTGGAGGGTGTTATCAGGGCTGAGTCATGGAAGAGATAAAGAACACTGCCCTGTCTGTTTATAGCAGTTGATGAAGATGGGGATTGAAAACATGCATTTGGTTCCATCTTACATTGCAGCCTGAAACAGTGGGGTAATCCCTGCTCGGGGGTGAACACCACCCCCCTTACCCAAACTGGCTCAGGTGTAAAACCCCCACCCCGGGAAGGCCACACACACAGGGGACAATGTCACACTTGCCCTGCCCCAGGGGAGGTCTCTGTCCCTGTCACTCCCTTGCTCTCCCCCCTTTTCTCTTTCTTTCCATCTCTCTCTCTACCTCACATTTACTGTTCAATAAAATCTACCTTGGATTTGGTCTCATTAGCACCTTAACTGGGGCAGAGGTATCTCTCTAACTATTTTCTTAACCAGATTGCCACATTATTTTGGCACAGTGAGATCAGGGAACTGTTCTCTGGCCCCAAATGCCTTTGACAACAGCATGGTTCCCTCCTCTGGGGAGGTTGTGGTTCTCTCCGGAGGAACTCTTGGAAACTTGGATGCAGCTTCCTCTGAGCAACTTACGGGAGAACTGATGAGGAAAATGGCTGTTGTGGGTGGCCAGTGTCAAAACAAAATATTTTAGTTGTCCCTCCTTGAAAAGCTTGTTAAAATCACTGGAGGAAATGATACTCGCAAGATTGGCAATGTTCATTCACTCCAAGTTGAGGAACACAAGGCTGCAAGAAGTCTCACAAGAAGCCCAGCTCAAGTAGCTAAATTCCCAAATAACTCCTGAATTCCCAGGCTTGGGGGCTTTGTCAAATCTGAGAATCATTATCCTCTTCATCCCTGTCACCTTTGTGACAGCTACACAGAGCTTCCACTTCCTTTTAATAACCTGTATTGGGCCAAATTTCCACTTTCCTTTTATTGGAATCTGCCAGCAGCTGAGCTGGAGCTCTGCAGGAACCGATGAAACTTGGAATTGCCACATCACTACTTGGGTTGTCAGTTTATTCATGTTTGGGATTTGTTTGCAATTTCATCACAAGTTACTTGTGGGAAGAGCAAATATTCTTCAAAGTGATTTATGCAGAGCTAAGTTTGATTTCTGCCAAGTTTATTTTCTCCAGTGCCCAGGGGATGCTCAAGGGGTCTCTGTGCCTCTTGTCCTGAGGGATGCTTGGGAGGGGCTTGGGAGGGGTGTCCCTGTCCCTGTCACCCCAGGCCATTCCCAGGGGGTGTCCCTGTCCCTGTCACCACAGGCCATTCCCCAGGGGTGTCCCTGTCACCCCAGGCCATTCCCCAGGGGTCTCCATCATTCTCACCCCAGGGAATGCCTGGGGGGTCTCCCTCCCTCTCACCCCTCTCCCAGGGGGTGCTCAGGGCAGTCTCTGTCCCTCTCAGCCCAGGTGATGCTCAGGGGTCTCTGTCCCCTCGCCCTGGGGGATGCTCGGAGGGGTCTCCATCCCCCTGGCCTCAGGCAATGCCTGTGCAGGGCTGGGCACCAGGGGCTCTGTGTCCCTCTCACCGCTGAGGATGCTCAGGGTTGGGGGGGCTCTCCAACCTTCTCACACCTGGGGAGGCCGGGGGGGTCTCTGTCCCTCTCAGCCCTGGTGTGACCCCACCCAAACATCATCGGGGTCACAGGGACAGAGACACTCCCCAAACCCCCAGAAGGGCTGAACGTGGGGGTTTGGTTTGGAGCTGAGGATTTAGGAAGGGGCTGGAATTGGGGCTGGGGTTGGAGTTGGGACTGAGATTTGCATTAGAGCTGGGAATGGGGTTAAGGCAAGACATGGGATTGGCTTTAGGGCTGGGGTTGGGATTGGGTCTGGGGCTAGACGAGTTTGGAACTGGGATGTGATTGAATACAGAACTGTGAGTGTGTCTAAACGTGGAGTGAGATTGGGACCAGGATCAAGGTCAGGTTTGGGACTGAGCTCACCCAGAGCAGGACAGGGGGGATGTCACTGTGGGATGTCCCTGGCATCATCCCAGTCTGCCTCAGGCACCTGCAAACATGGGGGGGAGCTGGGTGCCCCAAGATCCAGGTGCTCCCACCCTGCCCCTCAATACCAGGCGAGCATTCCCTGAGGGCAGCCCTGACTGTGACGCTTGGGGCTCTGGGATCAGCCCTCACATCCCTGTGGGAGCAGCTGCAGACAGGACAAGAGATTTTCCCCCCCGCTTCCCTGAGGGTGGATGAAGCCCAGCTGCCCTTTTCTTCTGGTGCCTCCTCCTCTCCTTGGCCAAGCACCACCCTGGGACAGGGGTGAGAGGGAGGGAGACCCCCCCAGGCATTCCCTGGGGTGAGAATAGTGAAGACCCTCTGGAGAATGGCCTGGGGTGAAAGGAGCAGGGACACCCCCTGGGGAATGGCCTGGGGTCACAGGCTCAGTCACAACCCTCCCAAGCCTCTCGCAAGCATCCCCCAGGGTGAGAGGCACAGAGAGCCATCGAGCCATGACCCTCCTTTCACCACACACCTGCAGGCACAGGTCCTTTCACAGGCTTTGCTTCCCAGGCCATATGGGTCAAGATCCCACCAAAGACAGAGCCCCTGCATACTCATTTCCAGGCAGCAATCCTCCCTCCACAGCAACCTGCTCACCAGGTCCTCGCTACTTCCTCGAATCATCCATCACCAAGACTGGGAAGCAGGTGGCTCCATCAGCACTTGTGACAGAACATCCCAAGAGCAAGAGTTTGGTCACCACTGGACCCAGTGAGTAGCATTTCTGCAGCCCTTCATCCAGGCCAGACAAGCAGGCCTTACTGTTACCCTGTGCCACTGAGGCACAAAGCCCTCTGCTCACGCCCTGAATGGGCTTCAGAGAGTTCCAGACAGAAAACAAGCAAGACTGAGCACCTGCTCCACCTCCTCATGACTTCTCCTCTGTGGCTTGCACTTAGGCTCACAGTTGCACTTTCCTTGTCTCCTTCTCTGTCCCAGGTGACTACACCACGGATAGTGCCAACAAACACGTCTTCCATACGGCACTGGCCAATACCCTGGCCATCGTGCTCGGTGCACGTGACGGGACAGGACGGGACAGAGCAGGGCTGTGAGGAGCCTCCCCACAGCCAACTCATTCCTGGCTGACCTGGAGCTTTTCCGAGGCATCCCCTGTACAGGTGACCTCGAGGCCAGGCTGCGGGACTCAGTTACGTGGAAAATTTCCAAGGCGTCTGGTAACCCTGCGGCCGGTGCCCTGGAGGACGGACTGCGGGAGTTGCAGTCCTATTTCCTTTTTGAGACTTCTCTCTTGCTGGTGCCCTCGAGGACAGACTGCGGGACTTCCTGTCCTGTAGCCTTCCCGAGGCTCCTCTGTTGCAGGTGCCTTCAAGGCACAACTGCAGCACTCGCTAATCTTCAGCGCTTCCAAGGCCTCTCTGCTTCAGCAAGCACTCCTAACTGCAAAGAGTGACATGGAGCAGAGACCCCCCAGGGTGCCCAAGGTGGCCTGGCTGGAGGAGGAAGAGGCTGGAGCTACCTGAGCACAGAAGCATGATGAACTGGAGGAGTTCCAGCTGCTGCAGGAGCATGAGTGCTTGAGCTGGGCCAAAGGGCTGGTGCCTGTAGCCAGCTTGGCCCCATCGGGGCCATCCATCTGGGAACCGGGGAAAGCTGAAACTTCCGAAAGGTGAAGAACGAAGACGCACTATACTGGGATTGTGTGCGCAGCTTGCAAACTTGCGGAAAACAGTAGCCTTCCACTCTCCTGCCTTCTCCATTCACATTCCGTTGGAAGAGGAGCTGTTTTGGACAACTTTCTTTAAGTTCTTGCAAAACGCTCTGCGGACATCCGTGCAACCTCTAGAACACAATCGGTGATGTTTTCTGCAATGGCACAGTTTCTTATTGCGAGATATAGTGGGAAAGCTTTTTGCTCAGACGTAGGCGGCAGTAGAGGCAGAAGACGAAGATACGGAGCTCCCCGAAGAAGAGCGCCGGTCCCGGGCGTCTTTCAGCAGAAGCCGCTCTCCAGAATGCACCACGACCGGCACAATGCTCTGTGCGCGAAGAAGCCGCTTGTTCGCCTCCGGGAGCGGGGGAAAGCTGCATCTTCCGAAAGGCGAAGAACGAAGCTGCAGTCGGCAGGGATTGTGTGCGCAGCTTGCAAACGTGTGGAAAACGGTAGTCTTCCACTCTCCTACCTTCTCCATTCACATTCCGTTGGAAGAGGAGCTGTTTTGGACAACTTTCTTTTCCTTCTTGCAAAAGACTCTGCAGACCTCCGTGCAACCTCTAGAACACAATCGGTGATGTTTTCCGCACTGGCACAGTCTCCTTTTGCGGGACATAGTGGAAAAGCTTTTTGCTCAGATGTAGGCGACAGCAGAGGCAGAAGACCAAGATACGGAGCACCCCGAAGAAGAGCGCCGGTCCCGGGCGTCTTTCGGCAGAAGCCGCTGTCCGGAACGCACCACGACTGGCACAATGCTCTGTGCGCGAAGAAGCCGCTTCTTCGCCTCCGGGAGCCGGGGTAAACTGCATCTTCCGAAAGGCGAAGAACGAAGCCGCACTCCACTGGGATTGTGTGCGCAGCTTGCAAACTTGCGGAAAACAGTAGCCTTCCACACTCCTGCCTTCTCCATTCACATTCAGTTGGAAGAGGAGCTGTTTTGGACAACTTTCTTTTCCTTCTTGCAAAAGACTCTGCAGACCTCCGTGCAACCTCTAGGACACAATCGGTGATGTTTTCTGCACTGGCGCAGTCTCCTTTGGGGAGACCTAAGAGGAAAGCTTTTTGCTAAGATGTAGGCGACGGCAGAGGCAGAAGACCAAGATACGGAGCTCTGCGAATCAGAGCACCGGTCCCGGGCGTCTTTCGGCAGAAGCCGCACTCCGGAACGCACCACGACCGGCACAATGCTCTGTGCCCCAAGTAGCCGCTTCTTCGCCTCCGGGAGCCAGGGAAAGCTGCATCTTCCGAAAGGCGAACAAAGAACCCGCAGTCGGCAGGGATTGTGTGCGCAGCTTGTAAACTTGTGGAAAACAGTAGCCTTCCACTCTCCTGCCTTCTCCATTCACATTCCTTTGGAAGAGGAGCTGTTTTGGACAACTTTCTTTTCCTTCTTGCAAAAGACTCTGCAGACCTCCGTGCAACCTCTAGAACACAATCGGTGATGTTTTCCGCACTGGCACAGTCTCCTTTTGCGGGACATAGTGGAAAAGCTTTTTGCTCAGATGTAGGCGACAGCAGAGGCAGAAGACCAAGATACGGAGCACCCCGAAGAAGAGCGCCGGTCCCGGGCGTCTTTCGGCAGAAGCCGCTGTCCGGAACGCACCACGACCGGCACAATGCTCTGTGCGCGAAGAAGCCGCTTGTTCGCCTCCGGGAGCCGGGGAAAGCTGCATCTTCCGAAAGGCGAAGAACGAAGCCGCACTACACTGGGAATGTGTGCGCAGCTTGCAAACGTGTGGAAAACAGTAGTCTTCCACTCTCCTACCTTCTCCATTCACATTCCGTTGGAAGAGGAGCTGTTTTAAACAACTTTCTTTTCCTTCTTGCAAAAGACTCTGCGGACCTCCGTGCAACCTCTAGAACACAATCGGTGATGTTTTCCGCAATGGCACAGTTTCCTTTTGCGGGACATAGTGGAAAAGCTTTTTGCTCAGATGTAGGCGACAGCAGAGGCAGAAGACCAAGATACGGAGCACCCCGAAGAAGAGCGCCGGTCCCGGGCATCTTTCGGCAGAAGCCGCTCTCCGGAACGCACCACGACTGGCACAATGCTCTGTGCGCGAAGAAGCCGCTTCTTCGCCTCCGGGAGCCGGGGTAAACTGCATCTTCCGAAAGGCGAAGAACGAAGCCGCACTATACAGGGATTGTGTGCGCAGCTTGCAAACTTGCGGAAAACAGTAGCCTTCCACTCTCCTGCCTTCTCCATTCACATTCAGTTGGAAGAGGAGCTGTTTTGGACAACTTTCTTTAAGTTCTTGCAAAACGCTCTGCGGACATCCGTGCAACCTCTAGAACACAATCGGTGATGTTTTCTGCAATGGCACAGTTTCTTATTGCGAGATATAGTGGGAAAGCTTTTTGCTCAGACGTAGGCGGCAGTAGAGGCAGAAGACGAAGATACGGAGCTCCCCGAAGAAGAGCGCCGGTCCCGGGCGTCTTTCAGCAGAAGCCGCTCTCCAGAATGCACCACGACCGGCACAATGCTCTGTGCGCGAAGAAGCTGCTTGTTCGCCTCCGGGAGCGGGGGAAAGCTGCATCTTCCGAAAGGCGAAGAACGAAGCTGCAGTCGGCAGGGATTGTGTGCGCAGCTTGCAAACGTGTGGAAAACGGTAGTCTTCCACTCTCCTACCTTCTCCATTCACATTCCTTTGGAAGAGGAGCTGTTTTGGACAACTTTCTTTTCCTTCTTGCAAAAGACTCTGCAGACCTCCGTGCAACCTCTAGAACACAATCGGTGATGTTTTCCGCACTGGCACAGTCTCCTTTTGCGGGACATAGTGGAAAAGCTTTTTGCTCAGATGTAGGCGACAGCAGAGGCAGAAGACCAAGATACGGAGCACCCCGAAGAAGAGCGCCGGTCCCGGGCGTCTTTCGGCAGAAGCCGCTGTCCGGAACGCACCACGACTGGCACAATGCTCTGTGCGCGAAGAAGCCGCTTCTTCGCCTCCGGGAGCCGGGGTAAACTGCATCTTCCGAAAGGCGAAGAACGAAGCCGCACTCCACTGGGATTGTGTGCGCAGCTTGTAAACTTGCGGAAAACAGTCGCCTTCCACTCTCCTGCCTTCTCCATTCACATTCCGTTGGAAGAGGAGCTGTTTTAAACAACTTTCTTTTCCTTCTTGCAAAAGACTCTGCAGACCTCCGTGCAACCTCTAGGACACAATCGGTGATGTTTTCCCCAATGGCACAGTTTCCTTTTGCGGGACATAGTGGAAAAGCTTTTTGCTCAGATGTAGGCGACAGCAGAGGCAGAAGACCAAGATACGGAGCACCCCGAAGAAGAGCGCCGGTCCCGGGCGTCTTTCGGCAGAAGCCGCTGTCCGGAACGCACCACGACTGGCACAATGCTCTGTGCGCGAAGAAGCCGCTTCTTCGCCTCCGGGAGCGGGGGAAAGCTGCATCTTCCGAAAGGCGAAGAACGAAGCCGCACTACACTGGGAATGTGTGCGCAGCTTGTAAACTTGTGGAAAACAGTAGCCTTCCACTCTCCTGCCTTCTCCATTCATATTCCCTTCCAAGAGGAGCTGTTTTAAACAACTTTCTTTAAGTTCTGGCAAAAGACTCTGCAGACCTCCGTGCAACCTCTAGAACACAATCGGTGCTGTTTTCTGCAATGGCACAGTTTCTTATTGCGAGACATAGTGGAAAAGCTTTTTGCTCAGATGTAGGCGGCAGTAGAGGCAGAAGACGAAGATACGGAGCTCTCCGAAGCAGAGCACCGGTCCCGGGCGTCTTTCGGCAGAAGCCGCTGTCCGGAACGCACCACGACCGGCACAATGCTCTGTGCGCGAAGAAGCCGCTTCTTCGCCTCCGGGAGCCGGGGTAAACTGCATCTTCCGAAAGGCGAAGAACGAAGCCGCACTCCACTGGGAATGTGTGCGCAGCTTGTAAACATGTGGCAAACAGTAGCCTTCCAGTCTCCTGCCTTCTCCATTCACATTCCGTTGGAAGAGGAGCTGTTTTAAACAACTTTCTTTTCCTTCTTGCAAAACGCTCTGCAGACCTCCGTGCAACCTCTAGAACACAATCGGTGATGTTTTCTGCACTGGCACAGTTTCCTTTGGCGGGACATAGTGGAAAAGCTTTTTACTCAGATGTAGGCGGCAGTAGTGGCAGAAGACGAAGATACGGAGCTCCCCGAAGAAGAACGCCGGTCCCGGGCGTCATTCGGCAGAAGCCGCTCTCCGGAACGCACCACGACCGGCACAATGCTCTGTGCGCCAAGAAGCCGCTTCTTCGCCTCCGGGAGCCGGGGAAAGCTGCATCTTCCGAAAGGCGAAGAACGAAGCCGCACTATACAGGGATTGTGTGCGCAGCTTGTAAACTTGTGGAAAACAGTAGCCTTCCACACTCCTGCCTTCTCCATTCACATTCCGTTGGAAGAGGAGCTGTTTTGGACAACTTTCTTTTCCTTCTTGCAAAAGACTCTGCGGACCTCCGTGCAACCTCTAGAACACAATCGGTGATGTTTTCCGCAATGGCACAGTTTCCTTTTGCGGGACATAGTGGAAAAGCTTTTTGCTCAGATGTAGGCGACAGCAGAGGCAGAAGACCAAGATACGGAGCACCCCGAAGAAGAGCGCCGGTCCCGGGCATCTTTCGGCAGAAGCCGCTCTCCGGAACGCACCACGACTGGCACAATGCTCTGTGCGCGAAGAAGCCGCTTCTTCGCCTCCGGGAGCCGGGGTAAACTGCATCTTCCGAAAGGCGAAGAACGAAGCCGCACTATACAGGGATTGTGTGCGCAGCTTGCAAACTTGCGGAAAACAGTAGCCTTCCACTCTCCTGCCTTCTCCATTCACATTCAGTTGGAAGAGGAGCTGTTTTGGACAACTATCTTTAAGTTCTTGCAAAACGCTCTGCGGACATCCGTGCAACCTCTAGAACACAATCGGTGATGTTTTCTGCAATGGCACAGTTTCTTATTGCGAGATATAGTGGGAAAGCTTTTTGCTCAGACGTAGGAGGCAGTAGAGGCAGAAGACGAAGATACGGAGCTCCCCGAAGAAGAACGCCGGTCCCGGGCGTCTTTCAGCAGAAGCCGCTCTCCAGAATGCACCACGACCGGCACAATGCTCTGTGCCCCAAGTAGCCGCTTCTTCGCCTCCGGGAGCCAGGGAAAGCTGCATCTTCCGAAAGGCGAACAAAGAACCCGCAGTCGGCAGGGATTGTGTGCGCAGCTTGTAAACTTGTGGAAAACAGTAGCCTTCCACTCTCCTGCCTTCTCCATTCACATTCCGTTCGGCGAGGAGCTGTTTTGGACAACTTTCTTTTCCTTCTTGCAAAAGACTCTGCAGACCTCCGTGCAACCTCTAGAACACAATCGGTGATGTTTTCTGCAATGGCACAGTTTCCTTTGGCGAGACATAGTGGAAATGCTTTTTGCTCAGATGTAGGCGAAGGCAGACGCAGAAGACCAAGATACGGAGCTCTCCGAAGCAGAGCACCGGTCCCGGGCGTCTTTCGGCAGAAGCTGCTCTCCGGAACGCACCACGACCGGCACAATGCTCTGTGCGCGAAGAAGCCGCTTGTTCGCCTCCGGGAGCCGGGGAAAGCTGCATCTTCCGAAAGGCGAAGAACGAAGCCGCACTACACTGGGAATGTGTGCGCAGCTTGCAAACGTGTGGAAAACAGTAGTCTTCCACTCTCCTACCTTCTCCATTCACATTCCGTTGGAAGAGGAGCTGTTTTAAACAACTTTCTTTTCCTTCTTGCAAAAGACTCTGCGGACCTCCGTGCAACCTCTAGAACACAATCGGTGATGTTTTCCGCAATGGCACAGTTTCCTTTTGCGGGACATAGTGGAAAAGCTTTTTGCTCAGATGTAGGCGACAGCAGAGGCAGAAGACCAAGATACGGAGCACCCCGAAGAAGAGCGCCGGTCCCGGGCATCTTTCGGCAGAAGCCGCTCTCCGGAACGCACCACGACTGGCACAATGCTCTGTGCGCGAAGAAGCCGCTTCTTCGCCTCCGGGAGCCGGGGTAAACTGCATCTTCCGAAAGGCGAAGAACGAAGCTGCAGTCGGCAGGGATTGTGTGCGCAGCTTGCAAACGTGTGGAAAACGGTAGTCTTCCACTCTCCTACCTTCTCCATTCACATTCCGTTGGAAGAGGAGCTGTTTTGGACAACTTTCTTTTCCTTCTTGCAAAAGACTCTGCAGACCTCCGTGCAACCTCTAGAACACAATCGGTGATGTTTTCCGCACTGGCACAGTCTCCTTTTGCGGGACATAGTGGAAAAGCTTTTTGCTCAGATGTAGGCGGCAGTAGAGGCAGAAGACGAAGATACGGAGCTCCCCGAAGAAGAACGCCGGTCCCTGGCGTCATTCGGCAGAAGCCGCTCTCCGGAACGCACCACGACCGGCACAATGCTCTGTGCGCCAAGAAGCCGCTTCTTCGCCTCCGGGAGCCGGGGAAAGCTGCATCTTCCGAAAGGCGAAGAACGAAGCCGCACTATACAGGGATTGTGTGCGCAGCTTGTAAACTTGTGGAAAACAGTCGCCTTCCACTCTCCTGCCTTCTCCATTCACATTCCGTCAGAAGAGGAGCTGTTTTGGACAACATTCTTTTCCTTCTTGCAAAACGTTCTGCGGACATCCGTGCAACCTCTAGAACACAATCGGTGATGTTTTCTGCAATGGCACAGTTTCTTATTACGAGATATAGTGGAAAAGATTTTAGCTCACACCTAGGCGGCAGTAGAGGCAGAAGACGAAGATACGGAGCACCCCGAAGAAGAGCGCCGGTCCCGGGAGTCTTTCGGCAGAAGCCGCTGTCCGGAACGCACCACGACCGGCACAATGCTCTGCGCGCGAAGAAGCCGCTTCTTCGCCTCCGGGAGCCGGGGAAAGCTGCATCTTCCGAAAGGCGAAGAACGAAGCCGCACTCCACTGGGATTGTGTGCGCAACTTGCAAACTTGTGGAAAACAGTAGCCTTCCACTCTCCTGCCTTCTCCATTCACATTCCGTCAGAAGAGGAGCTGTTTTGGACAACTTTCTTTAAGTTCGAGCAAAACATTCTGCGGACCGCCGTGCAACCTCTAGACTACAATCGGTGATGTTTTCTGCACTGGCACAGTTTCCTTTTGGAGACATAGTGGAAAAGCTTTTTGCTCAGATGTAGGCGGCAGTAGAGGCAGAAGACGAAGATACGGAGCTCCCCGAAGAAGAGCGCCGGTCCCGGGCGTCTTTCGGCAGAAGCCGCTCTCCGGAGCGCACCACGACCGGCACAATGCTCTGTGCGCCAAGAAGCCGCTTCTTCGCCTCCGGGAGCCGGGGTAAACTGCATCTTCCGAAAGGCGAACAACGAAGCCGCACTCCGTTGGGAATGTGTGCGCAGCTTGCAAACGTGTGGAAAACAGTAGCCTTCCACTCTCCTACCTTCTCCATTCACATTCCGTTGGAAGAGGAGCTGTTTTGGACAAGTATCTTTAAGTTCTTGCAAAACATTCTGCAGACATCCGTGCAACCTCTAGAACACAAACGGTGATGTTTTCCGCAATGGCACAGTTTCCTTTTGCGGGATATAGTGGAAAAGCTTTTTGCTCAGATGGAGGCGAAGGCAGAGGCAGAAGACCAAGATACGGAGCTCCCCGAAGAAGAGCGCCGGTCCCGGGCGTCTTTCGGCAGAAGCCGCTCTCCGGAGCGCACCACGACCGGCACAATGCTCTGTGCGCCAAGAAGCCGCTTCTTCGCCTCCGGGAGCCGGGGAAAGCTGCATCTTCCGAAAGGCGAACAACGAAGCCGCACTCCACTGGCATTGTGTGCGCAGCTTGCAAACTTGTGGAAAACAGTAGCCTTCCACTCTCCTGCTTTCTCCATTCACATTCCGTTGGAAGAGGAGCTGTTTTGGACAACTTTCTTTAAGTTCTTGCAGAACATTCTGCGGACCTCCGTGCAACCTCTAGGACACAATCGGTGATGTTTTCTGCACTGGCGCAGTCTCCTTTGGGGAGACCTAAGAGGAAAGCTTTTTGCTAAGATGTAGGCGACGGCAGACGCAGAAGACCAAGATACGGAGCTCTGCGAATCAGAGCACCGGTCCCGGGCGTCTTTCGGCAGAAGCCGCACTCCGGAACGCAACACGACCGGCACAATGCTCTGTGCGCCAAGAAGCCGCTTCTTCGCCTCCGGGAGCCAGGGAAAGCTGCATCTTCCGAAAGGCGAACAAAGAACCCGCAGTCGGCAGGGATTGTGTGCGCAGCTTGTAAACTTGTGGAAAACAGTAGCCTTCCACTCTCCTGCCTTCTCCATTCACATTCCGTTCGGCGAGGAGCTGTTTTGGACAACTTTCTTTTCCTTCTTGCAAAACGCTCTGCAGACCTCCGTGCAACCTCTAGAACACAATCGGTGATGTTTTCTGCACTGGCACAGTTTCCTTTGGCGGGACATAGTGGAAAAGCTTTTTACTCAGATGTAGGCGGCAGTAGAGGCAGAAGACGAAGATACGGAGCTCCCCGAAGAAGAACGCCGGTCCCGGGCGTCATTCGGCAGAAGCCGCTCTCCGGAACGCACCACGACCGGCACAATGCTCTGTGCGCGAAGAAGCCGCTTCTTCGCCTCCGGGAGCCGGGGAAAGCTGCATCTTCCGAAAGGCGAAGAACGAAGCCGCACTATACAGGGATTGTGTGCGCAGCTTGTAAACTTGTGGAAAACAGTCGCCTTCCACTCTCCTGCCTTCTCCATTCACATTCCGTTGGAAGAGGAGCTGTTTTGGACAACATTCTTTTCCTTCTTGCAAAACGTTCTGCGGACATCCGTGCAACCTCTAGAACACAATCGGTGATGTTTTCTGCAATGGCACAATTTCTTATTACGAGATATAGTGGAAAAGATTTTAGCTCACACCTAGGCGGCAGTAGAGGCAGAAGACGAAGATACGGAGCACCCCGAAGAAGAGCGCCGGTCCCGGGCGTCTTTCGGCAGAAGCCGCTGTCCGGAACGCACCACGACCGGCACAATGCTCTGCGCGCGAAGAAGCCGCTTCTTCGCCTCCGGGAGCCGGGGAAAGCTGCATCTTCCGAAAGGCGAAGAACGAAGCCGCACTACACTGGGATTGTGTGCGCAACTTGCAAACTTGTGGAAAACAGTAGCCTTCCACTCTCCTGCCTTCTCCATTCACATTCCGTCAGAAGAGGAGCTGTTTTGGACAACTTTCTTTAAGTTCGAGCAAAACATTCTGCGGACCGCCGTGCAACCTCTAGACTACAATCGGTGATGTTTTCTGCACTGGCACAGTTTCCTTTTGGAGACATAGTGGAAAACCTTTTTGCTCAGATGGAGGCGACAGTAGAGGCAGAAGACCAAGATACGGAGCTCTGCGAATCAGAGCACCGGTTCTGGGAATCTTTCGGCAGAAGCCGCTGTCCGGAACGCACCACGACCGGCACAATGCTCTGTGCGCGAAGAAGCCGCTTCTTCGCCTCCGGGAGCCGGGGAAAGCTGCATCTTCCGAAAGGCGAACAACGAAGCCGCACTCCTCTGGGAATGTGTGCGCAGCTTGCAAACGTGTGGAAAACAGTAGTCTTCTACTCTTCTACCTTCTCCATTCACATTCCGTTGGAAGAGGAGCTGTTTTGGACAACTATCTTTAAGTTCTTGCAAAACATTCTGCAGACATCCGTGCAACCTCTAGAACACAATCGGTGATGTTTTCTGCACTGGCACAGTTTCCTTTTGCGAGACATAGTGGAAAAGCTTTTTGCTCAGATGTAGGCGGCAGTAGAGGCAGAAGACGAAGATACGGAGCTCCCCGAAGAAGAGCGCCGGTCCCGGGCGTCTTTCGGCAGAAGCCGCTCTCCGGAGCGCACCACGACCGGCACAATGCTCTGTGCGCCAAGAAGCCGCTTCTTCGCCTCCGGGAGCCGGGGAAAGCTGCATCTTCTGAAAGGCGAACAACGAAGCCGCACTCCGTTGGGAATGTGTGCGCAGCTTGCAAACGTGTGGAAAACAGTAGTCTTCCACTCTCCTACCTTCTCCATTCACATTCCGTTGGAAGAGGAGCTGTTTTGGACAACTATCTTTAAGTTCTTGCAAAACATTCTGCAGACATCCGTGCAACCTCTAGAACACAAACGGTGATGTTTTCCGCAATGGCACAGTTTCCTTTTGCGGGATATAGTGGAAAAGCTTTTTGCTCAGATGGAGGCGAAGGCAGAGGCAGAAGACCAAGATACGGAGCGCCCCGAAGAAGAGCGCCGGTCCTGGGCGTCTTTAGGCAGAAGCCGCTCTCCGGAGCGCACCACGACCGGCACAATGCTCTGTGCGCCAAGAAGCCGCTTCTTCGCCTCCGGGAGCCGGGGAAAGCTGCATCTTCCGAAAGGCGAACAACGAAGCCGCACTCCACTGGCATTGTGTGCGCAGCTTGCAAACGTGTAGGAAACAGTAGCCTTCCACTCTCCTGCTTTCTCCATTCACATTCCGTCAGAAGAGGAGCTGTTTTGGACAACTTTCTTTAAGTTCTTGCAGAACATTCTGCGGACCTCCGTGCAACCTCTAGAACACAATCGGTGATGTTTTCTGCACTGGCACAGTTTCTTATTGCGAGACATAGTGGAAATGCTTTTTGCTCAGATGTAGGCGGCAGTAGAGGCAGAAGACGAAGATACGGAGCTCCCCGAAGAAGAGCGCCGGTCCCGGGCGTCTTTAGGCAGAAGCCGCTCTCCGGAACGCACCACGACTGGCACAATGTTATGTGCGCGAAGAAGCCGCTTGTTCGCCTCCGGGAGCCGGGGAAAGTTGCATCTTCCGAAAGGCGAAGAACGAAGCCTCACTCCACAGGGAATGTGTGTGCAGCTTGCAAACTTGTGGAAAACAGTAGCCTTCCACTCTCCTGCCTTCTCCATTCACATTCCCTTCCAAGAGGAGCTGTTTTGGACAACTTTCTTTAAGTTCTTGCAGAACATTCTGCGGACCTCCGTGCAACCTCTAGAACACAATCGGTGATGTTTTCTGCACTGGCACAGTTTCCTTTGGCGAGACCTAAGAGGAAAGCTTTTTGCTCAGATGTAGGCGACAGCAGACGCAGAAGACGAAGATACGGAGCTCCCCGAAGAAGAGCGCCGGTCCCGGGAGTCTTTCGGCAGAAGCCGCTCTCCGGAACGCACCACGACCGGCACAATGCTCTGTGCGCCAAGAAGCCGCTTCTTCGCCTCCGGGAGCCGGGGAAAGCTGCATCTTCCGAAAGGCGAAGAACGAAGCCGCACTCCACTGGCATTGTGTGCGCAGCTTGCAAACGTGTGGAAAACAGTAGCCTTCCACTCTCCTGCTTTCTCCATTCACATTCCCTTCCAAGAGGAGCTGTTTTAAACAACTTTCTTTAAGTTCTGGCAAAAGACTCTGCAGACCTCCGTGCAACCTCTAGAACACAATCGGTGATGTTTTCTGCACTGTCACAGTTTCCTTTGGCGAGACCTAAGAGGAAAGCTTTTTGCCCAGATGTAGGCGAAGGCAGAGGCAGAAGACGAAGATACGGAGCTCGCCGAAGAAGAGCGCCGGTCCCGGGCGTCTTTCGGCAGAAGCCGCTCTCCGGAACGCACCACGACTGGCACAATGCTCTGTGCGCCAAGAAGCCGCTTCTTCGCCTCCGGGAGCCGGGGAAAGCTGCATCTTCCGAAAGGCGAACAACGAAACCGCACTATACTGGGAATGTGTGCGCAGCTTGCAAACTTGTGGAAAACAGTAGCCTTCCACTCTCCTGCCTTCTCCATTCACATTCCCTTCCAAGAGGAGCTGTTTTAAACAACTTTCTTTAAGTTCTGGCAAAAGACTCTGCAGACCTCCGTGCAACCTCTAGAACACAATCGGTGCTGTTTTCTGCAATGGCACAGTTTCTTATTGCGAGACATAGTGGAAAAGCTTTTAGCTCAGATGTAGGCGACAGCAGACGCAGAAGACGAAGATACGGAGCACCCCGAAGAAGAGCGCCGGTCCCGGGCGTCTTTAGGCAGAAGCCGCTCTCCGGAACGCACCACGACCGGCACAATGCTCTGCGCGCGAAGAAGCCGCTTCTTCGCCTCTGGGAGCCGGGGAAAGCTGCATCTTCCGAAAGGCGAAGAACGAAGCCGCACTACACTGGGATTGTGTGCGCAGCTTGCAAACTTGTGGCAAAGAGTAGCCTTCCATTCTCCTGCCTTCTCCATTCACATTCCGTCAGAAGAGGAGCTGTTTTGGACAACTTTCTTTAAGTTCGTGCAAAAAAATCTGCGGACCTCCGTGCAACCTCTAGAACACAATCGGTGCTGTTGTCTGCACTGGCACAGTTTCCTTTTGCGAGACATAGTGGAAAAGCTTTTTGCTCAGATGGAGGCGACAGCAGACGCAGAAGACGAAGATACGGAGCTCCCCGAAGAAGAGCGCCGGTCCTGGGAATCTTTCGGCAGAAGCCGCTCTCCGGAACGCACCACGACCGGCACAATGCTCTGTGCGCGAAGAAGCCGCTTCTTCGCCTCCGGGAGCCGGGGAAAGCTGCATCTTCCGAAAGGCGAAGAACGAAGCCGCACTACACTGGGATTGTGTGCGCAGCTTGCAAACGTGTGGCAAACAGTAGCCTTCCATTCTCCTGCCTTCTCCATTCACATTCCGTTGGAAGAGGAGCTGTTTTGGACAACTTTCTTTTCCTTCTTGCAAAAGACTCTGCAGATCTCCGTGCAACCTCTAGAACACAATCGGTGATGTTTTCCGCACTGGCACAGTCTCCTTTTGCGGGACATAGTGGAAAAGCTTTTTGCTCAGATGTAGGCGACAGCAGAGGCAGAAGACCAAGATACGGAGCACCCCGAAGAAGAGCGCCGGTCCCGGGCGTCTTTCGGCAGAAGCCGCTGTCCGGAACGCACCACGACTGGCACAATGCTCTGTGCGCGAAGAAGCCGCTTCTTCGCCTCCGGGAGCCGGGGTAAACTGCATCTTCCGAAAGGCGAAGAACGAAGCCGCACTCCACTGGGATTTTGTGCGCAGCTTGTAAACTTGCGGAAAACAGTAGCCTTCCACACTCCTGCCTTCTCCATTCACATTCAGTTGGAAGAGGAGCTGTTTTGGACAACTTTCTTTTCCTTCTTGCAAAAGACTCTGCAGACCTCCGTGCAACCTCTAGGACAAAATCGTTGATGTTTTCTGCACTGGCGCAGTCTCCTTTGGGGAGACCTAAGAGGAAAGCTTTTTGCTAAGATGTAGGCGACGGCAGACGCAGAAGACCAAGATACGGAGCTCTGCGAATCAGAGCACCGGTCCCGGGCGTCTTTCGGCAGAAGCCGCACTCCGGAACGCAACACGACCGGCACAATGCTCTGTGCGCCAAGAAGCCGCTTCTTCGCCTCCGGGAGCCAGGGAAAGCTGCATCTTCCGAAAGGCGAAGAAAGAAGCCGCACTCCACTGGGAATGTGTGCGCAGCTTGTAAACTTGTGGAAAACAGTAGCCTTCCACTCTCCTGCCTTCTCCATTCACATTCCGTTCGGCGAGGAGCTGTTTTGGACAACTTTCTTTTCCTTCTTGCAAAAGACTCTGCAGACCTCCGTGCAACCTCTAGAACACAATCGGTGATGTTTTCTGCAATGGCACAGTTTCCTTTGGCGAGACATAGTGGAAATGCTTTTTGCTCAGATGTAGGCGAAGGCAGACGCAGAAGACAAAGATACGGAGCTCTCCGAAGCAGAGCACCGGTCCCGGGCGTCTTTCGGCAGAAGCTGCTCTCCGGAACGCACCACGACCGGCACAATGCTCTGTGCGCGAAGAAGCCGCTTCTTCGCCTCCGGGAGCCGGGGAAAGCTGCATCTTCCGAAAGGCGAACAACGAAGCCGCACTACACTGGGAATGTGTGCGCAGCTTGCAAACGTGTGGAAAACAGTAGTCTTCCACTCTCCTACCTTCTCCATTCACATTCCGTTGGAAGAGGAGATGTTTTAAACAACTTTCTTTTCCTTCTTGCAAAAGACTCTGCAGACCTCCGTGCAACCTCTAGAACACAATCGGTGATGTTTTCCGCACTGGCACAGTCTCCTTTTGCGGGACATAGTGGAAAAGCTTTTTGCTCAGATGTAGGCGACAGCAGAGGCAGAAGACCAAGATACGGAGCACCCCGAAGAAGAGCGCCGGTCCCGGGCGTCTTTCGGCAGAAGCCGCTGTCCGGAACGCACCACGACTGGCACAATGCTCTGTGCGCGAAGAAGCCGCTTCTTCGCCTCCGGGAGCCGGGGTAAACTGCATCTTCCGAAAGGCGAAGAACGAAGCCGCACTCCACTGGGATTGTGTGCGCAGCTTGTAAACTTGCGGAAAACAGTAGCCTTCCACACTCCTGCCTTCTCCATTCACATTCAGTTGGAAGAGGAGCTGTTTTGGACAACTTTCTTTTCCTTCTTGCAAAAGACTCTGCAGACCTCCGTGCAACCTCTAGGACACAATCGGTGATGTTTTCTGCACTGGCGCAGTCTCCTTTGGGGAGACCTAAGAGGAAAGCTTTTTGCTAAGATGTAGGCGACGGCAGAGGCAGAAGACCAAGATACGGAGCTCTGCGAATCAGAGCACCGGTCCCGGGCGTCTTTCGGCAGAAGCCGCACTCCGGAACGCAACACGACCGGCACAATGCTCTGTGCCCCAAGTAGCCGCTTCTTCGCCTCCGGGAGCCAGGGAAAGCTGCATCTTCCGAAAGGCGAACAAAGAACCCGCAGTCGGCAGGGATTGTGTGCGCAGCTTGTAAACTTGTGGAAAACAGTAGCCTTCCACTCTCCTGCCTTCTCCATTCACATTCCGTTCGGCGAGGAGCTGTTTTGGACAACTTTCTTTTCCTTCTTGCAAAAGACTCTGCAGACCTCCGTGCAACCTCTAGAACACAATCGGTGATGTTTTCTGCAATGGCACAGTTTCCTTTGGCGAGACATAGTGGAAATGCTTTTTGCTCAGATGTAGGCGAAGGCAGACGCAGAAGACCAAGATACGGAGCTCTCCGAAGCAGAGCACCGGTCCCGGGCGTCTTTCGGCAGAAGCTGCTCTCCGGAACGCACCACGACCGGCACAATGCTCTGTGCGCGAAGAAGCCGCTTCTTCGCCTCCGGGAGCCGGGGAAAGCTGCATCTTCCGAAAGGCGAAGAACGAAGCCGCACTACACTGGGAATGTGTGCGCAGCTTGCAAACGTGTGGAAAACAGTCGCCTTCCACTCTCCTGCCTTCTCCATTCACATTCCGTTGGAAGAGGAGCTGTTTTAAACAACTTTCTTTTCCTTCTTGCAAAAGACTCTGCGGACCTCCGTGCAACCTCTAGAACACAATCGGTGATGTTTTCCCCAATGGCACAGTTTCCTTTTTCGGGACATAGTGGAAAAGCTTTTTGCTCAGATGTAGGCGACAGCAGAGGCAGAAGACCAAGATACGGAGCACCCCGAAGAAGAGCGCCGGTCCCGGGCGTCTTTCGGCAGAAGCCGCTGTCCGGAACGCACCACGACTGGCACAATGCTCTGTGCGCGAAGAAGCCGCTTCTTCGCCTCCGGGAGCCGGGGAAAGCTGCATCTTCCGAAAGGCGAAGAACGAAGCCGCACTACACTGGGAATGTGTGCGCAGCTTGTAAACTTGTGGAAAACAGTAGCCTTCCACTCTCCTGCCTTCTCCATTCATATTCCCTTCCAAGAGGAGCTGTTTTAAACAACTTTATTTAAGTTCTGGCAAAAGACTCTGCAGACCTCCGTGCAACCTCTAGAACACAATCGGTGATGTTTTCTGCAATGGCACAGTTTCTTATTGCGAGACATAGTGGAAAAGCTTTTTGCTCAGATGTAGGCGGCAGTAGAGGCAGAAGACGAAGATACGGAGCTCTCCGAAGCAGAGCACCGGTCCCGGGCGTCTTTCGGCAGAAGCCGCTGTCCGGAACGCACCACGACCGGCACAATGCTCTGTGCGCGAAGAAGCCGCTTCTTCGCCTCCGGGAGCCGGGGTAAACTGCATCTTCCGAAAGGCGAAGAACGAAGCCGCACTCCACTGGGAATGTGTGCGCAGCTTGTAAACATGTGGCAAACAGTAGCCTTCCAGTCTCCTGCCTTCTCCATTCACATTCCGTTGGAAGAGGAGCTGTTTTAAACAACTTTCTTTTCCTTCTTGCAAAACGCTCTGCAGACCTCCGTGCAACCTCTAGAACACAATCGGTGATGTTTTCTGCACTGGCACAGTTTCCTTTGGCGGGACATAGTGGAAAAGCTTTTTACTCAGATGTAGGCGGCAGTAGTGGCAGAAGACGAAGATACGGAGCTCCCCGAAGAAGAACGCCGGTCCCGGGCGTCATTCGGCAGAAGCCGCTCTCCGGAACGCACCACGACCGGCACAATGCTCTGTGCGCGAAGAAGCCGCTTCTTCGCCTCCGGGAGCCGGGGAAAGCTGCATCTTCCGAAAGGCGAACAACGAAGCCGCACTATACAGGGATTGTGTGCGCAGCTTGTAAACTTGTGGAAAACAGTCGCCTTCCACTCTCCTGCCTTCTCCATTCACATTCCGTTGGAAGAGGAGCTGTTTTGGACAACTTTCTTTAAGTTCTTGCAAAAGACTCTGCGGACCTCCGTGCAACCTCTAGAACACAATCGGTGATGTTTTCCGCAATGGCACAGTTTCCTTTTGCGGGACATAGTGGAAAAGCTTTTTGCTCAGATGTAGGCGACAGCAGAGGCAGAAGACCAAGATACGGAGCACCCCGAAGAAGAGCGCCGGTCCCGGGCATCTTTCGGCAGAAGCCGCTCTCCGGAACGCACCACGACTGGCACAATGCTCTGTGCGCGAAGAAGCCGCTTCTTCGCCTCCGGGAGCCGGGGTAAACTGCATCTTCCGAAAGGCGAAGAACGAAGCCGCACTATACTGGGATTGTGTGCGCAGCTTGCAAACTTGCGGAAAACAGTATCCTTCCACTCTCCTGCCTTCTCCATTCACATTCCGTTGGAAGAGGAGCTGTTTTGGACAACATTCTTTTCCTTCTTGCAAAACGTTCTGCGGACATCCGTGCAACCTCTAGAACACAATCGGTGATGTTTTCTGCAATGGCACAGTTTCTTATTACGAGATATAGTGGAAAAGATTTTAGCTCACACCTAGGCGGCAGTAGAGGCAGAAGACGAAGATACGGAGCACCCCGAAGAAGAGCGCCGGTCCCGGGAGTCTTTCGGCAGAAGCCGCTGTCCGGAACGCACCACGACCGGCACAATGCTCTGTGCGCGAAGAAGCCGCTTCTTCGCCTCCGGGAGCCGGGGAAAGCTGCATCTTCCGAAAGGCGAAGAACGAAGCCGCACTACACTGGGATTGTGTGCGCAACTTGCAAACTTGTGGAAAACAGTAGCCTTCCACTCTCCTGCCTTCTCCATTCACATTCCGTCAGAAGAGGAGCTGTTTTGGACAACTTTCTTTAAGTTCGAGCAAAACATTCTGCGGACCGCCGTGCAACCTCTAGACTACAATCGGTGATGTTTTCTGCACTGGCACAGTTTCCTTTTGGAGACATAGTGGAAAACCTTTTTGCTCAGATGGAGGCGACAGTAGAGGCAGAAGACCAAGATACGGAGCTCTGCGAATCAGAGCACCGGTTCTGGGAATCTTTCGGCAGAAGCCGCTGTCCGGAACGCACCACGACTGGCACAATGCTCTGTGCGCGAAGAAGCCGCTTCTTCGCCTCCGGGAGCCGGGGAAAGCTGCATCTTCCGAAAGGCGAACAACGAAGCCGCACTCCTCTGGGAATGTGTGCGCAGCTTGCAAACGTGTGGAAAACAGTAGTCTTCTACTCTCCTACCTTCTCCATTCACATTCCGTTGGAAGAGGAGCTGTTTTGGACAACTATCTTTAAGTTCTTGCAAAACATTCTGCAGACATCCGTGCAACCTCTAGAACAAAATCGTTGATGTTTTCTGCACTGGCACAGTTTCCTTTTGCGAGACATAGTGGAAAAGCTTTTTGCTCAGATGTAGGCGGCAGTAGAGGCAGAAGACGAAGATACGGAGCTCGCCGAAGAAGAGCGCCGGTCCCGGGCGTCTTTCGGCAGAAGCCGCTCTCCGGAGCGCACCACGACCGGCACAATGCTCTGTGCGCCAAGAAGCCGCTTCTTCGCCTCCGGGAGCCGGGGAAAGCTGCATCTTCCGAAAGGGGAACAACGAAGCCGCACTCCGTTGGGAATGTGTGCGCAGCTTGCAAACGTGTGGAAAACAGTAGTCTTCCACTCTCCTACCTTCTCCATTCACATTCCGTTGGAAGAGGAGCTGTTTTAAACAACTTTCTTTTCCTTCTTGCAAAAGACTCTGCAGACCTCCGTGCAACCTCTAGAACACAATCGGTGATGTTTTCCGCACTGGCACAGTCTCCTTTTGCGGGACATAGTGGAAAAGCTTTTTGCTCAGATGTAGGCGACAGCAGAGGCAGAAGACCAAGATACGGAGCACCCCGAAGAAGAGCGCCGGTCCCGGGCGTCTTTCGGCAGAAGCCGCTGTCCGGAACGCACCACGACTGGCACAATGCTCTGTGCGCGAAGAAGCCGCTTCTTCGCCTCCGGGAGCCGGGGTAAACTGCATCTTCCGAAAGGCGAAGAACGAAGCCGCACTCCACTGGGATTGTGTGCGAAGCTTGCAAACTTGCGGAAAACAGTAGCCTTCCACACTCCTGCCTTCTCCATTCACATTCAGTTGGAAGAGGAGCTGTTTTAAACAACTTTATTTTCCTTCTTGCAAAAGACTCTGCAGACCTCCGTGCAACCTCTAGGACACAATCGGTGATGTTTTCTGCACTGGCGCAGTCTCCTTTGGGGAGATCTATGAGGAATGCTTTTTGCTAAGATGTAGGCGACGGCAGACGCAGAAGACCAAGATACGGAGCTCTGCGAATCAGAGCACCGGTCCCGGGCGTCTTTCGGCAGAAGCCGCACTCCGGAACGCACCACGACCGGCACAATGCTCTGTGCCCCAAGTAGCCGCTTCTTCGCCTCCGGGAGCCAGGGAAAGCTGCATCTTCCGAAAGGCGAACAAAGAACCCGCAGTCGGCAGGGATTGTGTGCGCAGCTTGTAAACTTGTGGAAAACAGTAGCCTTCCACTCTCCTGCCTTCTCCATTCACATTCCGTTCGGCGAGGAGCTGTTTTGGACAACTTTCTTTAAGTTCTTGCAAAACGCTCTGCGGACATCCGTGCAACCTCTAGAACACAATCGGTGATGTTTTCTGCAATGGCACAGTTTCTTATTGCGAGATATAGTGGGAAAGCTTTTTGCTCAGACGTAGGCGGCAGTAGAGGCAGAAGACGAAGATACGGAGCTCCCCGAAGAAGAGCGCCGGTCCCGGGCGTCTTTCAGCAGAAGCCGCTCTCCAGAATGCACCACGACCGGCACAATGCTCTGTGCGCGAAGAAGCTGCTTGTTCGCCTCCGGGAGCGGGGGAAAGCTGCATCTTCCGAAAGGCGAAGAACGAAGCTGCAGTCGGCAGGGATTGTGTGCGCAGCTTGCAAACGTGTGGAAAACGGTAGTCTTCCACTCTCCTGCCTTCTCCATTCACATTCCGTTGGAAGAGGAGCTGTTTTAAACAACTTTCTTTTCCTTCTTGCAAAAGACTCTGCAGACCTCCGTGCAACCTCTAGAACACAATCGGTGATGTTTTCCGCACTGGCACAGTCTCCTTTTGCGGGACATAGTGGAAAAGCTTTTTGCTCAGATGTAGGCGACAGCAGAGGCAGAAGACCAAGATACGGAGCACCCCGAAGAAGAGCGCCGGTCCCGGGCGTCTTTCGGCAGAAGCCGCTGTCCGGAACGCACCACGACTGGCACAATGCTCTGTGCGCGAAGAAGCCGCTTCTTCGCCTCCGGGAGCCGGGGTAAACTGCATCTTCCGAAAGGCGAAGAACGAAGCCGCACTCCACTGGGATTGTGTGCGCAGCTTGCAAACTTGCGGAAAACAGTAGCCTTCCACACTCCTGCCTTCTCCATTCACATTCAGTTGGAAGAGGAGCTGTTTTGGACAACTTTCTTTTCCTTCTTGCAAAAGACTCTGCAGACCTCCGTGCAACCTCTAGGACACAATCGGTGATGTTTTCTGCACTGGCGCAGTCTCCTTTGGGGAGACCTAAGAGGAAAGCTTTTTGCTAAGATGTAGGCGACGGCAGAGGCAGAAGACCAAGATACGGAGCTCTGCGAATCAGAGCACCGGTCCCGGGCGTCTTTCGGCAGAAGCCGCACTCCGGAACGCACCACGACCGGCACAATGCTCTGTGCCCCAAGTAGCCGCTTCTTCGCCTCCGGGAGCCAGGGAAAGCTGCATCTTCCGAAAGGCGAACAAAGAACCCGCAGTCGGCAGGGATTGTGTGCGCAGCTTGTAAACTTGTGGAAAACAGTAGCCTTCCACTCTCCTGCCTTCTCCATTCACATTCCTTTGGAAGAGGAGCTGTTTTGGACAACTTTCTTTTCCTTCTTGCAAAAGACTCTGCAGACCTCCGTGCAACCTCTAGAACACAATCGGTGATGTTTTCCGCACTGGCACAGTCTCCTTTTGCGGGACATAGTGGAAAAGCTTTTTGCTCAGATGTAGGCGACAGCAGAGGCAGAAGACCAAGATACGGAGCACCCCGAAGAAGAGCGCCGGTCCCGGGCGTCTTTCGGCAGAAGCCGCTGTCCGGAACGCACCACGACCGGCACAATGCTCTGTGCGCGAAGAAGCCGCTTGTTCGCCTCCGGGAGCCGGGGAAAGCTGCATCTTCCGAAAGGCGAAGAACGAAGCCGCACTACACTGGGAATGTGTGCGCAGCTTGCAAACGTGTGGAAAACAGTAGTCTTCCACTCTCCTACCTTCTCCATTCACATTCCGTTGGAAGAGGAGCTGTTTTAAACAACTTTCTTTTCCTTCTTGCAAAAGACTCTGCGGACCTCCGTGCAACCTCTAGAACACAATCGGTGATGTTTTCCGCAATGGCACAGTTTCCTTTTGCGGGACATAGTGGAAAAGCTTTTTGCTCAGATGTAGGCGACAGCAGAGGCAGAAGACCAAGATACGGAGCACCCCGAAGAAGAGCGCCGGTCCCGGGCATCTTTCGGCAGAAGCCGCTCTCCGGAACGCACCACGACTGGCACAATGCTCTGTGCGCGAAGAAGCCGCTTCTTCGCCTCCGGGAGCCGGGGTAAACTGCATCTTCCGAAAGGCGAAGAACGAAGCCGCACTATACAGGGATTGTGTGCGCAGCTTGCAAACTTGCGGAAAACAGTAGCCTTCCACTCTCCTGCCTTCTCCATTCACATTCAGTTGGAAGAGGAGCTGTTTTGGACAACTTTCTTTAAGTTCTTGCAAAACGCTCTGCGGACATCCGTGCAACCTCTAGAACACAATCGGTGATGTTTTCTGCAATGGCACAGTTTCTTATTGCGAGATATAGTGGGAAAGCTTTTTGCTCAGACGTAGGCGGCAGTAGAGGCAGAAGACGAAGATACGGAGCTCCCCGAAGAAGAGCGCCGGTCCCGGGCGTCTTTCAGCAGAAGCCGCTCTCCAGAATGCACCACGACCGGCACAATGCTCTGTGCGCGAAGAAGCTGCTTGTTCGCCTCCGGGAGCGGGGGAAAGCTGCATCTTCCGAAAGGCGAAGAACGAAGCTGCAGTCGGCAGGGATTGTGTGCGCAGCTTGCAAACGTGTGGAAAACGGTAGTCTTCCACTCTCCTACCTTCTCCATTCACATTCCTTTGGAAGAGGAGCTGTTTTGGACAACTTTCTTTTCCTTCTTGCAAAAGACTCTGCAGACCTCCGTGCAACCTCTAGAACACAATCGGTGATGTTTTCCGCACTGGCACAGTCTCCTTTTGCGGGACATAGTGGAAAAGCTTTTTGCTCAGATGTAGGCGACAGCAGAGGCAGAAGACCAAGATACGGAGCACCCCGAAGAAGAGCGCCGGTCCCGGGCGTCTTTCGGCAGAAGCCGCTGTCCGGAACGCACCACGACTGGCACAATGCTCTGTGCGCGAAGAAGCCGCTTCTTCGCCTCCGGGAGCCGGGGTAAACTGCATCTTCCGAAAGGCGAAGAACGAAGCCGCACTCCACTGGGATTGTGTGCGCAGCTTGTAAACTTGCGGAAAACAGTCGCCTTCCACTCTCCTGCCTTCTCCATTCACATTCCGTTGGAAGAGGAGCTGTTTTAAACAACTTTCTTTTCCTTCTTGCAAAAGACTCTGCAGACCTCCGTGCAACCTCTAGGACACAATCGGTGATGTTTTCCCCAATGGCACAGTTTCCTTTTGCGGGACATAGTGGAAAAGCTTTTTGCTCAGATGTAGGCGAAGGCAGACGCAGAAGACCAAGATACGGAGCACCCCGAAGAAGAGCGCCGGTCCCGGGCGTCTTTCGGCAGAAGCCGCTGTCCGGAACGCACCACGACTGGCACAATGCTCTGTGCGCGAAGAAGCCGCTTCTTCGCCTCCGGGAGCGGGGGAAAGCTGCATCTTCCGAAAGGCGAAGAACGAAGCCGCACTACACTGGGAATGTGTGCGCAGCTTGTAAACTTGTGGAAAACAGTAGCCTTCCACTCTCCTGCCTTCTCCATTCATATTCCCTTCCAAGAGGAGCTGTTTTAAACAACTTTCTTTAAGTTCTGGCAAAAGACTCTGCAGACCTCCGTGCAACCTCTAGAACACAATCGGTGCTGTTTTCTGCAATGGCACAGTTTCTTATTGCGAGACATAGTGGAAAAGCTTTTTGCTCAGATGTAGGCGGCAGTAGAGGCAGAAGACGAAGATACGGAGCTCTCCGAAGCAGAGCACCGGTCCCGGGCGTCTTTCGGCAGAAGCCGCTGTCCGGAACGCACCACGACCGGCACAATGCTCTGTGCGCGAAGAAGCCGCTTCTTCGCCTCCGGGAGCCGGGGTAAACTGCATCTTCCGAAAGGCGAAGAACGAAGCCGCACTCCACTGGGAATGTGTGCGCAGCTTGTAAACATGTGGCAAACAGTAGCCTTCCAGTCTCCTGCCTTCTCCATTCACATTCCGTTGGAAGAGGAGCTGTTTTAAACAACTTTCTTTTCCTTCTTGCAAAACGCTCTGCAGACCTCCGTGCAACCTCTAGAACACAATCGGTGATGTTTTCTGCACTGGCACAGTTTCCTTTGGCGGGACATAGT
Organism: Agelaius phoeniceus; assembly: GCF_051311805.1. Classification (NCBI taxonomy): domain Eukaryota; kingdom Metazoa; phylum Chordata; class Aves; order Passeriformes; family Icteridae; genus Agelaius; species Agelaius phoeniceus. Next base: position 10,736,264 of record NC_135271.1, on the reverse strand, counting down.
GGAAAAGCTTTTTACTCAGATGTAGGCGGCAGTAGTGGCAGAAGACGAAGATACGGAGCTCCCCGAAGAAGAACGCCGGTCCCGGGCGTCATTCGGCAGAAGCCGCTCTCCGGAACGCACCACGACCGGCACAATGCTCTGTGCGCCAAGAAGCCGCTTCTTCGCCTCCGGGAGCCGGGGAAAGCTGCATCTTCCGAAAGGCGAAGAACGAAGCCGCACTATACAGGGATTGTGTGCGCAGCTTGTAAACTTGTGGAAAACAGTAGCCTTCCACACTCCTGCCTTCTCCATTCACATTCCGTTGGAAGAGGAGCTGTTTTGGACAACTTTCTTTTCCTTCTTGCAAAAGACTCTGCGGACCTCCGTGCAACCTCTAGAACACAATCGGTGATGTTTTCCGCAATGGCACAGTTTCCTTTTGCGGGACATAGTGGAAAAGCTTTTTGCTCAGATGTAGGCGACAGCAGAGGCAGAAGACCAAGATACGGAGCACCCCGAAGAAGAGCGCCGGTCCCGGGCATCTTTCGGCAGAAGCCGCTCTCCGGAACGCACCACGACTGGCACAATGCTCTGTGCGCGAAGAAGCCGCTTCTTCGCCTCCGGGAGCCGGGGTAAACTGCATCTTCCGAAAGGCGAAGAACGAAGCCGCACTATACAGGGATTGTGTGCGCAGCTTGCAAACTTGCGGAAAACAGTAGCCTTCCACTCTCCTGCCTTCTCCATTCACATTCAGTTGGAAGAGGAGCTGTTTTGGACAACTATCTTTAAGTTCTTGCAAAACGCTCTGCGGACATCCGTGCAACCTCTAGAACACAATCGGTGATGTTTTCTGCAATGGCACAGTTTCTTATTGCGAGATATAGTGGGAAAGCTTTTTGCTCAGACGTAGGAGGCAGTAGAGGCAGAAGACGAAGATACGGAGCTCCCCGAAGAAGAACGCCGGTCCCGGGCGTCTTTCAGCAGAAGCCGCTCTCCAGAATGCACCACGACCGGCACAATGCTCTGTGCCCCAAGTAGCCGCTTCTTCGCCTCCGGGAGCCAGGGAAAGCTGCATCTTCCGAAAGGCGAACAAAGAACCCGCAGTCGGCAGGGATTGTGTGCGCAGCTTGTAAACTTGTGGAAAACAGTAGCCTTCCACTCTCCTGCCTTCTCCATTCACATTCCGTTCGGCGAGGAGCTGTTTTGGACAACTTTCTTTTCCTTCTTGCAAAAGACTCTGCAGACCTCCGTGCAACCTCTAGAACACAATCGGTGATGTTTTCTGCAATGGCACAGTTTCCTTTGGCGAGACATAGTGGAAATGCTTTTTGCTCAGATGTAGGCGAAGGCAGACGCAGAAGACCAAGATACGGAGCTCTCCGAAGCAGAGCACCGGTCCCGGGCGTCTTTCGGCAGAAGCTGCTCTCCGGAACGCACCACGACCGGCACAATGCTCTGTGCGCGAAGAAGCCGCTTGTTCGCCTCCGGGAGCCGGGGAAAGCTGCATCTTCCGAAAGGCGAAGAACGAAGCCGCACTACACTGGGAATGTGTGCGCAGCTTGCAAACGTGTGGAAAACAGTAGTCTTCCACTCTCCTACCTTCTCCATTCACATTCCGTTGGAAGAGGAGCTGTTTTAAACAACTTTCTTTTCCTTCTTGCAAAAGACTCTGCGGACCTCCGTGCAACCTCTAGAACACAATCGGTGATGTTTTCCGCAATGGCACAGTTTCCTTTTGCGGGACATAGTGGAAAAGCTTTTTGCTCAGATGTAGGCGACAGCAGAGGCAGAAGACCAAGATACGGAGCACCCCGAAGAAGAGCGCCGGTCCCGGGCATCTTTCGGCAGAAGCCGCTCTCCGGAACGCACCACGACTGGCACAATGCTCTGTGCGCGAAGAAGCCGCTTCTTCGCCTCCGGGAGCCGGGGTAAACTGCATCTTCCGAAAGGCGAAGAACGAAGCTGCAGTCGGCAGGGATTGTGTGCGCAGCTTGCAAACGTGTGGAAAACGGTAGTCTTCCACTCTCCTACCTTCTCCATTCACATTCCGTTGGAAGAGGAGCTGTTTTGGACAACTTTCTTTTCCTTCTTGCAAAAGACTCTGCAGACCTCCGTGCAACCTCTAGAACACAATCGGTGATGTTTTCCGCACTGGCACAGTCTCCTTTTGCGGGACATAGTGGAAAAGCTTTTTGCTCAGATGTAGGCGGCAGTAGAGGCAGAAGACGAAGATACGGAGCTCCCCGACGAAGAACGCCGGTCCCTGGCGTCATTCGGCAGAAGCCGCTCTCCGGAACGCACCACGACCGGCACAATGCTCTGTGCGCCAAGAAGCCGCTTCTTCGCCTCCGGGAGCCGGGGAAAGCTGCATCTTCCGAAAGGCGAAGAACGAAGCCGCACTATACAGGGATTGTGTGCGCAGCTTGTAAACTTGTGGAAAACAGTCGCCTTCCACTCTCCTGCCTTCTCCATTCACATTCCGTCAGAAGAGGAGCTGTTTTGGACAACATTCTTTTCCTTCTTGCAAAACGTTCTGCGGACATCCGTGCAACCTCTAGAACACAATCGGTGATGTTTTCTGCAATGGCACAGTTTCTTATTACGAGATATAGTGGAAAAGATTTTAGCTCACACCTAGGCGGCAGTAGAGGCAGAAGACGAAGATACGGAGCACCCCGAAGAAGAGCGCCGGTCCCGGGAGTCTTTCGGCAGAAGCCGCTGTCCGGAACGCACCACGACCGGCACAATGCTCTGCGCGCGAAGAAGCCGCTTCTTCGCCTCCGGGAGCCGGGGAAAGCTGCATCTTCCGAAAGGCGAAGAACGAAGCCGCACTACACTGGGATTGTGTGCGCAACTTGCAAACTTGTGGAAAACAGTAGCCTTCCACTCTCCTGCCTTCTCCATTCACATTCCGTCAGAAGAGGAGCTGTTTTGGACAACTTTCTTTAAGTTCGAGCAAAACATTCTGCGGACCGCCGTGCAACCTCTAGACTACAATCGGTGATGTTTTCTGCACTGGCACAGTTTCCTTTTGGAGACATAGTGGAAAAGCTTTTTGCTCAGATGTAGGCGGCAGTAGAGGCAGAAGACGAAGATACGGAGCTCCCCGAAGAAGAGCGCCGGTCCCGGGCGTCTTTCGGCAGAAGCCGCTCTCCGGAGCGCACCACGACCGGCACAATGCTCTGTGCGCCAAGAAGCCGCTTCTTCGCCTCCGGGAGCCGGGGTAAACTGCATCTTCCGAAAGGCGAACAACGAAGCCGCACTCCGTTGGGAATGTGTGCGCAGCTTGCAAACGTGTGGAAAACAGTAGCCTTCCACTCTCCTACCTTCTCCATTCACATTCCGTTGGAAGAGGAGCTGTTTTGGACAAGTATCTTTAAGTTCTTGCAAAACATTCTGCAGACATCCGTGCAACCTCTAGAACACAAACGGTGATGTTTTCCGCAATGGCACAGTTTCCTTTTGCGGGATATAGTGGAAAAGCTTTTTGCTCAGATGGAGGCGAAGGCAGAGGCAGAAGACCAAGATACGGAGCTCCCCGAAGAAGAGCGCCGGTCCCGGGCGTCTTTCGGCAGAAGCCGCTCTCCGGAGCGCACCACGACCGGCACAATGCTCTGTGCGCCAAGAAGCCGCTTCTTCGCCTCCGGGAGCCGGGGAAAGCTGCATCTTCCGAAAGGCGAACAACGAAGCCGCACTCCACTGGCATTGTGTGCGCAGCTTGCAAACTTGTGGAAAACAGTAGCCTTCCACTCTCCTGCTTTCTCCATTCACATTCCGTTGGAAGAGGAGCTGTTTTGGACAACTTTCTTTAAGTTCTTGCAGAACATTCTGCGGACCTCCGTGCAACCTCTAGGACACAATCGGTGATGTTTTCTGCACTGGCGCAGTCTCCTTTGGGGAGACCTAAGAGGAAAGCTTTTTGCTAAGATGTAGGCGACGGCAGACGCAGAAGACCAAGATACGGAGCTCTGCGAATCAGAGCACCGGTCCCGGGCGTCTTTCGGCAGAAGCCGCTCTCCGGAACGCAACACGACCGGCACAATGCTCTGTGCGCCAAGAAGCCGCTTCTTCGCCTCCGGGAGCCAGGGAAAGCTGCATCTTCCGAAAGGCGAACAAAGAACCCGCAGTCGGCAGGGATTGTGTGCGCAGCTTGTAAACTTGTGGAAAACAGTAGCCTTCCACTCTCCTGCCTTCTCCATTCACATTCCGTTCGGCGAGGAGCTGTTTTGGACAACTTTCTTTTCCTTCTTGCAAAACGCTCTGCAGACCTCCGTGCAAGCTCTAGAACACAATCGGTGATGTTTTCTGCACTGGCACAGTTTCCTTTGGCGGGACATAGTGGAAAAGCTTTTTACTCAGATGTAGGCGGCAGTAGAGGCAGAAGACGAAGATACGGAGCTCCCCGAAGAAGAACGCCGGTCCCGGGCGTCATTCGGCAGAAGCCGCTCTCCGGAACGCACCACGACCGGCACAATGCTCTGCGCGCGAAGAAGCCGCTTCTTCGCCTCCGGGAGCCGGGGAAAGCTGCATCTTCCGAAAGGCGAAGAACGAAGCCGCACTATACAGGGATTGTGTGCGCAGCTTGTAAACTTGTGGAAAACAGTCGCCTTCCACTCTCCTGCCTTCTCCATTCACATTCCGTTGGAAGAGGAGCTGTTTTGGACAACATTCTTTTCCTTCTTGCAAAACGTTCTGCGGACATCCGTGCAACCTCTAGAACACAATCGGTGATGTTTTCTGCAATGGCACAATTTCTTATTACGAGATATAGTGGAAAAGATTTTAGCTCACACCTAGGCGGCAGTAGAGGCAGAAGACGAAGATACGGAGCACCCCGAAGAAGAGCGCCGGTCCCGGGCGTCTTTCGGCAGAAGCCGCTGTCCGGAACGCACCACGACCGGCACAATGCTCTGCGCGCGAAGAAGCCGCTTCTTCGCCTCCGGGAGCCGGGGAAAGCTGCATCTTCCGAAAGGCGAAGAACGAAGCCGCACTACACTGGGATTGTGTGCGCAACTTGCAAACTTGTGGAAAACAGTAGCCTTCCACTCTCCTGCCTTCTCCATTCACATTCCGTCAGAAGAGGAGCTGTTTTGGACAACTTTCTTTAAGTTCGAGCAAAACATTCTGCGGACCGCCGTGCAACCTCTAGACTACAATCGGTGATGTTTTCTGCACTGGCACAGTTTCCTTTTGGAGACATAGTGGAAAACCTTTTTGCTCAGATGGAGGCGACAGTAGAGGCAGAAGACCAAGATACGGAGCTCTGCGAATCAGAGCACCGGTTCTGGGAATCTTTCGGCAGAAGCCGCTGTCCGGAACGCACCACGACCGGCACAATGCTCTGTGCGCGAAGAAGCCGCTTCTTCGCCTCCGGGAGCCGGGGAAAGCTGCATCTTCCGAAAGGCGAACAACGAAGCCGCACTCCTCTGGGAATGTGTGCGCAGCTTGCAAACGTGTGGAAAACAGTAGTCTTCTACTCTTCTACCTTCTCCATTCACATTCCGTTGGAAGAGGAGCTGTTTTGGACAACTATCTTTAAGTTCTTGCAAAACATTCTGCAGACATCCGTGCAACCTCTAGAACACAATCGGTGATGTTTTCTGCACTGGCACAGTTTCCTTTTGCGAGACATAGTGGAAAAGCTTTTTGCTCAGATGTAGGCGGCAGTAGAGGCAGAAGACGAAGATACGGAGCTCCCCGAAGAAGAGCGCCGGTCCCGGGCGTCTTTCGGCAGAAGCCGCTCTCCGGAGCGCACCACGACCGGCACAATGCTCTGTGCGCCAAGAAGCCGCTTCTTCGCCTCCGGGAGCCGGGGAAAGCTGCATCTTCTGAAAGGCGAACAACGAAGCCGCACTCCGTTGGGAATGTGTGCGCAGCTTGCAAACGTGTGGAAAACAGTAGTCTTCCACTCTCCTACCTTCTCCATTCACATTCCGTTGGAAGAGGAGCTGTTTTGGACAACTATCTTTAAGTTCTTGCAAAACATTCTGCAGACATCCGTGCAACCTCTAGAACACAAACGGTGATGTTTTCCGCAATGGCACAGTTTCCTTTTGCGGGATATAGTGGAAAAGCTTTTTGCTCAGATGGAGGCGAAGGCAGAGGCAGAAGACCAAGATACGGAGCGCCCCGAAGAAGAGCGCCGGTCCTGGGCGTCTTTAGGCAGAAGCCGCTCTCCGGAGCGCACCACGACCGGCACAATGCTCTGTGCGCCAAGAAGCCGCTTCTTCGCCTCCGGGAGCCGGGGAAAGCTGCATCTTCCGAAAGGCGAACAACGAAGCCGCACTCCACTGGCATTGTGTGCGCAGCTTGCAAACGTGTAGGAAACAGTAGCCTTCCACTCTCCTGCTTTCTCCATTCACATTCCGTCAGAAGAGGAGCTGTTTTGGACAACTTTCTTTAAGTTCTTGCAGAACATTCTGCGGACCTCCGTGCAACCTCTAGAACACAATCGGTGATGTTTTCTGCACTGGCACAGTTTCTTATTGCGAGACATAGTGGAAATGCTTTTTGCTCAGATGTAGGCGGCAGTAGAGGCAGAAGACGAAGATACGGAGCTCCCCGAAGAAGAGCGCCGGTCCCGGGCGTCTTTAGGCAGAAGCCGCTCTCCGGAACGCACCACGACTGGCACAATGTTATGTGCGCGAAGAAGCCGCTTGTTCGCCTCCGGGAGCCGGTGAAAGTTGCATCTTCCGAAAGGCGAAGAACGAAGCCTCACTCCACAGGGAATGTGTGTGCAGCTTGCAAACTTGTGGAAAACAGTAGCCTTCCACTCTCCTGCTTTCTCCATTCACATTCCGTTCGGCGAGGAGCTGTTTTGGACAACTTTCTTTTCCTTCTTGCAAAACGCTCTGCAGACCTCCGTGCAAGCTCTAGAACACAATCGGTGATGTTTTCTGCACTGGCACAGTTTCCTTTGGCGGGACATAGTGGAAAAGCTTTTTACTCAGATGTAGGCGGCAGTAGAGGCAGAAGACGAAGATACGGAGCTCCCCGAAGAAGAACGCCGGTCCCGGGCGTCATTCGGCAGAAGCCGCTCTCCGGAACGCACCACGACCGGCACAATGCTCTGCGCGCGAAGAAGCCGCTTCTTCGCCTCCGGGAGCCGGGGAAAGCTGCATCTTCCGAAAGGCGAAGAACGAAGCCGCACTATACAGGGATTGTGTGCGCAGCTTGTAAACTTGTGGAAAACAGTCGCCTTCCACTCTCCTGCCTTCTCCATTCACATTCCGTTGGAAGAGGAGCTGTTTTGGACAACATTCTTTTCCTTCTTGCAAAACGTTCTGCGGACATCCGTGCAACCTCTAGAACACAATCGGTGATGTTTTCTGCAATGGCACAATTTCTTATTACGAGATATAGTGGAAAAGATTTTAGCTCACACCTAGGCGGCAGTAGAGGCAGAAGACGAAGATACGGAGCACCCCGAAGAAGAGCGCCGGTCCCGGGCGTCTTTCGGCAGAAGCCGCTGTCCGGAACGCACCACGACCGGCACAATGCTCTGCGCGCGAAGAAGCCGCTTCTTCGCCTCCGGGAGCCGGGGAAAGCTGCATCTTCCGAAAGGCGAAGAACGAAGCCGCACTACACTGGGATTGTGTGCGCAACTTGCAAACTTGTGGAAAACAGTAGCCTTCCACTCTCCTGCCTTCTCCATTCACATTCCGTCAGAAGAGGAGCTGTTTTGGACAACTTTCTTTAAGTTCGAGCAAAACATTCTGCGGACCGCCGTGCAACCTCTAGACTACAATCGGTGATGTTTTCTGCACTGGCACAGTTTCCTTTTGGAGACATAGTGGAAAACCTTTTTGCTCAGATGGAGGCGACAGTAGAGGCAGAAGACCAAGATACGGAGCTCTGCGAATCAGAGCACCGGTTCTGGGAATCTTTCGGCAGAAGCCGCTGTCCGGAACGCACCACGACCGGCACAATGCTCTGTGCGCGAAGAAGCCGCTTCTTCGCCTCCGGGAGCCGGGGAAAGCTGCATCTTCCGAAAGGCGAACAACGAAGCCGCACTCCTCTGGGAATGTGTGCGCAGCTTGCAAACGTGTGGAAAACAGTAGTCTTCTACTCTTCTACCTTCTCCATTCACATTCCGTTGGAAGAGGAGCTGTTTTGGACAACTATCTTTAAGTTCTTGCAAAACATTCTGCAGACATCCGTGCAACCTCTAGAACACAATCGGTGATGTTTTCTGCACTGGCACAGTTTCCTTTTGCGAGACATAGTGGAAAAGCTTTTTGCTCAGATGTAGGCGGCAGTAGAGGCAGAAGACGAAGATACGGAGCTCCCCGAAGAAGAGCGCCGGTCCCGGGCGTCTTTCGGCAGAAGCCGCTCTCCGGAGCGCACCACGACCGGCACAATGCTCTGTGCGCCAAGAAGCCGCTTCTTCGCCTCCGGGAGCCGGGGAAAGCTGCATCTTCTGAAAGGCGAACAACGAAGCCGCACTCCGTTGGGAATGTGTGCGCAGCTTGCAAACGTGTGGAAAACAGTAGTCTTCCACTCTCCTACCTTCTCCATTCACATTCCGTTGGAAGAGGAGCTGTTTTGGACAACTATCTTTAAGTTCTTGCAAAACATTCTGCAGACATCCGTGCAACCTCTAGAACACAAACGGTGATGTTTTCCGCAATGGCACAGTTTCCTTTTGCGGGATATAGTGGAAAAGCTTTTTGCTCAGATGGAGGCGAAGGCAGAGGCAGAAGACCAAGATACGGAGCGCCCCGAAGAAGAGCGCCGGTCCTGGGCGTCTTTAGGCAGAAGCCGCTCTCCGGAGCGCACCACGACCGGCACAATGCTCTGTGCGCCAAGAAGCCGCTTCTTCGCCTCCGGGAGCCGGGGAAAGCTGCATCTTCCGAAAGGCGAACAACGAAGCCGCACTCCACTGGCATTGTGTGCGCAGCTTGCAAACGTGTAGGAAACAGTAGCCTTCCACTCTCCTGCTTTCTCCATTCACATTCCGTCAGAAGAGGAGCTGTTTTGGACAACTTTCTTTAAGTTCTTGCAGAACATTCTGCGGACCTCCGTGCAACCTCTAGAACACAATCGGTGATGTTTTCTGCACTGGCACAGTTTCTTATTGCGAGACATAGTGGAAATGCTTTTTGCTCAGATGTAGGCGGCAGTAGAGGCAGAAGACGAAGATACGGAGCTCCCCGAAGAAGAGCGCCGGTCCCGGGCGTCTTTAGGCAGAAGCCGCTCTCCGGAACGCACCACGACTGGCACAATGTTATGTGCGCGAAGAAGCCGCTTGTTCGCCTCCGGGAGCCGGGGAAAGTTGCATCTTCCGAAAGGCGAAGAACGAAGCCTCACTCCACAGGGAATGTGTGTGCAGCTTGCAAACTTGTGGAAAACAGTAGCCTTCCACTCTCCTGCTTTCTCCATTCACATTCCGTTGGAAGAGGAGCTGTTTTGGACAACTTTCTTTAAGTTCTTGCAGAACATTCTGCGGACCTCCGTGCAACCTCTAGAACACAATCGGTGATGTTTTCTGCACTGGCACAGTTTCCTTTGGCGAGACCTAAGAGGAAAGCTTTTTGCTCAGATGTAGGCGACAGCAGACGCAGAAGACGAAGATACGGAGCTCCCCGAAGAAGAGCGCCGGTCCCGGGAGTCTTTCGGCAGAAGCCGCTCTCCGGAACGCACCACGACCGGCACAATGCTCTGTGCGCCAAGAAGCCGCTTCTTCGCCTCCGGGAGCCGGGGAAAGCTGCATCTTCCGAAAGGCGAACAACGAAGCCGCACTCCACTGGCATTGTGTGCGCAGCTTGCAAACGTGTGGAAAACAGTAGCCTTCCACTCTCCTGCTTTCTCCATTCACATTCCCTTCCAAGAGGAGCTGTTTTAAACAACTTTCTTTAAGTTCTGGCAAAAGACTCTGCAGACCTCCGTGCAACCTCTAGAACACAATCGGTGATGTTTTCTGCACTGTCACAGTTTCCTTTGGCGAGACCTAAGAGGAAAGCTTTTTGCCCAGATGTAGGCGAAGGCAGAGGCAGAAGACGAAGATACGGAGCTCCCCGAAGAAGAGCGCCGGTCCCGGGCGTCTTTCGGCAGAAGCCGCTCTCCGGAACGCACCACGACTGGCACAATGCTCTGTGCGCCAAGAAGCCGCTTCTTCGCCTCCGGGAGCCGGGGAAAGCTGCATCTTCCGAAAGGCGAACAACGAAACCGCACTATACTGGGAATGTGTGCGCAGCTTGCAAACTTGTGGAAAACAGTAGCCTTCCACTCTCCTGCCTTCTCCATTCACATTCCCTTCCAAGAGGAGCTGTTTTAAACAACTTTCTTTAAGTTCTGGCAAAAGACTCTGCAGACCTCCGTGCAACCTCTAGAACACAATCGGTGCTGTTTTCTGCAATGGCACAGTTTCTTATTGCGAGACATAGTGGAAAAGCTTTTAGCTCAGATGTAGGCGACAGCAGACGCAGAAGACGAAGATACGGAGCACCCCGAAGAAGAGCGCCGGTCCCGGGCGTCTTTAGGCAGAAGCCGCTCTCCGGAACGCACCACGACCGGCACAATGCTCTGCGCGCGAAGAAGCCGCTTCTTCGCCTCTGGGAGCCGGGGAAAGCTGCATCTTCCGAAAGGCGAAGAACGAAGCCGCACTACACTGGGATTGTGTGCGCAGCTTGCAAACTTGTGGCAAAGAGTAGCCTTCCATTCTCCTGCCTTCTCCATTCACATTCCGTCAGAAGAGGAGCTGTTTTGGACAACTTTCTTTAAGTTCGTGCAAAAAAATCTGCGGACCTCCGTGCAACCTCTAGAACACAATCGGTGCTGTTGTCTGCACTGGCACAGTTTCCTTTTGCGAGACATAGTGGAAAAGCTTTTTGCTCAGATGGAGGCGACAGCAGACGCAGAAGACGAAGATACGGAGCTCCCCGAAGAAGAGCGCCGGTCCTGGGAATCTTTCGGCAGAAGCCGCTCTCCGGAACGCACCACGACCGGCACAATGCTCTGTGCGCGAAGAAGCCGCTTCTTCGCCTCCGGGAGCCGGGGTAAACTGCATCTTCCGAAAGGCGAAGAACGAAGCCGCACTCCACTGGGATTTTGTGCGCAGCTTGTAAACTTGCGGAAAACAGTAGCCTTCCACACTCCTGCCTTCTCCATTCACATTCAGTTGGAAGAGGAGCTGTTTTGGACAACTTTCTTTTCCTTCTTGCAAAAGACTCTGCAGACCTCCGTGCAACCTCTAGGACAAAATCGTTGATGTTTTCTGCACTGGCGCAGTCTCCTTTGGGGAGACCTAAGAGGAAAGCTTTTTGCTAAGATGTAGGCGACGGCAGACGCAGAAGACCAAGATACGGAGCTCTGCGAATCAGAGCACCGGTCCCGGGCGTCTTTCGGCAGAAGCCGCACTCCGGAACGCAACACGACCGGCACAATGCTCTGTGCGCCAAGAAGCCGCTTCTTCGCCTCCGGGAGCCAGGGAAAGCTGCATCTTCCGAAAGGCGAAGAAAGAAGCCGCACTCCACTGGGAATGTGTGCGCAGCTTGTAAACTTGTGGAAAACAGTAGCCTTCCACTCTCCTGCCTTCTCCATTCACATTCCGTTCGGCGAGGAGCTGTTTTGGACAACTTTCTTTTCCTTCTTGCAAAAGACTCTGCAGACCTCCGTGCAACCTCTAGAACACAATCGGTGATGTTTTCTGCAATGGCACAGTTTCCTTTGGCGAGACATAGTGGAAATGCTTTTTGCTCAGATGTAGGCGAAGGCAGACGCAGAAGACAAAGATACGGAGCTCTCCGAAGCAGAGCACCGGTCCCGGGCGTCTTTCGGCAGAAGCTGCTCTCCGGAACGCACCACGACCGGCACAATGCTCTGTGCGCGAAGAAGCCGCTTCTTCGCCTCCGGGAGCCGGGGAAAGCTGCATCTTCCGAAAGGCGAACAACGAAGCCGCACTACACTGGGAATGTGTGCGCAGCTTGCAAACGTGTGGAAAACAGTAGTCTTCCACTCTCCTACCTTCTCCATTCACATTCCGTTGGAAGAGGAGATGTTTTAAACAACTTTCTTTTCCTTCTTGCAAAAGACTCTGCAGACCTCCGTGCAACCTCTAGAACACAATCGGTGATGTTTTCCGCACTGGCACAGTCTCCTTTTGCGGGACATAGTGGAAAAGCTTTTTGCTCAGATGTAGGCGACAGCAGAGGCAGAAGACCAAGATACGGAGCACCCCGAAGAAGAGCGCCGGTCCCGGGCGTCTTTCGGCAGAAGCCGCTGTCCGGAACGCACCACGACTGGCACAATGCTCTGTGCGCGAAGAAGCCGCTTCTTCGCCTCCGGGAGCCGGGGTAAACTGCATCTTCCGAAAGGCGAAGAACGAAGCCGCACTCCACTGGGATTGTGTGCGCAGCTTGTAAACTTGCGGAAAACAGTAGCCTTCCACACTCCTGCCTTCTCCATTCACATTCAGTTGGAAGAGGAGCTGTTTTGGACAACTTTCTTTTCCTTCTTGCAAAAGACTCTGCAGACCTCCGTGCAACCTCTAGGACACAATCGGTGATGTTTTCTGCACTGGCGCAGTCTCCTTTGGGGAGACCTAAGAGGAAAGCTTTTTGCTAAGATGTAGGCGACGGCAGAGGCAGAAGACCAAGATACGGAGCTCTGCGAATCAGAGCACCGGTCCCGGGCGTCTTTCGGCAGAAGCCGCTCTCCGGAACGCAACACGACCGGCACAATGCTCTGTGCCCCAAGTAGCCGCTTCTTCGCCTCCGGGAGCCAGGGAAAGCTGCATCTTCCGAAAGGCGAACAAAGAACCCGCAGTCGGCAGGGATTGTGTGCGCAGCTTGTAAACTTGTGGAAAACAGTAGCCTTCCACTCTCCTGCCTTCTCCATTCACATTCCGTTCGGCGAGGAGCTGTTTTGGACAACTTTCTTTTCCTTCTTGCAAAAGACTCTGCAGACCTCCGTGCAACCTCTAGAACACAATCGGTGATGTTTTCTGCAATGGCACAGTTTCCTTTGGCGAGACATAGTGGAAATGCTTTTTGCTCAGATGTAGGCGAAGGCAGACGCAGAAGACCAAGATACGGAGCTCTCCGAAGCAGAGCACCGGTCCCGGGCGTCTTTCGGCAGAAGCTGCTCTCCGGAACGCACCACGACCGGCACAATGCTCTGTGCGCGAAGAAGCCGCTTCTTCGCCTCCGGGAGCCGGGGAAAGCTGCATCTTCCGAAAGGCGAAGAACGAAGCCGCACTACACTGGGAATGTGTGCGCAGCTTGCAAACGTGTGGAAAACAGTCGCCTTCCACTCTCCTGCCTTCTCCATTCACATTCCGTTGGAAGAGGAGCTGTTTTAAACAACTTTCTTTTCCTTCTTGCAAAAGACTCTGCGGACCTCCGTGCAACCTCTAGAACACAATCGGTGATGTTTTCCCCAATGGCACAGTTTCCTTTTTCGGGACATAGTGGAAAAGCTTTTTGCTCAGATGTAGGCGACAGCAGAGGCAGAAGACCAAGATACGGAGCACCCCGAAGAAGAGCGCCGGTCCCGGGCGTCTTTCGGCAGAAGCCGCTGTCCGGAACGCACCACGACTGGCACAATGCTCTGTGCGCGAAGAAGCCGCTTCTTCGCCTCCGGGAGCCGGGGAAAGCTGCATCTTCCGAAAGGCGAAGAACGAAGCCGCACTACACTGGGAATGTGTGCGCAGCTTGTAAACTTGTGGAAAACAGTAGCCTTCCACTCTCCTGCCTTCTCCATTCATATTCCCTTCCAAGAGGAGCTGTTTTAAACAACTTTATTTAAGTTCTGGCAAAAGACTCTGCAGACCTCCGTGCAACCTCTAGAACACAATCGGTGATGTTTTCTGCAATGGCACAGTTTCTTATTGCGAGACATAGTGGAAAAGCTTTTTGCTCAGATGTAGGCGGCAGTAGAGGCAGAAGACGAAGATACGGAGCTCTCCGAAGCAGAGCACCGGTCCCGGGCGTCTTTCGGCAGAAGCCGCTGTCCGGAACGCACCACGACCGGCACAATGCTCTGTGCGCGAAGAAGCCGCTTCTTCGCCTCCGGGAGCCGGGGTAAACTGCATCTTCCGAAAGGCGAAGAACGAAGCCGCACTCCACTGGGAATGTGTGCGCAGCTTGTAAACATGTGGCAAACAGTAGCCTTCCAGTCTCCTGCCTTCTCCATTCACATTCCGTTGGAAAAGGAGCTGTTTTAAACAACTTTCTTTTCCTTCTTGCAAAACGCTCTGCAGACCTCCGTGCAACCTCTAGAACACAATCGGTGATGTTTTCTGCACTGGCACAGTTTCCTTTGGCGGGACATAGTGGAAAAGCTTTTTACTCAGATGTAGGCGGCAGTAGTGGCAGAAGACGAAGATACGGAGCTCCCCGAAGAAGAACGCCGGTCCCGGGCGTCATTCGGCAGAAGCCGCTCTCCGGAACGCACCACGACCGGCACAATGCTCTGTGCGCGAAGAAGCCGCTTCTTCGCCTCCGGGAGCCGGGGAAAGCTGCATCTTCCGAAAGGCGAACAACGAAGCCGCACTATACAGGGATTGTGTGCGCAGCTTGTAAACTTGTGGAAAACAGTCGCCTTCCACTCTCCTGCCTTCTCCATTCACATTCCGTTGGAAGAGGAGCTGTTTTGGACAACTTTCTTTAAGTTCTTGCAAAAGACTCTGCGGACCTCCGTGCAACCTCTAGAACACAATCGGTGATGTTTTCCGCAATGGCACAGTTTCCTTTTGCGGGACATAGTGGAAAAGCTTTTTGCTCAGATGTAGGCGACAGCAGAGGCAGAAGACCAAGATACGGAGCACCCCGAAGAAGAGCGCCGGTCCCGGGCATCTTTCGGCAGAAGCCGCTCTCCGGAACGCACCACGACTGGCACAATGCTCTGTGCGCGAAGAAGCCGCTTCTTCGCCTCCGGGAGCCGGGGTAAACTGCATCTTCCGAAAGGCGAAGAACGAAGCCGCACTATACTGGGATTGTGTGCGCAGCTTGCAAACTTGCGGAAAACAGTATCCTTCCACTCTCCTGCCTTCTCCATTCACATTCCGTTGGAAGAGGAGCTGTTTTGGACAACATTCTTTTCCTTCTTGCAAAACGTTCTGCGGACATCCGTGCAACCTCTAGAACACAATCGGTGATGTTTTCTGCAATGGCACAGTTTCTTATTACGAGATATAGGGGAAAAGATTTTAGCTCACACCTAGGCGGCAGTAGAGGCAGAAGACGAAGATACGGAGCACCCCGAAGAAGAGCGCCGGTCCCGGGAGTCTTTCGGCAGAAGCCGCTGTCCGGAACGCACCACGACCGGCACAATGCTCTGTGCGCGAAGAAGCCGCTTCTTCGCCTCCGGGAGCCGGGGAAAGCTGCATCTTCCGAAAGGCGAAGAACGAAGCCGCACTACACTGGGATTGTGTGCGCAACTTGCAAACTTGTGGAAAACAGTAGCCTTCCACTCTCCTGCCTTCTCCATTCACATTCCGTCAGAAGAGGAGCTGTTTTGGACAACTTTCTTTAAGTTCGAGCAAAACATTCTGCGGACCGCCGTGCAACCTCTAGACTACAATCGGTGATGTTTTCTGCACTGGCACAGTTTCCTTTTGGAGACATAGTGGAAAACCTTTTTGCTCAGATGGAGGCGACAGTAGAGGCAGAAGACCAAGATACGGAGCTCTGCGAATCAGAGCACCGGTTCTGGGAATCTCTCGGCAGAAGCCGCTGTCCGGAACGCACCACGACTGGCACAATGCTCTGTGCGCGAAGAAGCCGCTTCTTCGCCTCCGGGAGCCGGGGAAAGCTGCATCTTCCGAAAGGCGAACAACGAAGCCGCACTCCTCTGGGAATGTGTGCGCAGCTTGCAAACGTGTGGAAAACAGTAGTCTTCTACTCTCCTACCTTCTCCATTCACATTCCGTTGGAAGAGGAGCTGTTTTGGACAACTATCTTTAAGTTCTTGCAAAACATTCTGCAGACATCCGTGCAACCTCTAGAACAAAATCGTTGATGTTTTCTGCACTGGCACAGTTTCCTTTTGCGAGACATAGTGGAAAAGCTTTTTGCTCAGATGTAGGCGGCAGTAGAGGCAGAAGACGAAGATACGGAGCTCGCCGAAGAAGAGCGCCGGTCCCGGGCGTCTTTCGGCAGAAGCCGCTCTCCGGAGCGCACCACGACCGGCACAATGCTCTGTGCGCCAAGAAGCCGCTTCTTCGCCTCCGGGAGCCGGGGAAAGCTGCATCTTCCGAAAGGGGAACAACGAAGCCGCACTCCGTTGGGAATGTGTGCGCAGCTTGCAAACGTGTGGAAAACAGTAGTCTTCCACTCTCCTACCTTCTCCATTCACATTCCGTTGGAAGAGGAGCTGTTTTAAACAACTTTCTTTTCCTTCTTGCAAAAGACTCTGCAGACCTCCGTGCAACCTCTAGAACACAATCGGTGATGTTTTCCGCACTGGCACAGTCTCCTTTTGCGGGACATAGTGGAAAAGCTTTTTGCTCAGATGTAGGCGACAGCAGAGGCAGAAGACCAAGATACGGAGCACCCCGAAGAAGAGCGCCGGTCCCGGGCGTCTTTCGGCAGAAGCCGCTGTCCGGAACGCACCACGACTGGCACAATGCTCTGTGCGCGAAGAAGCCGCTTCTTCGCCTCCGGGAGCCGGGGTAAACTGCATCTTCCGAAAGGCGAAGAACGAAGCCGCACTCCACTGGGATTGTGTGCGAAGCTTGCAAACTTGCGGAAAACAGTAGCCTTCCACACTCCTGCCTTCTCCATTCACATTCAGTTGGAAGAGGAGCTGTTTTAAACAACTTTATTTTCCTTCTTGCAAAAGACTCTGCAGACCTCCGTGCAACCTCTAGGACACAATCGGTGATGTTTTCTGCACTGGCGCAGTCTCCTTTGGGGAGATCTATGAGGAATGCTTTTTGCTAAGATGTAGGCGACGGCAGACGCAGAAGACCAAGATACGGAGCTCTGCGAATCAGAGCACCGGTCCCGGGCGTCTTTCGGCAGAAGCCGCACTCCGGAACGCACCACGACCGGCACAATGCTCTGTGCCCCAAGTAGCCGCTTCTTCGCCTCCGGGAGCCAGGGAAAGCTGCATCTTCCGAAAGGCGAACAAAGAACCCGCAGTCGGCAGGGATTGTGTGCGCAGCTTGTAAACTTGTGGAAAACAGTAGCCTTCCACTCTCCTGCCTTCTCCATTCACATTCCGTTCGGCGAGGAGCTGTTTTGGACAACTTTCTTTAAGTTCTTGCAAAACGCTCTGCGGACATCCGTGCAACCTCTAGAACACAATCGGTGATGTTTTCTGCAATGGCACAGTTTCTTATTGCGAGATATAGTGGGAAAGCTTTTTGCTCAGACGTAGGCGGCAGTAGAGGCAGAAGACGAAGATACGGAGCTCCCCGAAGAAGAGCGCCGGTCCCGGGCGTCTTTCAGCAGAAGCCGCTCTCCAGAATGCACCACGACCGGCACAATGCTCTGTGCGCGAAGAAGCTGCTTGTTCGCCTCCGGGAGCGGGGGAAAGCTGCATCTTCCGAAAGGCGAAGAACGAAGCTGCAGTCGGCAGGGATTGTGTGCGCAGCTTGCAAACGTGTGGAAAACGGTAGTCTTCCACTCTCCTACCTTCTCCATTCACATTCCGTTGGAAGAGGAGCTGTTTTGGACAACTTTCTTTTCCTTCTTGCAAAAGACTCTGCAGACCTCCGTGCAACCTCTAGAACACAATCGGTGATGTTTTCCGCACTGGCACAGTCTCCTTTTGCGGGACATAGTGGAAAAGCTTTTTGCTCAGATGTAGACGACAGCAGAGGCAGAAGACCAAGATACGGAGCACCCCGAAGAAGAGCGCCGGTCCCGGGCGTCTTTCGGCAGAAGCCGCTGTCCGGAACGCACCACGACTGGCACAATGCTCTGTGCGCGAAGAAGCCGCTTCTTCGCCTCCGGGAGCCGGGGTAAACTGCATCT
The DNA here is from genome assembly GCF_051311805.1 of Agelaius phoeniceus. NCBI lineage: Eukaryota > Metazoa > Chordata > Aves > Passeriformes > Icteridae > Agelaius > Agelaius phoeniceus. The sequence continues at coordinate 10,718,364 of NC_135271.1, read as the reverse complement.
TCCGAAAGGCGAAGAACGAAGCCGCACTCCACTGGGATTGTGTGCGAAGCTTGCAAACTTGCGGAAAACAGTAGCCTTCCACACTCCTGCCTTCTCCATTCACATTCAGTTGGAAGAGGAGCTGTTTTGGACAACTTTCTTTTCCTTCTTGCAAAAGACTCTGCAGACCTCCGTGCAACCTCTAGGACACAATCGGTGATGTTTTCTGCACTGGCGCAGTCTCCTTTGGGGAGACCAAAGAGGAAAGCTTTTTGCTAAGATGTAGGCGACGGCAGACGCAGAAGACCAAGATACGGAGCTCTGCGAATCAGAGCACCGGTCCCGGGCGTCTTTCGGCAGAAGCCGCACTCCGGAACGCACCACGACCGGCACAATGCTCTGTGCGCCAAGAAGCCGCTTCTTCGCCTCCGGGAGCCAGGGAAAGCTGCATCTTCCGAAAGGCGAAGAAAGAAGCCGCACTCCACTGGGAATGTGTGCGCAGCTTGTAAACTTGTGGAAAACAGTAGCCTTCAACTCTCCTGCCTTCTCCATTCACATTCCGTTCGGCGAGGAGCTGTTTTGGACAACTTTCTTTTCCTTCTTGCAAAAGACTCTGCAGACCTCCGTGCAACCTCTAGAACACAATCGGTGATGTTTTCTGCAATGGCACAGTTTCCTTTGGCGAGACATAGTGGAAATGCTTTTTGCTCAGATGTCGGCGAAGGCAGACGCAGAAGACCAAGATACGGAGCTCTCCGAAGCAGAGCACCGGTCCCGGGCGTCTTTCGGCAGAAGCTGCTCTCCGGAACGCACCACGACCGGCACAATGCTCTGTGCGCGAAGAAGCCGCTTCTTCGCCTCCGGGAGCCAGGGAAAGCTGCATCTTCCGAAAGGCGAAGAACGAAGCCGCACTACACTGGGAATGTGTGCGCAGCTTGCAAACGTGTGGAAAACAGTAGTCTTCCACTCTCCTACCTTCTCCATTCACATTCCGTTGGAAGAGGAGCTGTTTTAAACAACTTTCTTTAAGTTCTTGCAAAAGACTCTGCGGACCTCCGTGCAACCTCTAGAACACAATCGGTGATGTTTTCCGCAATGGCACAGTTTCCTTTTGCGGGACATAGTGGAAAAGCTTTTTGCTCAGATGTAGGCGACAGCAGAGGCAGAAGACCAAGATACGGAGCACCCCGAAGAAGAGCGCCGGTCCCGGGCGTCTTTCGGCAGAAGCCGCTCTCCGGAACGCACCACGACCGGCACAATGCTCTGCGCGCGAAGAAGCCGCTTCTTCGCCTCCGGGAGCCGGGGAAAGCTGCATCTTCCGAAAGGCGAAGAACGAAGCCGCACTACACTGGGATTGTGTGCGCAGCTTACAAACTTGTGGAAAACAGTAGCCTTCCACTCTCCTGCCTTCTCCATTCACATTCCGTCAGAAGAGGAGCTGTTTTGGACAACTTTCTTTAAGTTCGAGCAAAACATTCTGCGGACCGCCGTGCAACCTCTAGACTACAATCGGTGATGTTTTCTGCACTGGCACAGTTTCCTTTTGGAGACATAGTGAAAACCCTTTTGCTCAGATGGAGGCGACAGTAGAGGCAGAAGACCAAGATACGGAGCTCTGCGAATCAGAGCACCGGTTCTGGGAATCTTTCGGCAGAAGCCGCTGTCCGGAACGCACCACGACCGGCACAATGCTCTGTGCGCGAAGAAGCCGCTTCTTCGCCTCCGGGAGCCGGGGAAAGCTGCATCTTCCGAAAGGCGAACAAAGAAGCCGCACTCCTCTGGGAATGTGTGCGCAGCTTGCAAACGTGTGGAAAACAGTAGTCTTCTACTCTCCTACCTTCTCCATTCACATTCCGTTGGAAGAGGAGCTGTTTTGGACAACTATCTTTAAGTCCTTGCAAAACATTCTGCAGACATCCGTGCAACCTCTAGAACAAAATCGTTGATGTTTTCTGCACTGGCACAGTTTCCTTTTGCGAGACATAGTGGAAAAGCTTTTTGCTCAGATGTAGGCGACAGCAGAGGCAGAAGACCAAGATACGGAGCTCCCCGAAGAAGAGCGCCGGTCCCGGGCGTCTTTCGGCAGAAGCCGCTCTCCGGAGCGCACCACGACCGGCACAATGCTCTGTGCGCCAAGAAGCCGCTTCTTCGCCTCCGGGAGCCGGGGAAAGCTGCATCTTCCGAAAGGGGAACAACGAAGCCGCACTCCGTTGGGAATGTGTGCGCAGCTTGCAAACGTGTGGAAAACAGTAGTCTTCCACTCTCCTACCTTCTCCATTCACATTCCGTTGGAAGAGGAGCTGTTTTAAACAACTTTCTTTTCCTTCTTGCAAAAGACTCTGCAGACCTCCGTGCAACCTCTAGAACACAATCGGTGATGTTTTCCGCACTGGCACAGTCTCCTTTTGCGGGACATAGTGGAAAAGCTTTTTGCTCAGATGTAGGCGACAGCAGAGGCAGAAGACCAAGATACGGAGCACCCCGAAGAAGAGCGCCGGTCCCGGGCGTCTTTCGGCAGAAGCCGCTCTCCGGAACGCACCACGACTGGCACAATGCTCTGTGCGCGAAGAAGCCGCTTCTTCGCCTCCGGGAGCCGGGGTAAACTGCATCTTCCGAAAGGCGAAGAACGAAGCCGCACTCCACTGGGATTGTGTGCGCAGCTTGTAAACTTGCGGAAAACAGTAGCCTTCCACACTCCTGCCTTCTCCATTCACATTCAGTTGGAAGAGGAGCTGTTTTAAACAACTTTATTTTCCTTCTTGCAAAAGACTCTGCAGACCTCCGTGCAACCTCTAGGACACAATCGGTGATGTTTTCTGCACTGGCGCAGTCTCCTTTGGGGAGATCTAAGAGGAAAGCTTTTTGCTAAGATGTAGGCGACGGCAGACGCAGAAGACCAAGATACGGAGCTCTGCGAATCAGAGCACCGGTCCCGGGCGTCTTTCGGCAGAAGCCGCACTCCGGAACGCACCACGACCGGCACAATGCTCTGTGCCCCAAGTAGCCGCTTCTTCGCCTCCGGGAGCCAGGGAAAGCTGCATCTTCCGAAAGGCGAACAAAGAACCCGCAGTCGGCAGGGATTGTGTGCGCAGCTTGTAAACTTGTGGAAAACAGTAGCCTTCCACTCTCCTGCCTTCTCCATTCACATTCCGTTCGGCGAGGAGCTGTTTTGGACAACTTTCTTTTCCTTCTTGCAAAAGACTCTGCAGACCTCCGTGCAACCTCTAGAACACAATCGGTGATGTTTTCTGCAATGGCACAGTTTCCTTTTGCGGGACATAGTGGAAAAGCTTTTTGCTCAGATGTAGGCGACAGCAGAGGCAGAAGACCAAGATACGGAGCACCCCGAAGAAGAGCGCCGGTCCCGGGCATCTTTCGGCAGAAGCCGCTCTCCGGAACGCACCACGACTGGCACAATGCTCTGTGCGCGAAGAAGCCGCTTCTTCGCCTCCGGGAGCCGGGGTAAACTGCATCTTCCGAAAGGCGAAGAACGAAGCCGCACTATACTGGGATTGTGTGCGCAGCTTGCAAACTTGCGGAAAACAGTATCCTTCCACTCTCCTGCCTTCTCCATTCACATTCCGTTGGAAGAGGAGCTGTTTTGGACAACATTCTTTTCCTTCTTGCAAAACGTTCTGCGGACATCCGTGCAACCTCTAGAACACAATCGGTGATGTTTTCTGCAATGGCACAGTTTCTTATTACGAGATATAGGGGAAAAGATTTTAGCTCACACCTAGGCGGCAGTAGAGGCAGAAGACGAAGATACGGAGCACCCCGAAGAAGAGCGCCGGTCCCGGGAGTCTTTCGGCAGAAGCCGCTGTCCGGAACGCACCACGACCGGCACAATGCTCTGTGCGCGAAGAAGCCGCTTCTTCGCCTCCGGGAGCCGGGGAAAGCTGCATCTTCCGAAAGGCGAAGAACGAAGCCGCACTACACTGGGATTGTGTGCGCAACTTGCAAACTTGTGGAAAACAGTAGCCTTCCACTCTCCTGCCTTCTCCATTCACATTCCGTCAGAAGAGGAGCTGTTTTGGACAACTTTCTTTAAGTTCGAGCAAAACATTCTGCGGACCGCCGTGCAACCTCTAGACTACAATCGGTGATGTTTTCTGCACTGGCACAGTTTCCTTTTGGAGACATAGTGGAAAACCTTTTTGCTCAGATGGAGGCGACAGTAGAGGCAGAAGACCAAGATACGGAGCTCTGCGAATCAGAGCACCGGTTCTGGGAATCTCTCGGCAGAAGCCGCTGTCCGGAACGCACCACGACTGGCACAATGCTCTGTGCGCGAAGAAGCCGCTTCTTCGCCTCCGGGAGCCGGGGAAAGCTGCATCTTCCGAAAGGCGAACAACGAAGCCGCACTCCTCTGGGAATGTGTGCGCAGCTTGCAAACGTGTGGAAAACAGTAGTCTTCTACTCTCCTACCTTCTCCATTCACATTCCGTTGGAAGAGGAGCTGTTTTGGACAACTATCTTTAAGTTCTTGCAAAACATTCTGCAGACATCCGTGCAACCTCTAGAACAAAATCGTTGATGTTTTCTGCACTGGCACAGTTTCCTTTTGCGAGACATAGTGGAAAAGCTTTTTGCTCAGATGTAGGCGGCAGTAGAGGCAGAAGACGAAGATACGGAGCTCGCCGAAGAAGAGCGCCGGTCCCGGGCGTCTTTCGGCAGAAGCCGCTCTCCGGAGCGCACCACGACCGGCACAATGCTCTGTGCGCCAAGAAGCCGCTTCTTCGCCTCCGGGAGCCGGGGAAAGCTGCATCTTCCGAAAGGGGAACAACGAAGCCGCACTCCGTTGGGAATGTGTGCGCAGCTTGCAAACGTGTGGAAAACAGTAGTCTTCCACTCTCCTACCTTCTCCATTCACATTCCGTTGGAAGAGGAGCTGTTTTAAACAACTTTCTTTTCCTTCTTGCAAAAGACTCTGCAGACCTCCGTGCAACCTCTAGAACACAATCGGTGATGTTTTCCGCACTGGCACAGTCTCCTTTTGCGGGACATAGTGGAAAAGCTTTTTGCTCAGATGTAGGCGACAGCAGAGGCAGAAGACCAAGATACGGAGCACCCCGAAGAAGAGCGCCGGTCCCGGGCGTCTTTCGGCAGAAGCCGCTGTCCGGAACGCACCACGACTGGCACAATGCTCTGTGCGCGAAGAAGCCGCTTCTTCGCCTCCGGGAGCCGGGGTAAACTGCATCTTCCGAAAGGCGAAGAACGAAGCCGCACTCCACTGGGATTGTGTGCGAAGCTTGCAAACTTGCGGAAAACAGTAGCCTTCCACACTCCTGCCTTCTCCATTCACATTCAGTTGGAAGAGGAGCTGTTTTAAACAACTTTATTTTCCTTCTTGCAAAAGACTCTGCAGACCTCCGTGCAACCTCTAGGACACAATCGGTGATGTTTTCTGCACTGGCGCAGTCTCCTTTGGGGAGATCTATGAGGAATGCTTTTTGCTAAGATGTAGGCGACGGCAGACGCAGAAGACCAAGATACGGAGCTCTGCGAATCAGAGCACCGGTCCCGGGCGTCTTTCGGCAGAAGCCGCACTCCGGAACGCACCACGACCGGCACAATGCTCTGTGCCCCAAGTAGCCGCTTCTTCGCCTCCGGGAGCCAGGGAAAGCTGCATCTTCCGAAAGGCGAACAAAGAACCCGCAGTCGGCAGGGATTGTGTGCGCAGCTTGTAAACTTGTGGAAAACAGTAGCCTTCCACTCTCCTGCCTTCTCCATTCACATTCCGTTCGGCGAGGAGCTGTTTTGGACAACTTTCTTTAAGTTCTTGCAAAACGCTCTGCGGACATCCGTGCAACCTCTAGAACACAATCGGTGATGTTTTCTGCAATGGCACAGTTTCTTATTGCGAGATATAGTGGGAAAGCTTTTTGCTCAGACGTAGGCGGCAGTAGAGGCAGAAGACGAAGATACGGAGCTCCCCGAAGAAGAGCGCCGGTCCCGGGCGTCTTTCAGCAGAAGCCGCTCTCCAGAATGCACCACGACCGGCACAATGCTCTGTGCGCGAAGAAGCTGCTTGTTCGCCTCCGGGAGCGGGGGAAAGCTGCATCTTCCGAAAGGCGAAGAACGAAGCTGCAGTCGGCAGGGATTGTGTGCGCAGCTTGCAAACGTGTGGAAAACGGTAGTCTTCCACTCTCCTACCTTCTCCATTCACATTCCGTTGGAAGAGGAGCTGTTTTGGACAACTTTCTTTTCCTTCTTGCAAAAGACTCTGCAGACCTCCGTGCAACCTCTAGAACACAATCGGTGATGTTTTCCGCACTGGCACAGTCTCCTTTTGCGGGACATAGTGGAAAAGCTTTTTGCTCAGATGTAGACGACAGCAGAGGCAGAAGACCAAGATACGGAGCACCCCGAAGAAGAGCGCCGGTCCCGGGCGTCTTTCGGCAGAAGCCGCTGTCCGGAACGCACCACGACTGGCACAATGCTCTGTGCGCGAAGAAGCCGCTTCTTCGCCTCCGGGAGCCGGGGTAAACTGCATCTTCCGAAAGGCGAAGAACGAAGCCGCACTCCACTGGGATTGTGTGCGAAGCTTGCAAACTTGCGGAAAACAGTAGCCTTCCACACTCCTGCCTTCTCCATTCACATTCAGTTGGAAGAGGAGCTGTTTTGGACAACTTTCTTTTCCTTCTTGCAAAAGACTCTGCAGACCTCCGTGCAACCTCTAGGACACAATCGGTGATGTTTTCTGCACTGGCGCAGTCTCCTTTGGGGAGACCAAAGAGGAAAGCTTTTTGCTAAGATGTAGGCGACGGCAGACGCAGAAGACCAAGATACGGAGCTCTGCGAATCAGAGCACCGGTCCCGGGCGTCTTTCGGCAGAAGCCGCACTCCGGAACGCACCACGACCGGCACAATGCTCTGTGCGCCAAGAAGCCGCTTCTTCGCCTCCGGGAGCCAGGGAAAGCTGCATCTTCCGAAAGGCGAAGAAAGAAGCCGCACTCCACTGGGAATGTGTGCGCAGCTTGTAAACTTGTGGAAAACAGTAGCCTTCAACTCTCCTGCCTTCTCCATTCACATTCCGTTCGGCGAGGAGCTGTTTTGGACAACTTTCTTTTCCTTCTTGCAAAAGACTCTGCAGACCTCCGTGCAACCTCTAGAACACAATCGGTGATGTTTTCTGCAATGGCACAGTTTCCTTTGGCGAGACATAGTGGAAATGCTTTTTGCTCAGATGTCGGCGAAGGCAGACGCAGAAGACCAAGATACGGAGCTCTCCGAAGCAGAGCACCGGTCCCGGGCGTCTTTCGGCAGAAGCTGCTCTCCGGAACGCACCACGACCGGCACAATGCTCTGTGCGCGAAGAAGCCGCTTCTTCGCCTCCGGGAGCCAGGGAAAGCTGCATCTTCCGAAAGGCGAAGAACGAAGCCGCACTACACTGGGAATGTGTGCGCAGCTTGCAAACGTGTGGAAAACAGTAGTCTTCCACTCTCCTACCTTCTCCATTCACATTCCGTTGGAAGAGGAGCTGTTTTAAACAACTTTCTTTAAGTTCTTGCAAAAGACTCTGCGGACCTCCGTGCAACCTCTAGAACACAATCGGTGATGTTTTCCGCAATGGCACAGTTTCCTTTTGCGGGACATAGTGGAAAAGCTTTTTGCTCAGATGTAGGCGACAGCAGAGGCAGAAGACCAAGATACGGAGCACCCCGAAGAAGAGCGCCGGTCCCGGGCGTCTTTCGGCAGAAGCCGCTCTCCGGAACGCACCACGACCGGCACAATGCTCTGCGCGCGAAGAAGCCGCTTCTTCGCCTCCGGGAGCCGGGGAAAGCTGCATCTTCCGAAAGGCGAAGAACGAAGCCGCACTACACTGGGATTGTGTGCGCAGCTTACAAACTTGTGGAAAACAGTAGCCTTCCACTCTCCTGCCTTCTCCATTCACATTCCGTCAGAAGAGGAGCTGTTTTGGACAACTTTCTTTAAGTTCGAGCAAAACATTCTGCGGACCGCCGTGCAACCTCTAGACTACAATCGGTGATGTTTTCTGCACTGGCACAGTTTCCTTTTGGAGACATAGTGAAAACCCTTTTGCTCAGATGGAGGCGACAGTAGAGGCAGAAGACCAAGATACGGAGCTCTGCGAATCAGAGCACCGGTTCTGGGAATCTTTCGGCAGAAGCCGCTGTCCGGAACGCACCACGACCGGCACAATGCTCTGTGCGCGAAGAAGCCGCTTCTTCGCCTCCGGGAGCCGGGGAAAGCTGCATCTTCCGAAAGGCGAACAAAGAAGCCGCACTCCTCTGGGAATGTGTGCGCAGCTTGCAAACGTGTGGAAAACAGTAGTCTTCTACTCTCCTACCTTCTCCATTCACATTCCGTTGGAAGAGGAGCTGTTTTGGACAACTATCTTTAAGTCCTTGCAAAACATTCTGCAGACATCCGTGCAACCTCTAGAACAAAATCGTTGATGTTTTCTGCACTGGCACAGTTTCCTTTTGCGAGACATAGTGGAAAAGCTTTTTGCTCAGATGTAGGCGACAGCAGAGGCAGAAGACCAAGATACGGAGCTCCCCGAAGAAGAGCGCCGGTCCCGGGCGTCTTTCGGCAGAAGCCGCTCTCCGGAGCGCACCACGACCGGCACAATGCTCTGTGCGCCAAGAAGCCGCTTCTTCGCCTCCGGGAGCCGGGGAAAGCTGCATCTTCCGAAAGGGGAACAACGAAGCCGCACTCCGTTGGGAATGTGTGCGCAGCTTGCAAACGTGTGGAAAACAGTAGTCTTCCACTCTCCTACCTTCTCCATTCACATTCCGTTGGAAGAGGAGCTGTTTTAAACAACTTTCTTTTCCTTCTTGCAAAAGACTCTGCAGACCTCCGTGCAACCTCTAGAACACAATCGGTGATGTTTTCCGCACTGGCACAGTCTCCTTTTGCGGGACATAGTGGAAAAGCTTTTTGCTCAGATGTAGGCGACAGCAGAGGCAGAAGACCAAGATACGGAGCACCCCGAAGAAGAGCGCCGGTCCCGGGCGTCTTTCGGCAGAAGCCGCTCTCCGGAACGCACCACGACTGGCACAATGCTCTGTGCGCGAAGAAGCCGCTTCTTCGCCTCCGGGAGCCGGGGTAAACTGCATCTTCCGAAAGGCGAAGAACGAAGCCGCACTCCACTGGGATTGTGTGCGCAGCTTGTAAACTTGCGGAAAACAGTAGCCTTCCACACTCCTGCCTTCTCCATTCACATTCAGTTGGAAGAGGAGCTGTTTTAAACAACTTTATTTTCCTTCTTGCAAAAGACTCTGCAGACCTCCGTGCAACCTCTAGGACACAATCGGTGATGTTTTCTGCACTGGCGCAGTCTCCTTTGGGGAGATCTAAGAGGAAAGCTTTTTGCTAAGATGTAGGCGACGGCAGACGCAGAAGACCAAGATACGGAGCTCTGCGAATCAGAGCACCGGTCCCGGGCGTCTTTCGGCAGAAGCCGCACTCCGGAACGCACCACGACCGGCACAATGCTCTGTGCCCCAAGTAGCCGCTTCTTCGCCTCCGGGAGCCAGGGAAAGCTGCATCTTCCGAAAGGCGAACAAAGAACCCGCAGTCGGCAGGGATTGTGTGCGCAGCTTGTAAACTTGTGGAAAACAGTAGCCTTCCACTCTCCTGCCTTCTCCATTCACATTCCGTTCGGCGAGGAGCTGTTTTGGACAACTTTCTTTTCCTTCTTGCAAAAGACTCTGCAGACCTCCGTGCAACCTCTAGAACACAATCGGTGATGTTTTCTGCAATGGCACAGTTTCCTTTGGCGAGACATAGTGGAAATGCTTTTTGCTCAGATGTAGGCGAAGGCAGACGCAGAAGACCAAGATACGGAGCTCTCCGAAGCAGAGCACCGGTCCCGGGCGTCTTTCGGCAGAAGCCGCTGTCCGGAACGCACCACGACTGGCACAATGCTCTGTGCGCGAAGAAGCCGCTTCTTCGCCTCCGGGAGCCGGGGTAAACTGCATCTTCCGAAAGGCGAAGAACGAAGCCGCACTATACTGGGATTGTGTGCGCAGCTTGCAAACTTGCGGAAAACAGTAGCCTTCCACTCTCCTGCCTTCTCCATTCACATTCCGTTGGAAGAGGAACTGTTTTGGACAACTTTCTTTAAGTTCTTGCAAAACGCTCTGCGGACATCCGTGCAACCTCTAGAACACAATCGGTGATGTTTTCTGCAATGGCACAGTTTCTTATTGCGAGATATAGTGGGAAAGCTTTTTGCTCAGACGTAGGCGGCAGTAGAGGCAGAAGACGAAGATACGGAGCTCCCCGAAGAAGAGCGCCGGTCCCGGGCGTCTTTCAGCAGAAGCCGCTCTCCAGAATGCACCACGACCGGCACAATGCTCTGTGCGCGAAGAAGCTGCTTGTTCGCCTCCGGGAGCGGGGGAAAGCTGCATCTTCCGAAAGGCGAAGAACGAAGCTGCAGTCGGCAGGGATTGTGTGCGCAGCTTGCAAACGTGTGGAAAACGGTAGTCTTCCACTCTCCTACCTTCTCCATTCACATTCCGTTGGAAGAGGAACTGTTTTGGACAACTTTCTTTAAGTTCTTGCAAAACGCTCTGCGGACATCCGTGCAACCTCTAGAACACAATCGGTGATGTTTTCTGCAATGGCACAGTTTCTTATTGCGAGATATAGTGGGAAAGCTTTTTGCTCAGACGTAGGCGGCAGTAGAGGCAGAAGACGAAGATACGGAGCTCCCCGAAGAAGAGCGCCGGTCCCGGGCGTCTTTCAGCAGAAGCCGCTCTCCAGAATGCACCACGACCGGCACAATGCTCTGTGCGCGAAGAAGCTGCTTGTTCGCCTCCGGGAGCGGGGGAAAGCTGCATCTTCCGAAAGGCGAAGAACGAAGCTGCAGTCGGCAGGGATTGTGTGCGCAGCTTGCAAACGTGTGGAAAACGGTAGTCTTCCACTCTCCTACCTTCTCCATTCACATTCCGTTGGAAGAGGAGCTGTTTTGGACAACTTTCTTTTCCTTCTTGCAAAAGACTCTGCAGACCTCCGTGCAACCTCTAGAACACAATCGGTGATGTTTTCCGCACTGGCACAGTCTCCTTTTGCGGGACATAGTGGAAAAGCTTTTTGCTCAGATGTAGACGACAGCAGAGGCAGAAGACCAAGATACGGAGCACCCCGAAGAAGAGCGCCGGTCCCGGGCGTCTTTCGGCAGAAGCCGCTGTCCGGAACGCACCACGACTGGCACAATGCTCTGTGCGCGAAGAAGCCGCTTCTTCGCCTCCGGGAGCCGGGGTAAACTGCATCTTCCGAAAGGCGAAGAACGAAGCCGCACTCCACTGGGATTGTGTGCGAAGCTTGCAAACTTGCGGAAAACAGTAGCCTTCCACACTCCTGCCTTCTCCATTCACATTCAGTTGGAAGAGGAGCTGTTTTGGACAACTTTCTTTTCCTTCTTGCAAAAGACTCTGCAGACCTCCGTGCAACCTCTAGGACACAATCGGTGATGTTTTCTGCACTGGCGCAGTCTCCTTTGGGGAGACCAAAGAGGAAAGCTTTTGGCTAAGATGTAGGCGACGGCAGACGCAGAAGACCAAGATACGGAGCTCTGCGAATCAGAGCACCGGTCCCGGGCGTCTTTCGGCAGAAGCCGCACTCCGGAACGCACCACGACCGGCACAATGCTCTGTGCCCCAAGTAGCCGCTTCTTCGCCTCCGGGAGCCAGGGAAAGCTGCATCTTCCGAAAGGCGAAGAACGAAGCCGCACTCCTCTGGGAATGTGTGCGCAGCTTGCAAACGTGTGGAAAACAGTAGTCTTCTACTCTCCTACCTTCTCCATTCACATTCCGTTGGAAGAGGAGCTGTTTTGGACAACTTTCTTTAAGTTCTTGCAGAACATTCTGCGGACCTCCGTGCAACCTCTAGAACACAATCGGTGATGTTTTCCGCACTGGCACAGTTTCTTATTGCGAGACATAGTGGAAATGCTTTTTGCTCAGATGTAGGCGGCAGTAGAGGCAGAAGACGAAGATACGGAGCTCCCCGAAGAAGAGCGCCGGTCCCGGGCGTCTTTAGGCAGAAGCCGCTCTCCGGAACGCACCACGACTGGCACAATGTTATGTGCGCGAAGAAGCCGCTTGTTCGCCTCCGGGAGCCGGGGAAAGTTGCATCTTCCGAAAGGCGAAGAACGAAGCCGCACTCCACAGGGAATGTGTGTGCAGCTTGCAAACGTGTGGAAAACAGTAGCCTTCCACTCTCCTGCCTTGTCCATTCACATTCCCTTCCAAGAGGAGCTGTTTTGGACAACTTTCTTTAAGTTCTTGCAGAACATTCTGCGGACCTCCGTGAAACCTCTAGAACACAATCGGTGATGTTTTCTGCACTGGCACAGTTTCCTTTGGCGAGACCTAAGAAGAAAGCTTTTTGCCCAGATGTAGGCGACAGCAGACGCAGAAGACGAAGATACGGAGCTCCCCGAAGAAGAGCGCCGGTCCCGGGAGTCTTTCGGCAGAAGCCGCTCTCCGGAACGCACCACGACCGGCACAATGCTCTGTGCCCCAAGTAGCCGCTTCTTCGCCTCCGGGAGCCAGGGAAAGCTGCATCTTCCGAAAGGCGAACAAAGAAGCCGCACTCCTCTGGGAATGTGTGCGCAGCTTGCAAACGTGTGGAAAACAGTAGTCTTCTACTCTCCTACCTTCTCCATTCACATTCCGTTGGAAGAGGAGCTGTTTTGGACAACTTTCTTTAAGTTCTTGCAGAACATTCTGCGGACCTCCGTGCAACCTCTAGAACACAATCGGTGATGTTTTCCGCACTGGCACAGTTTCTTATTGCGAGACATAGTGGAAATGCTTTTTGCTCAGATGTAGGCGGCAGTAGAGGCAGAAGACGAAGATACGGAGCTCCCCGAAGAAGAGCGCCGGTCCCGGGCGTCTTTAGGCAGAAGCCGCTCTCCGGAACGCACCACGACTGGCACAATGTTATGTGCGCGAAGAAGCCGCTTGTTCGCCTCCGGGAGCCGGGGAAAGTTGCATCTTCCGAAAGGCGAAGAACGAAGCCGCACTCCACAGGGAATGTGTGTGCAGCTTGCAAACGTGTGGAAAACAGTAGCCTTCCACTCTCCTGCCTTGTCCATTCACATTCCCTTCCAAGAGGAGCTGTTTTGGACAACTTTCTTTAAGTTCTTGCAGAACATTCTGCGGACCTCCGTGAAACCTCTAGAACACAATCGGTGATGTTTTCTGCACTGGCACAGTTTCCTTTGGCGAAACCTAAGAGGAAAGCTTTTTGCTCAGATGTAGTCGACAGCAGACGCAGAAGACGAAGATACGGAGCTCCCCGAAGAAGAGCGCCGGTCCCGGGAGTCTTTCGGCAGAAGCCGCTCTCCGGAACGCACCACGACCGGCACAATGCTCTGTGCGCCAAGCAGCCGCTTCTTCGCCTCCGGGAGCCGGGGAAAGCTGCATCTTCCGAAAGGCGAACAACGAAGCCGCACTCCACTGGGAATGTGTGCGCAGCTTGCAAACGTGTGGAAAACAGTAGCCTTCCACTCTCCTGCTTTCTCCGTTCACATTCCCTTCCAAGAGGAGCTGTTTTAAACAACTTTCTTTAAGTGTTGGCAAAAGACTCTGCAGACCTCCGTGCAACCTCTAGAACACAATCGGTGATGTTTTCTGCACTGGCACAGTTTCCTTTGGCGAGACCTAAGAGGAAAGCTTTTTGCCCAGATGTAGGCGACAGCAGACGCAGAAGACGAAGATACGGAGCTCCCCGAAGAAGAGCGCCGGTCCCGGGAGTCTTTCGGCAGAAGCCGCTCTCCGGAACGCACCACGACTGGCACAATGCTCTGTGCGCCAAGAAGCCGCTTCTTCGCCTCCGGGAGCCGGGGAAAGCTGCATCTTCCGAAAGGCGAAGAACGAAGCCGCACTCCACTGGGAATGTGTGCGCAGCTTGTAAACATGTAGGAAACAGTAGCTTTCCAGTCTCCTGCCTTCTCCATTCACATTCCTTCAGAGGAGGAGCTGTTTTAAACAACGTTCTTTAAGTTCTGGCAAAAGACTCTGCAGACCTCCGTGCAACCTCTAGAACACAATCGGTGCTGTTTTCTGCAATGGCACAGTTTCTTATCGCGAGACATAGTGGAAAAGCTTTTTGCTCAGATGTAGGCGGCAGTAGAGGCAGAAGACGAAGATACGGAGCTCCCCGAAGAAAAGCGCCTGTCCCGGGAGTCTTTCGGCAGAAGCCGCTCTCCGGAACGCACCACGACCGGCACAATGCTCTGTGCGTAAGAAGCCGCTTCTTCGCCTCCGGGAGCCGGGGAAAGCTGCATCTTCCGAAAGGAGAAGAACGAAGCCGCACTCCACTGGGAATGTGTGCGCAGCTTGTAAACATGTGGAAAACAGTAGCCTTCCACTCTCCTGCCTTCTCCATTCACATTCCTTCAGAAGAGGAGCTGTTTTAAACAACTTTCTTTTCCTTCTTGCAAAACGTTCTGCGGACATCCGTGCAACCTCTAGAACACAATCGGTGATGTTTTCTGCAATGGCACAGTTTCTTATTACGAGATATAGTGGAAAAGATTTTAGCTCACACCTAGGCGGCAGTAGAGGCAGAAGACGAAGATACGGAGCACCCCGAAGAAGAGCGCCGGTCCCGGGCGTCTTTCGGCAGAAGCCGCTCTCCGGAACGCACCACGACCGGCACAATGCTCTGCGCGCGAAGAAGCCGCTTCTTCGCCTCCGGGAGCCGGGGAAAGCTGCATCTTCCGAAAGGCGAAGAACGAAGCCGCACTACACTGGGATTGTGTGCGCAGCTTGCAAACGTGTGGAAAACAGTAGCCTTCCATTCTCCTGCCTTCTCCATTCACATTCCGGTGGAAGAGGAGCTGTTTTAAACAACTTTCTTTTCCTTCTTGCAAAAGACTCTGCAGACCTCCGTGCAACCTCTAGAACACAATCGGTGATGTTTTCTGCACTGGCGCAGTCTCCTTTGGGGAGACCAAAGAGGAAAGCTTTTTGCTAAGATGTAGGCGACGGCAGACGCAGAAGACCAAGATACGGAGCTCTGCGAATCAGAGCACCGGTCCCGGGCGTCTTTCGGCAGAAGCCGCACTCCGGAACGCACCACGACCGGCACAATGCTCTGTGCCCCAAGTAGCCGCTTCTTCGCCTCCGGGAGCCAGGGAAAGCTGCATCTTCCGAAAGGCGAACAAAGAACCCGCAGTCGGCAGGGATTGTGTGCGCAGCTTGTAAACTTGTGGAAAACAGTAGCCTTCCACTCTCCTACCTTCTCCATTCACATTCCGTTGGAAGAGGAGCTGTTTTAAACAACTTTCTTTTCCTTCTTGCAAAAGACTCTGCGGACCTCCGTGCAACCTCTAGAACACAATCGGTGATGTTTTCCGCAATGGCACAGTTTCCTTTTGCGGGACATAGTGGAAAAGCTTTTTGCTCAGATGTAGGCGACAGCAGAGGCAGAAGACCAAGATACGGAGCACCCCGAAGAAGAGCGCCGGTCCCGGGCGTCTTTCGGCAGAAGCCGCTCTCCGGAACGCACCACGACTGGCACAATGCTCTGTGCGCGAAGAAGCCGCTTCTTCGCCTCCGGGAGCCGGGGAAAGCTGCATCTTCCGAAAGGCGAACAACGAAGCCGCACTCCACTGGGAATGTGTGCGCAGCTTGTAAACTTGCGGAAAACAGTAGCCTTCCACTCTCCTGCCTTCTCCATTCACATTCAGTTGGAAGAGGAGCTGTTTTGGACAACTTTCTTTTCCTTCTTGCAAAAGACTCTGCAGACCTCCGTGCAACCTCTAGGACACAATCGGTGATGTTTTCTGCACTGGCGCAGTCTCCTTTGGGGAGACCTAAGAGGAAAGCTTTTTGCTAAGATGTAGGCGACGGCAGACGCAGAAGACCAAGATACGGAGCTCTGCGAATCAGAGCACCGGTCCCGGGCGTCTTTCGGCAGAAGCCGCACTCCGGAACGCAACACGACCGGCACAATGCTCTGTGCGCCAAGAAGCCGCTTCTTCGCCTCCGGGAGCCAGGGAAAGCTGCATCTTCCGAAAGGCGAAGAAAGAAGCCGCACTCCACTGGGAATGTGTGCGCAGCTTGTAAACTTGTGGAAAACAGTAGCCTTCCACTCTCCTGCCTTCTCCATTCACATTCCGTTCGGCGAGGAGCTGTTTTGGACAACTTTCTTTTCCTTCTTGCAAAAGACTCTGCAGACCTCCGTGCAACCTCTAGAACACAATCGGTGATGTTTTCTGCAATGGCACAGTTTCCTTTGGCGAGACATAGTGGAAATGCTTTTTGCTCAGATGTCGGCGAAGGCAGACGCAGAAGACCAAGATACGGAGCTCTCCGAAGCAGAGCACCGGTCCCGGGCGTCTTTCGGCAGAAGCTGCTCTCCGGAACGCACCACGACCGGCACAATGCTCTGTGCGCGAAGAAGCCGCTTCTTCGCCTCCGGGAGCCAGGGAAAGCTGCATCTTCCGAAAGGCGAAGAACGAAGCCGCACTACACTGGGAATGTGTGCGCAGCTTGCAAACGTGTGGAAAACAGTAGTCTTCCACTCTCCTACCTTCTCCATTCACATTCCGTTGGAAGAGGAGCTGTTTTAAACAACTTTCTTTAAGTTCTTGCAAAAGACTCTGCGGACCTCCGTGCAACCTCTAGAACACAATCGGTGATGTTTTCCGCAATGGCACAGTTTCCTTTTGCGGGACATAGTGGAAAAGCTTTTTGCTCAGATGTAGGCGACAGCAGAGGCAGAAGACCAAGATACGGAGCACCCCGAAGAAGAGCGCCGGTCCCGGGCGTCTTTCGGCAGAAGCCGCTCTCCGGAGCGCACCACGACCGGCACAATGCTCTGCGCGCGAAGAAGCCGCTTCTTCGCCTCCGGGAGCCGGGGAAAGCTGCATCTTCCGAAAGGCGAAGAACGAAGCCGCACTACACTGGGATTGTGTGCGCAGCTTACAAACTTGTGGAAAACAGTCGCCTTCCACTCTCCTGCCTTCTCCATTCACATTCCGTCAGAAGAGGAGCTGTTTTGGACAACTTTCTTTAAGTTCGAGCAAAACATTCTGCGGACCGCCGTGCAACCTCTAGACTACAATCGGTGATGTTTTCTGCACTGGCACAGTTTCCTTTTGGAGACATAGTGGAAAACCCTTTTGCTCAGATGGAGGCGACAGTAGAGGCAGAAGACCAAGATACGGAGCTCTGCGAATCAGAGCACCGGTCCCGGGCGTCTTTCGGCAGAAGCTGCTCTCCGGAACGCACCACGACCGGCACAATGCTCTGTGCGCGAAGAAGCCGCTTCTTCGCCTCCGGGAGCCGGGGAAAGCTGCATCTTCCGAAAGGCGAACAAAGAAGCCGCACTCCTCTGGGAATGTGTGCGCAGCTTGCAAACGTGTGGAAAACAGTAGTCTTCTACTCTCCTACCTTCTCCATTCACATTCCGTTGGAAGAGGAGCTGTTTTGGACAACTATCTTTAAGTCCTTGCAAAACATTCTGCAGACATCCGTGCAACCTCTAGAACAAAATCGTTGATGTTTTCTGCACTGGCACAGTTTCCTTTTGCGAGACATAGTGGAAAAGCTTTTTGCTCAGATGTAGGCGACAGCAGAGGCAGAAGACCAAGATACGGAGCTCCCCGAAGAAGAGCGCCGGTCCCGGGCGTCTTTCGGCAGAAGCCGCTCTCCGGAGCGCACCACGACCGGCACAATGCTCTGTGCGCCAAGAAGCCGCTTCTTCGCCTCCGGGAGCCGGGGAAAGCTGCATCTTCCGAAAGGCGAAGAACGAAGCTGCAGTCGGCAGGGATTGTGTGCGCAGCTTGCAAACGTGTGGAAAACGGTAGTCTTCCACTCTCCTACCTTCTCCATTCACATTCCGTTGGAAGAGGAACTGTTTTGGACAACTTTCTTTAAGTTCTTGCAAAACGCTCTGCGGACATCCGTGCAACCTCTAGAACACAATCGGTGATGTTTTCTGCAATGGCACAGTTTCTTATTGCGAGATATAGTGGGAAAGCTTTTTGCTCAGACGTAGGCGGCAGTAGAGGCAGAAGACGAAGATACGGAGCTCCCCGAAGAAGAGCGCCGGTCCCGGGCGTCTTTCAGCAGAAGCCGCTCTCCAGAATGCACCACGACCGGCACAATGCTCTGTGCGCGAAGAAGCTGCTTGTTCGCCTCCGGGAGCGGGGGAAAGCTGCATCTTCCGAAAGGCGAAGAACGAAGCTGCAGTCGGCAGGGATTGTGTGCGCAGCTTGCAAACGTGTGGAAAACGGTAGTCTTCCACTCTCCTACCTTCTCCATTCACATTCCGTTGGAAGAGGAACTGTTTTGGACAACTTTCTTTAAGTTCTTGCAAAACGCTCTGCGGACATCCGTGCAACCTCTAGAACACAATCGGTGATGTTTTCTGCAATGGCACAGTTTCTTATTGCGAGATATAGTGGGAAAGCTTTTTGCTCAGACGTAGGCGGCAGTAGAGGCAGAAGACGAAGATACGGAGCTCCCCGAAGAAGAGCGCCGGTCCCGGGCGTCTTTCAGCAGAAGCCGCTCTCCAGAATGCACCACGACCGGCACAATGCTCTGTGCGCGAAGAAGCTGCTTGTTCGCCTCCGGGAGCGGGGGAAAGCTGCATCTTCCGAAAGGCGAAGAACGAAGCTGCAGTCGGCAGGGATTGTGTGCGCAGCTTGCAAACGTGTGGAAAACGGTAGTCTTCCACTCTCCTACCTTCTCCATTCACATTCCGTTGGAAGAGGAGCTGTTTTGGACAACTTTCTTTTCCTTCTTGCAAAAGACTCTGCAGACCTCCGTGCAACCTCTAGAACACAATCGGTGATGTTTTCCGCACTGGCACAGTCTCCTTTTGCGGGACATAGTGGAAAAGCTTTTTGCTCAGATGTAGACGACAGCAGAGGCAGAAGACCAAGATACGGAGCACCCCGAAGAAGAGCGCCGGTCCCGGGCGTCTTTCGGCAGAAGCCGCTGTCCGGAACGCACCACGACTGGCACAATGCTCTGTGCGCGAAGAAGCCGCTTCTTCGCCTCCGGGAGCCGGGGTAAACTGCATCTTCCGAAAGGCGAAGAACGAAGCCGCACTCCACTGGGATTGTGTGCGAAGCTTGCAAACTTGCGGAAAACAGTAGCCTTCCACACTCCTGCCTTCTCCATTCACATTCAGTTGGAAGAGGAGCTGTTTTGGACAACTTTCTTTTCCTTCTTGCAAAAGACTCTGCAGACCTCCGTGCAACCTCTAGGACACAATCGGTGATGTTTTCTGCACTGGCGCAGTCTCCTTTGGGGAGACCAAAGAGGAAAGCTTTTTGCTAAGATGTAGGCGACGGCAGACGCAGAAGACCAAGATACGGAGCTCTGCGAATCAGAGCACCGGTCCCGGGCGTCTTTCGGCAGAAGCCGCACTCCGGAACGCACCACGACCGGCACAATGCTCTGTGCCCCAAGTAGCCGCTTCTTCGCCTCCGGGAGCCAGGGAAAGCTGCATCTTCCGAAAGGCGAAGAACGAAGCCGCACTCCTCTGGGAATGTGTGCGCAGCTTGCAAACGTGTGGAAAACAGTAGTCTTCTACTCTCCTGCCTTCTCCATTCACATTCCGTTCGGCGAGGAGCTGTTTTGGACAACTTTCTTTAAGTTCTTGCAGAACATTCTGCGGACCTCCGTGCAACCTCTAGAACACAATCGGTGATGTTTTCCGCAATGGCACAGTTTCTTATTGCGAGACATAGTGGAAATGCTTTTTGCTCAGATGTAGGCGGCAGTAGAGGCAGAAGACGAAGATACGGAGCTCCCCGAAGAAGAGCGCCGGTCCCGGGCGTCTTTAGGCAGAAGCCGCTCTCCGGAACGCACCACGACTGGCACAATGCTCTGTGCGCGAAGAAGCCGCTTCTTCGCCTCCGGGAGCCGGGGAAAGCTGCATCTTCCGAAAGGCGAAGAACGAAGCCGCACTACACTGGGAATGTGTGCGCAGCTTGTAAACTTGTGGAAAACAGTAGCCTTCCACTCTCCTGCCTTCTCCATTCATATTCCCTTCCAAGAGGAGCTGTTTTAAACAACTTTATTTAAGTTCTGGCAAAAGACTCTGCAGACCTCCGTGCAACCTCTAGAACACAATCGGTGATGTTTTCTGCAATGGCACAGTTTCTTATTGCGAGACATAGTGGAAAAGCTTTTTGCTCAGATGTAGGCGGCAGTAGAGGCAGAAGACGAAGATACGGAGCTCTCCGAAGCAGAGCACCGGTCCCGGGCGTCTTTCGGCAGAAGCCGCTCTCCGGAACGCACCACGACCGGCACAATGCTCTGTGCGCCAAGCAGCCGCTTCTTCGCCTCCGGGAGCCGGGGAAAGCTGCATCTTCCGAAAGGCGAACAACGAAGCCGCACTCCACTGGGAATGTGTGCGCAGCTTGCAAACGTGTGGAAAACAGTAGCCTTCCACTCTCCTGCTTTCTCCATTCACATTCCCTTCCAAGAGGAGCTGTTTTAAACAACTTTCTTTAAGTGTTGGCAAAAGACTCTGCAGACCTCCGTGCAACCTCTAGAACACAATCGGTGATGTTTTCTGCACTGGCACAGTTTCCTTTGGCGAGACCTAAGAGGAAAGCTTTTTGCCCAGATGTAGGCGACAGCAGACGCAGAAGACGAAGATACGGAGCTCCCCGAAGAAGAGCGCCGGTCCCGGGAGTCTTTCGGCAGAAGCCGCTCTCCGGAACGCACCACGACTGGCACAATGCTCTGTGCGCCAAGAAGCCGCTTCTTCGCCTCCGGGAGCCGGGGAAAGCTGCATCTTCCGAAAGGCGAAGAACGAAGCCGCACTCCACTGGGATTGTGTGCGCAGCTTGTAAACTTGCGGAAAACAGTAGCCTTCCACACTCCTGCCTTCTCCATTCACATTCAGTTGGAAGAGGAGCTGTTTTAAACAACTTTATTTTCCTTCTTGCAAAAGACTCTGCAGACCTCCGTGCAACCTCTAGGACACAATCGGTGATGTTTTCTGCACTGGCGCAGTCTCCTTTGGGGAGATCTAAGAGGAAAGCTTTTTGCTAAGATGTAGGCGACGGCAGACGCAGAAGACCAAGATACGGAGCTCTGCGAATCAGAGCACCGGTCCCGGGCGTCTTTCGGCAGAAGCCGCACTCCGGAACGCACCACGACCGGCACAATGCTCTGTGCCCCAAGTAGCCGCTTCTTCGCCTCCGGGAGCCAGGGAAAGCTGCATCTTCCGAAAGGCGAACAAAGAACCCGCAGTCGGCAGGGATTGTGTGCGCAGCTTGTAAACTTGTGGAAAACAGTAGCCTTCCACTCTCCTGCCTTCTCCATTCACATTCCGTTCGGCGAGGAGCTGTTTTGGACAACTTTCTTTTCCTTCTTGCAAAAGACTCTGCAGACCTCCGTGCAACCTCTAGAACACAATCGGTGATGTTTTCTGCAATGGCACAGTTTCCTTTGGCGAGACATAGTGGAAATGCTTTTTGCTCAGATGTAGGCGAAGGCAGACGCAGAAGACCAAGATACGGAGCTCTCCGAAGCAGAGCACCGGTCCCGGGCGTCTTTCGGCAGAAGCCGCTGTCCGGAACGCACCACGACTGGCACAATGCTCTGTGCGCGAAGAAGCCGCTTCTTCGCCTCCGGGAGCCGGGGTAAACTGCATCTTCCGAAAGGCGAAGAACGAAGCCGCACTATACTGGGATTGTGTGCGCAGCTTGCAAACTTGCGGAAAACAGTAGCCTTCCACTCTCCTGCCTTCTCCATTCACATTCCGTTGGAAGAGGAACTGTTTTGGACAACTTTCTTTAAGTTCTTGCAAAACGCTCTGCGGACATCCGTGCAACCTCTAGAACACAATCGGTGATGTTTTCTGCAATGGCACAGTTTCTTATTGCGAGATATAGTGGGAAAGCTTTTTGCTCAGACGTAGGCGGCAGTAGAGGCAGAAGACGAAGATACGGAGCTCCCCGAAGAAGAGCGCCGGTCCCGGGCGTCTTTCAGCAGAAGCCGCTCTCCAGAATGCACCACGACCGGCACAATGCTCTGTGCGCGAAGAAGCTGCTTGTTCGCCTCCGGGAGCGGGGGAAAGCTGCATCTTCCGAAAGGCGAAGAACGAAGCTGCAGTCGGCAGGGATTGTGTGCGCAGCTTGCAAACGTGTGGAAAACGGTAGTCTTCCACTCTCCTACCTTCTCCATTCACATTCCGTTGGAAGAGGAACTGTTTTGGACAACTTTCTTTAAGTTCTTGCAAAACGCTCTGCGGACATCCGTGCAACCTCTAGAACACAATCGGTGATGTTTTCTGCAATGGCACAGTTTCTTATTGCGAGATATAGTGGGAAAGCTTTTTGCTCAGACGTAGGCGGCAGTAGAGGCAGAAGACGAAGATACGGAGCTCCCCGAAGAAGAGCGCCGGTCCCGGGCGTCTTTCAGCAGAAGCCGCTCTCCAGAATGCACCACGACCGGCACAATGCTCTGTGCGCGAAGAAGCTGCTTGTTCGCCTCCGGGAGCGGGGGAAAGCTGCATCTTCCGAAAGGCGAAGAACGAAGCTGCAGTCGGCAGGGATTGTGTGCGCAGCTTGCAAACGTGTGGAAAACGGTAGTCTTCCACTCTCCTACCTTCTCCATTCACATTCCGTTGGAAGAGGAGCTGTTTTGGACAACTTTCTTTTCCTTCTTGCAAAAGACTCTGCAGACCTCCGTGCAACCTCTAGAACACAATCGGTGATGTTTTCCGCACTGGCACAGTCTCCTTTTGCGGGACATAGTGGAAAAGCTTTTTGCTCAGATGTAGACGACAGCAGAGGCAGAAGACCAAGATACGGAGCACCCCGAAGAAGAGCGCCGGTCCCGGGCGTCTTTCGGCAGAAGCCGCTGTCCGGAACGCACCACGACTGGCACAATGCTCTGTGCGCGAAGAAGCCGCTTCTTCGCCTCCGGGAGCCGGGGTAAACTGCATCTTCCGAAAGGCGAAGAACGAAGCCGCACTCCACTGGGATTGTGTGCGAAGCTTGCAAACTTGCGGAAAACAGTAGCCTTCCACACTCCTGCCTTCTCCATTCACATTCAGTTGGAAGAGGAGCTGTTTTGGACAACTTTCTTTTCCTTCTTGCAAAAGACTCTGCAGACCTCCGTGCAACCTCTAGGACACAATCGGTGATGTTTTCTGCACTGGCGCAGTCTCCTTTGGGGAGACCAAAGAGGAAAGCTTTTTGCTAAGATGTAGGCGACGGCAGACGCAGAAGACCAAGATACGGAGCTCTGCGAATCAGAGCACCGGTCCCGGGCGTCTTTCGGCAGAAGCCGCACTCCGGAACGCACCACGACCGGCACAATGCTCTGTGCCCCAAGTAGCCGCTTCTTCGCCTCCGGGAGCCAGGGAAAGCTGCATCTTCCGAAAGGCGAAGAACGAAGCCGCACTCCTCTGGGAATGTGTGCGCAGCTTGCAAACGTGTGGAAAACAGTAGTCTTCTACTCTCCTACCTTCTCCATTCACATTCCGTTGGAAGAGGAGCTGTTTTGGACAACTTTCTTTAAGTTCTTGCAGAACATTCTGCGGACCTCCGTGCAACCTCTAGAACACAATCGGTGATGTTTTCCGCACTGGCACAGTTTCTTATTGCGAGACATAGTGGAAATGCTTTTTGCTCAGATGTAGGCGGCAGTAGAGGCAGAAGACGAAGATACGGAGCTCCCCGAAGAAGAGCGCCGGTCCCGGGCGTCTTTAGGCAGAAGCCGCTCTCCGGAACGCACCACGACTGGCACAATGTTATGTGCGCGAAGAAGCCGCTTGTTCGCCTCCGGGAGCCGGGGAAAGTTGCATCTTCCGAAAGGCGAAGAACGAAGCCGCACTCCACAGGGAATGTGTGTGCAGCTTGCAAACGTGTGGAAAACAGTAGCCTTCCACTCTCCTGCCTTGTCCATTCACATTCCCTTCCAAGAGGAGCTGTTTTGGACAACTTTCTTTAAGTTCTTGCAGAACATTCTGCGGACCTCCGTGAAACCTCTAGAACACAATCGGTGATGTTTTCTGCACTGGCACAGTTTCCTTTGGCGAGACCTAAGAAGAAAGCTTTTTGCCCAGATGTAGGCGACAGCAGACGCAGAAGACGAAGATACGGAGCTCCCCGAAGAAGAGCGCCGGTCCCGGGAGTCTTTCGGCAGAAGCCGCTCTCCGGAACGCAACACGACCGGCACAATGCTCTGTGCCCCAAGTAGCCGCTTCTTCGCCTCCGGGAGCCAGGGAAAGCTGCATCTTCCGAAAGGCGAACAAAGAAGCCGCACTCCTCTGGGAATGTGTGCGCAGCTTGCAAACGTGTGGAAAACAGTAGTCTTCTACTCTCCTACCTTCTCCATTCACATTCCGTTGGAAGAGGAGCTGTTTTGGACAACTTTCTTTAAGTTCTTGCAGAACATTCTGCGGACCTCCGTGCAACCTCTAGAACACAATCGGTGATGTTTTCCGCACTGGCACAGTTTCTTATTGCGAGACATAGTGGAAATGCTTTTTGCTCAGATGTAGGCGGCAGTAGAGGCAGAAGACGAAGATACGGAGCTCCCCGAAGAAGAGCGCCGGTCCCGGGCGTCTTTAGGCAGAAGCCGCTCTCCGGAACGCACCACGACTGGCACAATGTTATGTGCGCGAAGAAGCCGCTTGTTCGCCTCCGGGAGCCGGGGAAAGTTGCATCTTCCGAAAGGCGAAGAACGAAGCCGCACTCCACAGGGAATGTGTGTGCAGCTTGCAAACGTGTGGAAAACAGTAGCCTTCCACTCTCCTGCCTTGTCCATTCACATTCCCTTCCAAGAGGAGCTGTTTTGGACAACTTTCTTTAAGTTCTTGCAGAACATTCTGCGGACCTCCGTGAAACCTCTAGAACACAATCGGTGATGTTTTCTGCACTGGCACAGTTTCCTTTGGCGAAACCTAAGAGGAAAGCTTTTTGCTCAGATGTAGGCGACAGCAGACGCAGAAGACGAAGATACGGAGCTCCCCGAAGAAGAGCGCCGGTCCCGGGAGTCTTTCGGCAGAAGCCGCTCTCCGGAACGCACCACGACCGGCACAATGCTCTGTGCGCCAAGCAGCCGCTTCTTCGCCTCCGGGAGCCGGGGAAAGCTGCATCTTCCGAAAGGCGAACAACGAAGCCGCACTCCACTGGGAATGTGTGCGCAGCTTGCAAACGTGTGGAAAACAGTAGCCTTCCACTCTCCTGCTTTCTCCGTTCACATTCCCTTCCAAGAGGAGCTGTTTTAAACAACTTTCTTTAAGTGTTGGCAAAAGACTCTGCAGACCTCCGTGCAACCTCTAGAACACAATCGGTGATGTTTTCTGCACTGGCACAGTTTCCTTTGGCGAGACCTAAGAGGAAAGCTTTTTGCCCAGATGTAGGCGACAGCAGACGCAGAAGACGAAGATACGGAGCTCCCCGAAGAAGAGCGCCGGTCCCGGGAGTCTTTCGGCAGAAGCCGCTCTCCGGAACGCACCACGACTGGCACAATGCTCTGTGCGCCAAGAAGCCGCTTCTTCGCCTCCGGGAGCCGGGGAAAGCTGCATCTTCCGAAAGGCGAAGAACGAAGCCGCACTCCACTGGGAATGTGTGCGCAGCTTGTAAACATGTAGGAAACAGTAGCTTTCCAGTCTCCTGCCTTCTCCATTCACATTCCTTCAGAGGAGGAGCTGTTTTAAACAACGTTCTTTAAGTTCTGGCAAAAGACTCTGCAGACCTCCGTGCAACCTCTAGAACACAATCGGTGCTGTTTTCTGCAATGGCACAGTTTCTTATCGCGAGACATAGTGGAAAAGCTTTTTGCTCAGATGTAGGCGGCAGTAGAGGCAGAAGACGAAGATACGGAGCTCCCCGAAGAAAAGCGCCTGTCCCGGGAGTCTTTCGGCAGAAGCCGCTCTCCGGAACGCACCACGACCGGCACAATGCTCTGTGCGTAAGAAGCCGCTTCTTCGCCTCCGGGAGCCGGGGAAAGCTGCATCTTCCGAAAGGAGAAGAACGAAGCCGCACTCCACTGGGAATGTGTGCGCAGCTTGTAAACATGTGGAAAACAGTAGCCTTCCACTCTCCTGCCTTCTCCATTCACATTCCTTCAGAAGAGGAGCTGTTTTAAACAACTTTCTTTTCCTTCTTGCAAAACGTTCTGCGGACATCCGTGCAACCTCTAGAACACAATCGGTGATGTTTTCTGCAATGGCACAGTTTCTTATTACGAGATATAGTGGAAAAGATTTTAGCTCACACCTAGGCGGCAGTAGAGGCAGAAGACGAAGATACGGAGCTCCCCGAAGAAGAGCGCCGGTCCCGGGCGTCTTTCGGCAGAAGCCGCTCTCCGGAACGCACCACGACCGGCACAATGCTCTGCGCGCGAAGAAGCCGCTTCTTCGCCTCCGGGAGCCGGGGAAAGCTGCATCTTCCGAAAGGCGAAGAACGAAGCCGCACTACACTGGGATTGTGTGCGCAGCTTGCAAACGTGTGGAAAACAGTAGCCTTCCATTCTCCTGCCTTCTCCATTCACATTCCGGTGGAAGAGGAGCTGTTTTAAACAACTTTCTTTTCCTTCTTGCAAAAGACTCTGCAGACCTCCGTGCAACCTCTAGAACACAATCGGTGATGTTTTCTGCACTGGCGCAGTCTCCTTTGGGGAGACCAAAGAGGAAAGCTTTTTGCTAAGATGTAGGCGACGGCAGACGCAGAAGACCAAGATACGGAGCTCTGCGAATCAGAGCACCGGTCCCGGGCGTCTTTCGGCAGAAGCCGCACTCCGGAACGCACCACGACCGGCACAATGCTCTGTGCCCCAAGTAGCCGCTTCTTCGCCTCCGGGAGCCAGGGAAAGCTGCATCTTCCGAAAGGCGAACAAAGAACCCGCAGTCGGCAGGGATTGTGTGCGCAGCTTGTAAACTTGTGGAAAACAGTAGCCTTCCACTCTCCTACCTTCTCCATTCACATTCCGTTGGAAGAGGAGCTGTTTTAAACAACTTTCTTTTCCTTCTTGCAAAAGACTCTGCGGACCTCCGTGCAACCTCTAGAACACAATCGGTGATGTTTTCCGCAATGGCACAGTTTCCTTTTGCGGGACATAGTGGAAAAGCTTTTTGCTCAGATGTAGGCGACAGCAGAGGCAGAAGACCAAGATACGGAGCACCCCGAAGAAGAGCGCCGGTCCCGGGCGTCTTTCGGCAGAAGCCGCTCTCCGGAACGCACCACGACTGGCACAATGCTCTGTGCGCGAAGAAGCCGCTTCTTCGCCTCCGGGAGCCGGGGAAAGCTGCATCTTCCGAAAGGCGAACAACGAAGCCGCACTCCACTGGGAATGTGTGCGCAGCTTGTAAACTTGCGGAAAACAGTAGCCTTCCACTCTCCTGCCTTCTCCATTCACATTCAGTTGGAAGAGGAGCTGTTTTGGACAACTTTCTTTTCCTTCTTGCAAAAGACTCTGCAGACCTCCGTGCAACGTCTAGGACACAATCGGTGATGTTTTCTGCACTGGCGCAGTCTCCTTTGGGGAGACCTAAGAGGAAAGCTTTTTGCTAAGATGTAGGCGACGGCAGACGCAGAAGACCAAGATACGGAGCTCTGCGAATCAGAGCACCGGTCCCGGGCGTCTTTCGGCAGAAGCCGCACTCCGGAACGCAACACGACCGGCACAATGCTCTGTGCGCCAAGAAGCCGCTTCTTCGCCTCCGGGAGCCAGGGAAAGCTGCATCTTCCGAAAGGCGAAGAAAGAAGCCGCACTCCACTGGGAATGTGTGCGCAGCTTGTAAACTTGTGGAAAACAGTAGCCTTCCACTCTCCTGCCTTCTCCATTCACATTCCGTTCGGCGAGGAGCTGATTTGGACAACTTTCTTTTCCTTCTTGCAAAAGACTCTGCAGACCTCCGTGCAACCTCTAGAACACAATCGGTGATGTTTTCTGCAATGGCACAGTTTCCTTTGGCGAGACATAGTGGAAATGCTTTTTGCTCAGATGTCGGCGAAGGCAGACGCAGAAGACCAAGATACGGAGCTCTCCGAAGCAGAGCACCGGTCCCGGGCGTCTTTCGGCAGAAGCTGCTCTCCGGAACGCACCACGACCGGCACAATGCTCTGTGCGCGAAGAAGCCGCTTCTTCGCCTCCGGGAGCCAGGGAAAGCTGCATCTTCCGAAAGGCGAAGAACGAAGCCGCACTACACTGGGAATGTGTGCGCAGCTTGCAAACGTGTGGAAAACAGTAGTCTTCCACTCTCCTACCTTCTCCATTCACATTCCGTTGGAAGAGGAGCTGTTTTAAACAACTTTCTTTAAGTTCTTGCAAAAGACTCTGCGGACCTCCGTGCAACCTCTAGAACACAATCGGTGATGTTTTCCGCAATGGCACAGTTTCCTTTTGCGGGACATAGTGGAAAAGCTTTTTGCTCAGATGTAGGCGACAGCAGAGGCAGAAGACCAAGATACGGAGCACCCCGAAGAAGAGCGCCGGTCCCGGGCGTCTTTCGGCAGAAGCCGCTCTCCGGAGCGCACCACGACCGGCACAATGCTCTGCGCGCGAAGAAGCCGCTTCTTCGCCTCCGGGAGCCGGGGAAAGCTGCATCTTCCGAAAGGCGAAGAACGAAGCCGCACTACACTGGGATTGTGTGCGCAGCTTACAAACTTGTGGAAAACAGTAGCCTTCCACTCTCCTGCCTTCTCCATTCACATTCCGTCAGAAGAGGAGCTGTTTTGGACAACTTTCTTTAAGTTCGAGCAAAACATTCTGCGGACCGCCGTGCAACCTCTAGACTACAATCGGTGATGTTTTCTGCACTGGCACAGTTTCCTTTTGGAGACATAGTGGAAAACCCTTTTGCTCAGATGGAGGCGACAGTAGAGGCAGAAGACCAAGATACGGAGCTCTGCGAATCAGAGCACCGGTCCCGGGCGTCTTTCGGCAGAAGCTGCTCTCCGGAACGCACCACGACCGGCACAATGCTCTGTGCGCGAAGAAGCCGCTTCTTCGCCTCCGGGAGCCGGGGTAAACTGCATCTTCCGAAAGGCGAAGAACGAAGCCGCACTATACTGGGATTGTGTGCGCAGCTTGCAAACTTGCGGAAAACAGTAGCCTTCCACTCTCCTGCCTTCTCCATTCACATTCCGTTGGAAGAGGAACTGTTTTGGACAACTTTCTTTAAGTTCTTGCAAAACGCTCTGCGGACATCCGTGCAACCTCTAGAACACAATCGGTGATGTTTTCTGCAATGGCACAGTTTCTTATTGCGAGATATAGTGGGAAAGCTTTTTGCTCAGACGTAGGCGGCAGTAGAGGCAGAAGACGAAGATACGGAGCTCCCCGAAGAAGAGCGCCGGTCCCGGGCGTCTTTCAGCAGAAGCCGCTCTCCAGAATGCACCACGACCGGCACAATGCTCTGTGCGCGAAGAAGCTGCTTGTTCGCCTCCGGGAGCGGGGGAAAGCTGCATCTTCCGAAAGGCGAAGAACGAAGCTGCAGTCGGCAGGGATTGTGTGCGCAGCTTGCAAACGTGTGGAAAACGGTAGTCTTCCACTCTCCTACCTTCTCCATTCACATTCCGTTGGAAGAGGAACTGTTTTGGACAACTTTCTTTAAGTTCTTGCAAAACGCTCTGCGGACATCCGTGCAACCTCTAGAACACAATCGGTGATGTTTTCTGCAATGGCACAGTTTCTTATTGCGAGATATAGTGGGAAAGCTTTTTGCTCAGACGTAGGCGGCAGTAGAGGCAGAAGACGAAGATACGGAGCTCCCCGAAGAAGAGCGCCGGTCCCGGGCGTCTTTCAGCAGAAGCCGCTCTCCAGAATGCACCACGACCGGCACAATGCTCTGTGCGCGAAGAAGCTGCTTGTTCGCCTCCGGGAGCGGGGGAAAGCTGCATCTTCCGAAAGGCGAAGAACGAAGCTGCAGTCGGCAGGGATTGTGTGCGCAGCTTGCAAACGTGTGGAAAACGGTAGTCTTCCACTCTCCTACCTTCTCCATTCACATTCCGTTGGAAGAGGAGCTGTTTTGGACAACTTTCTTTTCCTTCTTGCAAAAGACTCTGCAGACCTCCGTGCAACCTCTAGAACACAATCGGTGATGTTTTCCGCACTGGCACAGTCTCCTTTTGCGGGACATAGTGGAAAAGCTTTTTGCTCAGATGTAGACGACAGCAGAGGCAGAAGACCAAGATACGGAGCACCCCGAAGAAGAGCGCCGGTCCCGGGCGTCTTTCGGCAGAAGCCGCTGTCCGGAACGCACCACGACTGGCACAATGCTCTGTGCGCGAAGAAGCCGCTTCTTCGCCTCCGGGAGCCGGGGTAAACTGCATCTTCCGAAAGGCGAAGAACGAAGCCGCACTCCACTGGGATTGTGTGCGAAGCTTGCAAACTTGCGGAAAACAGTAGCCTTCCACACTCCTGCCTTCTCCATTCACATTCAGTTGGAAGAGGAGCTGTTTTGGACAACTTTCTTTTCCTTCTTGCAAAAGACTCTGCAGACCTCCGTGCAACCTCTAGGACACAATCGGTGATGTTTTCTGCACTGGCGCAGTCTCCTTTGGGGAGACCAAAGAGGAAAGCTTTTTGCTAAGATGTAGGCGACGGCAGACGCAGAAGACCAAGATACGGAGCTCTGCGAATCAGAGCACCGGTCCCGGGCGTCTTTCGGCAGAAGCCGCACTCCGGAACGCACCACGACCGGCACAATGCTCTGTGCCCCAAGTAGCCGCTTCTTCGCCTCCGGGAGCCAGGGAAAGCTGCATCTTCCGAAAGGCGAAGAACGAAGCCGCACTCCTCTGGGAATGTGTGCGCAGCTTGCAAACGTGTGGAAAACAGTAGTCTTCTACTCTCCTACCTTCTCCATTCACATTCCGTTGGAAGAGGAGCTGTTTTGGACAACTTTCTTTAAGTTCTTGCAGAACATTCTGCGGACCTCCGTGCAACCTCTAGAACACAATCGGTGATGTTTTCCGCACTGGCACAGTTTCTTATTGCGAGACATAGTGGAAATGCTTTTTGCTCAGATGTAGGCGGCAGTAGAGGCAGAAGACGAAGATACGGAGCTCCCCGAAGAAGAGCGCCGGTCCCGGGCGTCTTTAGGCAGAAGCCGCTCTCCGGAACGCACCACGACTGGCACAATGTTATGTGCGCGAAGAAGCCGCTTGTTCGCCTCCGGGAGCCGGGGAAAGTTGCATCTTCCGAAAGGCGAAGAACGAAGCCGCACTCCACAGGGAATGTGTGTGCAGCTTGCAAACGTGTGGAAAACAGTAGCCTTCCACTCTCCTGCCTTGTCCATTCACATTCCCTTCCAAGAGGAGCTGTTTTGGACAACTTTCTTTAAGTTCTTGCAGAACATTCTGCGGACCTCCGTGAAACCTCTAGAACACAATCGGTGATGTTTTCTGCACTGGCACAGTTTCCTTTGGCGAGACCTAAGAAGAAAGCTTTTTGCCCAGATGTAGGCGACAGCAGACGCAGAAGACGAAGATACGGAGCTCCCCGAAGAAGAGCGCCGGTCCCGGGAGTCTTTCGGCAGAAGCCGCTCTCCGGAACGCACCACGACCGGCACAATGCTCTGTGCCCCAAGTAGCCGCTTCTTCGCCTCCGGGAGCCAGGGAAAGCTGCATCTTCCGAAAGGCGAACAAAGAAGCCGCACTCCTCTGGGAATGTGTGCGCAGCTTGCAAACGTGTGGAAAACAGTAGTCTTCTACTCTCCTACCTTCTCCATTCACATTCCGTTGGAAGAGGAGCTGTTTTGGACAACTTTCTTTAAGTTCTTGCAGAACATTCTGCGGACCTCCGTGCAACCTCTAGAACACAATCGGTGATGTTTTCCGCACTGGCACAGTTTCTTATTGCGAGACATAGTGGAAATGCTTTTTGCTCAGATGTAGGCGGCAGTAGAGGCAGAAGACGAAGATACGGAGCTCCCCGAAGAAGAGCGCCGGTCCCGGGCGTCTTTAGGCAGAAGCCGCTCTCCGGAACGCACCACGACTGGCACAATGTTATGTGCGCGAAGAAGCCGCTTGTTCGCCTCCGGGAGCCGGGGAAAGTTGCATCTTCCGAAAGGCGAAGAACGAAGCCGCACTCCACAGGGAATGTGTGTGCAGCTTGCAAACGTGTGGAAAACAGTAGCCTTCCACTCTCCTGCCTTGTCCATTCACATTCCCTTCCAAGAGGAGCTGTTTTGGACAACTTTCTTTAAGTTCTTGCAGAACATTCTGCGGACCTCCGTGAAACCTCTAGAACACAATCGGTGATGTTTTCTGCACTGGCACAGTTTCCTTTGGCGAAACCTAAGAGGAAAGCTTTTTGCTCAGATG
Source organism: Agelaius phoeniceus (assembly GCF_051311805.1). Lineage (NCBI taxonomy): Eukaryota > Metazoa > Chordata > Aves > Passeriformes > Icteridae > Agelaius > Agelaius phoeniceus. The sequence goes on along the minus strand of NC_135271.1, from coordinate 10,686,143 downwards.
TAGGCGACAGCAGACGCAGAAGACGAAGATACGGAGCTCCCCGAAGAAGAGCGCCGGTCCCGGGAGTCTTTCGGCAGAAGCCGCTCTCCGGAACGCACCACGACCGGCACAATGCTCTGTGCGCCAAGCAGCCGCTTCTTCGCCTCCGGGAGCCGGGGAAAGCTGCATCTTCCGAAAGGCGAACAACGAAGCCGCACTCCACTGGGAATGTGTGCGCAGCTTGCAAACGTGTGGAAAACAGTAGCCTTCCACTCTCCTGCTTTCTCCGTTCACATTCCCTTCCAAGAGGAGCTGTTTTAAACAACTTTCTTTAAGTGTTGGCAAAAGACTCTGCAGACCTCCGTGCAACCTCTAGAACACAATCGGTGATGTTTTCTGCACTGGCACAGTTTCCTTTGGCGAGACCTAAGAGGAAAGCTTTTTGCCCAGATGTAGGCGACAGCAGACGCAGAAGACGAAGATACGGAGCTCCCCGAAGAAGAGCGCCGGTCCCGGGAGTCTTTCGGCAGAAGCCGCTCTCCGGAACGCACCACGACTGGCACAATGCTCTGTGCGCCAAGAAGCCGCTTCTTCGCCTCCGGGAGCCGGGGAAAGCTGCATCTTCCGAAAGGCGAAGAACGAAGCCGCACTCCACTGGGAATGTGTGCGCAGCTTGTAAACATGTAGGAAACAGTAGCTTTCCAGTCTCCTGCCTTCTCCATTCACATTCCTTCAGAGGAGGAGCTGTTTTAAACAACGTTCTTTAAGTTCTGGCAAAAGACTCTGCAGACCTCCGTGCAACCTCTAGAACACAATCGGTGCTGTTTTCTGCAATGGCACAGTTTCTTATCGCGAGACATAGTGGAAAAGCTTTTTGCTCAGATGTAGGCGGCAGTAGAGGCAGAAGACGAAGATACGGAGCTCCCCGAAGAAAAGCGCCTGTCCCGGGAGTCTTTCGGCAGAAGCCGCTCTCCGGAACGCACCACGACCGGCACAATGCTCTGTGCGTAAGAAGCCGCTTCTTCGCCTCCGGGAGCCGGGGAAAGCTGCATCTTCCGAAAGGAGAAGAACGAAGCCGCACTCCACTGGGAATGTGTGCGCAGCTTGTAAACATGTGGAAAACAGTAGCCTTCCACTCTCCTGCCTTCTCCATTCACATTCCTTCAGAAGAGGAGCTGTTTTAAACAACTTTCTTTTCCTTCTTGCAAAACGTTCTGCGGACATCCGTGCAACCTCTAGAACACAATCGGTGATGTTTTCTGCAATGGCACAGTTTCTTATTACGAGATATAGTGGAAAAGATTTTAGCTCACACCTAGGCGGCAGTAGAGGCAGAAGACGAAGATACGGAGCACCCCGAAGAAGAGCGCCGGTCCCGGGCGTCTTTCGGCAGAAGCCGCTCTCCGGAACGCACCACGACCGGCACAATGCTCTGCGCGCGAAGAAGCCGCTTCTTCGCCTCCGGGAGCCGGGGAAAGCTGCATCTTCCGAAAGGCGAAGAACGAAGCCGCACTACACTGGGATTGTGTGCGCAGCTTGCAAACGTGTGGAAAACAGTAGCCTTCCATTCTCCTGCCTTCTCCATTCACATTCCGGTGGAAGAGGAGCTGTTTTAAACAACTTTCTTTTCCTTCTTGCAAAAGACTCTGCAGACCTCCGTGCAACCTCTAGAACACAATCGGTGATGTTTTCTGCACTGGCGCAGTCTCCTTTGGGGAGACCAAAGAGGAAAGCTTTTTGCTAAGATGTAGGCGACGGCAGACGCAGAAGACCAAGATACGGAGCTCTGCGAATCAGAGCACCGGTCCCGGGCGTCTTTCGGCAGAAGCCGCACTCCGGAACGCACCACGACCGGCACAATGCTCTGTGCCCCAAGTAGCCGCTTCTTCGCCTCCGGGAGCCAGGGAAAGCTGCATCTTCCGAAAGGCGAACAAAGAACCCGCAGTCGGCAGGGATTGTGTGCGCAGCTTGTAAACTTGTGGAAAACAGTAGCCTTCCACTCTCCTACCTTCTCCATTCACATTCCGTTGGAAGAGGAGCTGTTTTAAACAACTTTCTTTTCCTTCTTGCAAAAGACTCTGCGGACCTCCGTGCAACCTCTAGAACACAATCGGTGATGTTTTCCGCAATGGCACAGTTTCCTTTTGCGGGACATAGTGGAAAAGCTTTTTGCTCAGATGTAGGCGACAGCAGAGGCAGAAGACCAAGATACGGAGCACCCCGAAGAAGAGCGCCGGTCCCGGGCGTCTTTCGGCAGAAGCCGCTCTCCGGAACGCACCACGACTGGCACAATGCTCTGTGCGCGAAGAAGCCGCTTCTTCGCCTCCGGGAGCCGGGGAAAGCTGCATCTTCCGAAAGGCGAACAACGAAGCCGCACTCCACTGGGAATGTGTGCGCAGCTTGTAAACTTGCGGAAAACAGTAGCCTTCCACTCTCCTGCCTTCTCCATTCACATTCAGTTGGAAGAGGAGCTGTTTTGGACAACTTTCTTTTCCTTCTTGCAAAAGACTCTGCAGACCTCCGTGCAACGTCTAGGACACAATCGGTGATGTTTTCTGCACTGGCGCAGTCTCCTTTGGGGAGACCTAAGAGGAAAGCTTTTTGCTAAGATGTAGGCGACGGCAGACGCAGAAGACCAAGATACGGAGCTCTGCGAATCAGAGCACCGGTCCCGGGCGTCTTTCGGCAGAAGCCGCACTCCGGAACGCAACACGACCGGCACAATGCTCTGTGCGCCAAGAAGCCGCTTCTTCGCCTCCGGGAGCCAGGGAAAGCTGCATCTTCCGAAAGGCGAAGAAAGAAGCCGCACTCCACTGGGAATGTGTGCGCAGCTTGTAAACTTGTGGAAAACAGTAGCCTTCCACTCTCCTGCCTTCTCCATTCACATTCCGTTCGGCGAGGAGCTGATTTGGACAACTTTCTTTTCCTTCTTGCAAAAGACTCTGCAGACCTCCGTGCAACCTCTAGAACACAATCGGTGATGTTTTCTGCAATGGCACAGTTTCCTTTGGCGAGACATAGTGGAAATGCTTTTTGCTCAGATGTCGGCGAAGGCAGACGCAGAAGACCAAGATACGGAGCTCTCCGAAGCAGAGCACCGGTCCCGGGCGTCTTTCGGCAGAAGCTGCTCTCCGGAACGCACCACGACCGGCACAATGCTCTGTGCGCGAAGAAGCCGCTTCTTCGCCTCCGGGAGCCAGGGAAAGCTGCATCTTCCGAAAGGCGAAGAACGAAGCCGCACTACACTGGGAATGTGTGCGCAGCTTGCAAACGTGTGGAAAACAGTAGTCTTCCACTCTCCTACCTTCTCCATTCACATTCCGTTGGAAGAGGAGCTGTTTTAAACAACTTTCTTTAAGTTCTTGCAAAAGACTCTGCGGACCTCCGTGCAACCTCTAGAACACAATCGGTGATGTTTTCCGCAATGGCACAGTTTCCTTTTGCGGGACATAGTGGAAAAGCTTTTTGCTCAGATGTAGGCGACAGCAGAGGCAGAAGACCAAGATACGGAGCACCCCGAAGAAGAGCGCCGGTCCCGGGCGTCTTTCGGCAGAAGCCGCTCTCCGGAGCGCACCACGACCGGCACAATGCTCTGCGCGCGAAGAAGCCGCTTCTTCGCCTCCGGGAGCCGGGGAAAGCTGCATCTTCCGAAAGGCGAAGAACGAAGCCGCACTACACTGGGATTGTGTGCGCAGCTTACAAACTTGTGGAAAACAGTAGCCTTCCACTCTCCTGCCTTCTCCATTCACATTCCGTCAGAAGAGGAGCTGTTTTGGACAACTTTCTTTAAGTTCGAGCAAAACATTCTGCGGACCGCCGTGCAACCTCTAGACTACAATCGGTGATGTTTTCTGCACTGGCACAGTTTCCTTTTGGAGACATAGTGGAAAACCCTTTTGCTCAGATGGAGGCGACAGTAGAGGCAGAAGACCAAGATACGGAGCTCTGCGAATCAGAGCACCGGTCCCGGGCGTCTTTCGGCAGAAGCTGCTCTCCGGAACGCACCACGACCGGCACAATGCTCTGTGCGCGAAGAAGCCGCTTCTTCGCCTCCGGGAGCCGGGGAAAGCTGCATCTTCCGAAAGGCGAACAAAGAAGCCGCACTCCTCTGGGAATGTGTGCGCAGCTTGCAAACGTGTGGAAAACAGTAGTCTTCTACTCTCCTACCTTCTCCATTCACATTCCGTTGGAAGAGGAGCTGTTTTGGACAACTATCTTTAAGTCCTTGCAAAACATTCTGCAGACATCCGTGCAACCTCTAGAACAAAATCGTTGATGTTTTCTGCACTGGCACAGTTTCCTTTTGCGAGACATAGTGGAAAAGCTTTTTGCTCAGATGTAGGCGACAGCAGAGGCAGAAGACCAAGATACGGAGCTCCCCGAAGAAGAGCGCCGGTCCCGGGCGTCTTTCGGCAGAAGCCGCTCTCCGGAGCGCACCACGACCGGCACAATGCTCTGTGCGCCAAGAAGCCGCTTCTTCGCCTCCGGGAGCCGGGGAAAGCTGCATCTTCCGAAAGGCGAAGAACGAAGCTGCAGTCGGCAGGGATTGTGTGCGCAGCTTGCAAACGTGTGGAAAACGGTAGTCTTCCACTCTCCTACCTTCTCCATTCACATTCCGTTGGAAGAGGAACTGTTTTGGACAACTTTCTTTAAGTTCTTGCAAAACGCTCTGCGGACATCCGTGCAACCTCTAGAACACAATCGGTGATGTTTTCTGCAATGGCACAGTTTCTTATTGCGAGATATAGTGGGAAAGCTTTTTGCTCAGACGTAGGCGGCAGTAGAGGCAGAAGACGAAGATACGGAGCTCCCCGAAGAAGAGCGCCGGTCCCGGGCGTCTTTCAGCAGAAGCCGCTCTCCAGAATGCACCACGACCGGCACAATGCTCTGTGCGCGAAGAAGCTGCTTGTTCGCCTCCGGGAGCGGGGGAAAGCTGCATCTTCCGAAAGGCGAAGAACGAAGCTGCAGTCGGCAGGGATTGTGTGCGCAGCTTGCAAACGTGTGGAAAACGGTAGTCTTCCACTCTCCTACCTTCTCCATTCACATTCCGTTGGAAGAGGAGCTGTTTTGGACAACTTTCTTTTCCTTCTTGCAAAAGACTCTGCAGACCTCCGTGCAACCTCTAGAACACAATCGGTGATGTTTTCCGCACTGGCACAGTCTCCTTTTGCGGGACATAGTGGAAAAGCTTTTTGCTCAGATGTAGACGACAGCAGAGGCAGAAGACCAAGATACGGAGCACCCCGAAGAAGAGCGCCGGTCCCGGGCGTCTTTCGGCAGAAGCCGCTGTCCGGAACGCACCACGACTGGCACAATGCTCTGTGCGCCAAGAAGCCGCTTCTTCGCCTCCGGGAGCCGGGGTAAACTGCATCTTCCGAAAGGCGAAGAACGAAGCCGCACTCCACTGGGATTGTGTGCGAAGCTTGCAAACTTGCGGAAAACAGTAGCCTTCCACACTCCTGCCTTCTCCATTCACATTCAGTTGGAAGAGGAGCTGTTTTGGACAACTTTCTTTTCCTTCTTGCAAAAGACTCTGCAGACCTCCGTGCAACCTCTAGGACACAATCGGTGATGTTTTCTGCACTGGCGCAGTCTCCTTTGGGGAGACCAAAGAGGAAAGCTTTTTGCTAAGATGTAGGCGACGGCAGACGCAGAAGACCAAGATACGGAGCTCTGCGAATCAGAGCACCGGTCCCGGGCGTCTTTCGGCAGAAGCCGCACTCCGGAACGCACCACGACCGGCACAATGCTCTGTGCCCCAAGTAGCCGCTTCTTCGCCTCCGGGAGCCAGGGAAAGCTGCATCTTCCGAAAGGCGAACAAAGAAGCCGCACTCCTCTGGGAATGTGTGCGCAGCTTGCAAACGTGTGGAAAACAGTAGTCTTCTACTCTCCTACCTTCTCCATTCACATTCCGTTGGAAGAGGAGCTGTTTTGGACAACTTTCTTTAAGTTCTTGCAGAACATTCTGCGGACCTCCGTGCAACCTCTAGAACACAATCGGTGATGTTTTCCGCAATGGCACAGTTTCTTATTGCGAGACATAGTGGAAATGCTTTTTGCTCAGATGTAGGCGGCAGTAGAGGCAGAAGACGAAGATACGGAGCTCCCCGAAGAAGAGCGCCTGTCCCGGGCGTCTTTAGGCAGAAGCCGCTCTCCGGAACGCACCACGACTGGCACAATGTTATGTGCGCGAAGAAGCCGCTTGTTCGCCTCCGGGAGCCGGGGAAAGTTGCATCTTCCGAAAGGCGAAGAACGAAGCCGCACTCCACAGGGAATGTGTGTGCAGCTTGCAAACGTGTGGAAAACAGTAGCCTTCCACTCTCCTGCCTTGTCCATTCACATTCCCTTCCAAGAGGAGCTGTTTTGGACAACTTTCTTTAAGTTCTTGCAGAACATTCTGCGGACCTCCGTGAAACCTCTAGAACACAATCGGTGATGTTTTCTGCACTGGCACAGTTTCCTTTGGCGAGACCTAAGAGGAAAGCTTTTTGCTCAGATGTAGGCGACAGCAGACGCAGAAGACGAAGATACGGAGCTCCCCGAAGAAGAGCGCCGGTCCCGGGAGTCTTTCGGCAGAAGCCGCTCTCCGGAACGCACCACGACCGGCACAATGCTCTGTGCGCCAAGCAGCCGCTTCTTCGCCTCCGGGAGCCGGGGAAAGCTGCATCTTCCGAAAGGCGAACAACGAAGCCGCACTCCACTGGGAATGTGTGCGCAGCTTGCAAACGTGTGGAAAACAGTAGCCTTCCACTCTCCTGCTTTCTCCATTCACATTCCCTTCCAAGAGGAGCTGTTTTAAACAACTTTCTTTAAGTGTTGGCAAAAGACTCTGCAGACCTCCGTGCAACCTCTAGAACACAATCGGTGATGTTTTCTGCACTGGCACAGTTTCCTTTGGCGAGACCTAAGAGGAAAGCTTTTTGCCCAGATGTAGGCGACAGCAGACGCAGAAGACGAAGATACGGAGCTCCCCGAAGAAGAGCGCCGGTCCCGGGAGTCTTTCGGCAGAAGCCGCTCTCCGGAACGCACCACGACTGGCACAATGCTCTGTGCGCCAAGAAGCCGCTTCTTCGCCTCCGGGAGCCGGGGAAAGCTGCATCTTCCGAAAGGCGAACAACGAAGCCGCACTCCACTGGGAATGTGTGCGCAGCTTGTAAACATGTAGGAAACAGTAGCTTTCCAGTCTCCTGCCTTCTCCATTCACATTCCTTCAGAGGAGGAGCTGTTTTAAACAACGTTCTTTAAGTTCTGGCAAAAGACTCTGCAGACCTCCGTGCAACCTCTAGAACACAATCGGTGCTGTTTTCTGCAATGGCACAGTTTCTTATCGCGAGACATAGTGGAAAAGCTTTTTGCTCAGATGTAGGCGGCAGTAGAGGCAGAAGACGAAGATACGGAGCTCCCCGAAGAAAAGCGCCTGTCCCGGGAGTCTTTCGGCAGAAGCCGCTCTCCGGAACGCACCACGACCGGCACAATGCTCTGTGCGTAAGAAGCCGCTTCTTCGCCTCCGGGAGCCGGGGAAAGCTGCATCTTCCGAAAGGAGAAGAACGAAGCCGCACTCCACTGGGAATGTGTGCGCAGCTTGTAAACATGTGGAAAACAGTAGCCTTCCACTCTCCTGCCTTCTCCATTCACATTCCTTCAGAAGAGGAGCTGTTTTAAACAACTTTCTTTTCCTTCTTGCAAAACGTTCTGCGGACATCCGTGCAACCTCTAGAACACAATCGGTGATGTTTTCTGCAATGGCACAGTTTCTTATTACGAGATATAGTGGAAAAGATTTTAGCTCACACCTAGGCGGCAGTAGAGGCAGAAGACGAAGATACGGAGCACCCCGAAGAAGAGCGCCGGTCCCGGGCGTCTTTCGGCAGAAGCCGCTCTCCGGAACGCACCACGACCGGCACAATGCTCTGCGCGCGAAGAAGCCGCTTCTTCGCCTCCGGGAGCCGGGGAAAGCTGCATCTTCCGAAAGGCGAAGAACGAAGCCGCACTACACTGGGATTGTGTGCGCAGCTTGCAAACGTGTGGAAAACAGTAGCCTTCCATTCTCCTGCCTTCTCCATTCACATTCCGGTGGAAGAGGAGCTGTTTTAAACAACTTTCTTTTCCTTCTTGCAAAAGACTCTGCAGACCTCCGTGCAACCTCTAGAACACAATCGGTGATGTTTTCTGCACTGGCGCAGTCTCCTTTGGGGAGACCAAAGAGGAAAGCTTTTTGCTAAGATGTAGGCGACGGCAGACGCAGAAGACCAAGATACGGAGCTCTGCGAATCAGAGCACCGGTCCCGGGCGTCTTTCGGCAGAAGCCGCACTCCGGAACGCACCACGACCGGCACAATGCTCTGTGCCCCAAGTAGCCGCTTCTTCGCCTCCGGGAGCCAGGGAAAGCTGCATCTTCCGAAAGGCGAACAAAGAACCCGCAGTCGGCAGGGATTGTGTGCGCAGCTTGTAAACTTGTGGAAAACAGTAGCCTTCCACTCTCCTACCTTCTCCATTCACATTCCGTTGGAAGAGGAGCTGTTTTAAACAACTTTCTTTTCCTTCTTGCAAAAGACTCTGCGGACCTCCGTGCAACCTCTAGAACACAATCGGTGATGTTTTCCGCAATGGCACAGTTTCCTTTTGCGGGACATAGTGGAAAAGCTTTTTGCTCAGATGTAGGCGACAGCAGAGGCAGAAGACCAAGATACGGAGCACCCCGAAGAAGAGCGCCGGTCCCGGGCGTCTTTCGGCAGAAGCCGCTCTCCGGAACGCACCACGACTGGCACAATGCTCTGTGCGCGAAGAAGCCGCTTCTTCGCCTCCGGGAGCCGGGGAAAGCTGCATCTTCCGAAAGGCGAACAACGAAGCCGCACTCCACTGGGAATGTGTGCGCAGCTTGTAAACTTGCGGAAAACAGTAGCCTTCCACTCTCCTGCCTTCTCCATTCACATTCAGTTGGAAGAGGAGCTGTTTTGGACAACTTTCTTTTCCTTCTTGCAAAAGACTCTGCAGACCTCCGTGCAACGTCTAGGACACAATCGGTGATGTTTTCTGCACTGGCGCAGTCTCCTTTGGGGAGACCTAAGAGGAAAGCTTTTTGCTAAGATGTAGGCGACGGCAGACGCAGAAGACCAAGATACGGAGCTCTGCGAATCAGAGCACCGGTCCCGGGCGTCTTTCGGCAGAAGCCGCACTCCGGAACGCAACACGACCGGCACAATGCTCTGTGCGCCAAGAAGCCGCTTCTTCGCCTCCGGGAGCCAGGGAAAGCTGCATCTTCCGAAAGGCGAAGAAAGAAGCCGCACTCCACTGGGAATGTGTGCGCAGCTTGTAAACTTGTGGAAAACAGTAGCCTTCCACTCTCCTGCCTTCTCCATTCACATTCCGTTCGGCGAGGAGCTGTTTTGGACAACTTTCTTTTCCTTCTTGCAAAAGACTCTGCAGACCTCCGTGCAACCTCTAGAACACAATCGGTGATGTTTTCTGCAATGGCACAGTTTCCTTTGGCGAGACATAGTGGAAATGCTTTTTGCTCAGATGTCGGCGAAGGCAGACGCAGAAGACCAAGATACGGAGCTCTCCGAAGCAGAGCACCGGTCCCGGGCGTCTTTCGGCAGAAGCTGCTCTCCGGAACGCACCACGACCGGCACAATGCTCTGTGCGCGAAGAAGCCGCTTCTTCGCCTCCGGGAGCCAGGGAAAGCTGCATCTTCCGAAAGGCGAAGAACGAAGCCGCACTACACTGGGAATGTGTGCGCAGCTTGCAAACGTGTGGAAAACAGTAGTCTTCCACTCTCCTACCTTCTCCATTCACATTCCGTTGGAAGAGGAGCTGTTTTAAACAACTTTCTTTAAGTTCTTGCAAAAGACTCTGCGGACCTCCGTGCAACCTCTAGAACACAATCGGTGATGTTTTCTGCACTGGCACAGTTTCCTTTTGGAGACATAGTGGAAAACCCTTTTGCTCAGATGGAGGCGACAGTAGAGGCAGAAGACCAAGATACGGAGCTCTGCGAATCAGAGCACCGGTCCCGGGCGTCTTTCGGCAGAAGCTGCTCTCCGGAACGCACCACGACCGGCACAATGCTCTGTGCGCGAAGAAGCCGCTTCTTCGCCTCCGGGAGCCGGGGAAAGCTGCATCTTCCGAAAGGCGAACAAAGAAGCCGCACTCCTCTGGGAATGTGTGCGCAGCTTGCAAACGTGTGGAAAACAGTAGTCTTCTACTCTCCTACCTTCTCCATTCACATTCCGTTGGAAGAGGAGCTGTTTTGGACAACTATCTTTAAGTCCTTGCAAAACATTCTGCAGACATCCGTGCAACCTCTAGAACAAAATCGTTGATGTTTTCTGCACTGGCACAGTTTCCTTTTGCGAGACATAGTGGAAAAGCTTTTTGCTCAGATGTAGGCGACAGCAGAGGCAGAAGACCAAGATACGGAGCTCCCCGAAGAAGAGCGCCGGTCCCGGGCGTCTTTCGGCAGAAGCCGCTCTCCGGAGCGCACCACGACCGGCACAATGCTCTGTGCGCCAAGAAGCCGCTTCTTCGCCTCCGGGAGCCGGGGAAAGCTGCATCTTCCGAAAGGCGAAGAACGAAGCTGCAGTCGGCAGGGATTGTGTGCGCAGCTTGCAAACGTGTGGAAAACGGTAGTCTTCCACTCTCCTACCTTCTCCATTCACATTCCGTTGGAAGAGGAACTGTTTTGGACAACTTTCTTTAAGTTCTTGCAAAACGCTCTGCGGACATCCGTGCAACCTCTAGAACACAATCGGTGATGTTTTCTGCAATGGCACAGTTTCTTATTGCGAGATATAGTGGGAAAGCTTTTTGCTCAGACGTAGGCGGCAGTAGAGGCAGAAGACGAAGATACGGAGCTCCCCGAAGAAGAGCGCCGGTCCCGGGCGTCTTTCAGCAGAAGCCGCTCTCCAGAATGCACCACGACCGGCACAATGCTCTGTGCGCGAAGAAGCTGCTTGTTCGCCTCCGGGAGCGGGGGAAAGCTGCATCTTCCGAAAGGCGAAGAACGAAGCTGCAGTCGGCAGGGATTGTGTGCGCAGCTTGCAAACGTGTGGAAAACGGTAGTCTTCCACTCTCCTACCTTCTCCATTCACATTCCGTTGGAAGAGGAACTGTTTTGGACAACTTTCTTTAAGTTCTTGCAAAACGCTCTGCGGACATCCGTGCAACCTCTAGAACACAATCGGTGATGTTTTCTGCAATGGCACAGTTTCTTATTGCGAGATATAGTGGGAAAGCTTTTTGCTCAGACGTAGGCGGCAGTAGAGGCAGAAGACGAAGATACGGAGCTCCCCGAAGAAGAGCGCCGGTCCCGGGCGTCTTTCAGCAGAAGCCGCTCTCCAGAATGCACCACGACCGGCACAATGCTCTGTGCGCGAAGAAGCTGCTTGTTCGCCTCCGGGAGCGGGGGAAAGCTGCATCTTCCGAAAGGCGAAGAACGAAGCTGCAGTCGGCAGGGATTGTGTGCGCAGCTTGCAAACGTGTGGAAAACGGTAGTCTTCCACTCTCCTACCTTCTCCATTCACATTCCGTTGGAAGAGGAGCTGTTTTGGACAACTTTCTTTTCCTTCTTGCAAAAGACTCTGCAGACCTCCGTGCAACCTCTAGAACACAATCGGTGATGTTTTCCGCACTGGCACAGTCTCCTTTTGCGGGACATAGTGGAAAAGCTTTTTGCTCAGATGTAGACGACAGCAGAGGCAGAAGACCAAGATACGGAGCACCCCGAAGAAGAGCGCCGGTCCCGGGCGTCTTTCGGCAGAAGCCGCTGTCCGGAACGCACCACGACTGGCACAATGCTCTGTGCGCGAAGAAGCCGCTTCTTCGCCTCCGGGAGCCGGGGTAAACTGCATCTTCCGAAAGGCGAAGAACGAAGCCGCACTCCACTGGGATTGTGTGCGAAGCTTGCAAACTTGCGGAAAACAGTAGCCTTCCACACTCCTGCCTTCTCCATTCACATTCAGTTGGAAGAGGAGCTGTTTTGGACAACTTTCTTTTCCTTCTTGCAAAAGACTCTGCAGACCTCCGTGCAACCTCTAGGACACAATCGGTGATGTTTTCTGCACTGGCGCAGTCTCCTTTGGGGAGACCAAAGAGGAAAGCTTTTTGCTAAGATGTAGGCGACGGCAGACGCAGAAGACCAAGATACGGAGCTCTGCGAATCAGAGCACCGGTCCCGGGCGTCTTTCGGCAGAAGCCGCACTCCGGAACGCACCACGACCGGCACAATGCTCTGTGCCCCAAGTAGCCGCTTCTTCGCCTCCGGGAGCCAGGGAAAGCTGCATCTTCCGAAAGGCGAACAAAGAAGCCGCACTCCTCTGGGAATGTGTGCGCAGCTTGCAAACGTGTGGAAAACAGTAGTCTTCTACTCTCCTACCTTCTCCATTCACATTCCGTTGGAAGAGGAGCTGTTTTGGACAACTTTCTTTAAGTTCTTGCAGAACATTCTGCGGACCTCCGTGCAACCTCTAGAACACAATCGGTGATGTTTTCCGCACTGGCACAGTTTCTTATTGCGAGACATAGTGGAAATGCTTTTTGCTCAGATGTAGGCGGCAGTAGAGGCAGAAGACGAAGATACGGAGCTCCCCGAAGAAGAGCGCCGGTCCCGGGCGTCTTTAGGCAGAAGCCGCTCTCCGGAACGCACCACGACTGGCACAATGTTATGTGCGCGAAGAAGCCGCTTGTTCGCCTCCGGGAGCCGGGGAAAGTTGCATCTTCCGAAAGGCGAAGAACGAAGCCGCACTCCACAGGGAATGTGTGTGCAGCTTGCAAACGTGTGGAAAACAGTAGCCTTCCACTCTCCTGCCTTGTCCATTCACATTCCCTTCCAAGAGGAGCTGTTTTGGACAACTTTCTTTAAGTTCTTGCAGAACATTCTGCGGACCTCCGTGAAACCTCTAGAACACAATCGGTGATGTTTTCTGCACTGGCACAGTTTCCTTTGGCGAGACCTAAGAGGAAAGCTTTTTGCTCAGATGTAGGCGACAGCAGACGCAGAAGACGAAGATACGGAGCTCCCCGAAGAAGAGCGCCGGTCCCGGGAGTCTTTCGGCAGAAGCCGCTCTCCGGAACGCACCACGACCGGCACAATGCTCTGTGCGCCAAGCAGCCGCTTCTTCGCCTCCGGGAGCCGGGGAAAGCTGCATCTTCCGAAAGGCGAACAACGAAGCCGCACTCCACTGGGAATGTGTGCGCAGCTTGCAAACGTGTGGAAAACAGTAGCCTTCCACTCTCCTGCTTTCTCCATTCACATTCCCTTCCAAGAGGAGCTGTTTTAAACAACTTTCTTTAAGTGTTGGCAAAAGACTCTGCAGACCTCCGTGCAACCTCTAGAACACAATCGGTGATGTTTTCTGCACTGGCACAGTTTCCTTTGGCGAGACCTAAGAGGAAAGCTTTTTGCCCAGATGTAGGCGACAGCAGACGCAGAAGACGAAGATACGGAGCTCCCCGAAGAAGAGCGCCGGTCCCGGGAGTCTTTCGGCAGAAGCCGCTCTCCGGAACGCACCACGACTGGCACAATGCTCTGTGCGCCAAGAAGCCGCTTCTTCGCCTCCGGGAGCCGGGGAAAGCTGCATCTTCCGAAAGGCGAACAACGAAGCCGCACTCCACTGGGAATGTGTGCGCAGCTTGTAAACATGTAGGAAACAGTAGCTTTCCAGTCTCCTGCCTTCTCCATTCACATTCCTTCAGAGGAGGAGCTGTTTTAAACAACGTTCTTTAAGTTCTGGCAAAAGACTCTGCAGACCTCCGTGCAACCTCTAGAACACAATCGGTGCTGTTTTCTGCAATGGCACAGTTTCTTATCGCGAGACATAGTGGAAAAGCTTTTTGCTCAGATGTAGGCGGCAGTAGAGGCAGAAGACGAAGATACGGAGCTCCCCGAAGAAAAGCGCCTGTCCCGGGAGTCTTTCGGCAGAAGCCGCTCTCCGGAACGCACCACGACCGGCACAATGCTCTGTGCGTAAGAAGCCGCTTCTTCGCCTCCGGGAGCCGGGGAAAGCTGCATCTTCCGAAAGGAGAAGAACGAAGCCGCACTCCACTGGGAATGTGTGCGCAGCTTGTAAACATGTGGAAAACAGTAGCCTTCCACTCTCCTGCCTTCTCCATTCACATTCCTTCAGAAGAGGAGCTGTTTTAAACAACTTTCTTTTCCTTCTTGCAAAACGTTCTGCGGACATCCGTGCAACCTCTAGAACACAATCGGTGATGTTTTCTGCAATGGCACAGTTTCTTATTACGAGATATAGTGGAAAAGATTTTAGCTCACACCTAGGCGGCAGTAGAGGCAGAAGACGAAGATACGGAGCACCCCGAAGAAGAGCGCCGGTCCCGGGCGTCTTTCGGCAGAAGCCGCTCTCCGGAACGCACCACGACCGGCACAATGCTCTGCGCGCGAAGAAGCCGCTTCTTCGCCTCCGGGAGCCGGGGAAAGCTGCATCTTCCGAAAGGCGAAGAACGAAGCCGCACTACACTGGGATTGTGTGCGCAGCTTGCAAACGTGTGGAAAACAGTAGCCTTCCATTCTCCTGCCTTCTCCATTCACATTCAGTTGGAAGAGGAGCTGTTTTAAACAACTTTCTTTTCCTTCTTGCAAAAGACTCTGCAGACCTCCGTGCAACCTCTAGAACACAATCGGTGATGTTTTCTGCACTGGCGCAGTCTCCTTTGGGGAGACCAAAGAGGAAAGCTTTTTGCTAAGATGTAGGCGACGGCAGACGCAGAAGACCAAGATACGGAGCTCTGCGAATCAGAGCACCGGTCCCGGGCGTCTTTCGGCAGAAGCCGCACTCCGGAACGCACCACGACCGGCACAATGCTCTGTGCCCCAAGTAGCCGCTTCTTCGCCTCCGGGAGCCAGGGAAAGCTGCATCTTCCGAAAGGCGAACAAAGAACCCGCAGTCGGCAGGGATTGTGTGCGCAGCTTGTAAACTTGTGGAAAACAGTAGCCTTCCACTCTCCTACCTTCTCCATTCACATTCCGTTGGAAGAGGAGCTGTTTTAAACAACTTTCTTTTCCTTCTTGCAAAAGACTCTGCGGACCTCCGTGCAACCTCTAGAACACAATCGGTGATGTTTTCCGCAATGGCACAGTTTCCTTTTGCGGGACATAGTGGAAAAGCTTTTTGCTCAGATGTAGGCGACAGCAGAGGCAGAAGACCAAGATACGGAGCACCCCGAAGAAGAGCGCCGGTCCCGGGCGTCTTTCGGCAGAAGCCGCTCTCCGGAACGCACCACGACTGGCACAATGCTCTGTGCGCGAAGAAGCCGCTTCTTCGCCTCCGGGAGCCGGGGAAAGCTGCATCTTCCGAAAGGCGAACAACGAAGCCGCACTACACTGGGAATGTGTGCGCAGCTTGTAAACTTGCGGAAAACAGTAGCCTTCCACTCTCCTGCCTTCTCCATTCACATTCAGTTGGAAGAGGAGCTGTTTTGGACAACTTTCTTTTCCTTCTTGCAAAAGACTCTGCAGACCTCCGTGCAACGTCTAGGACACAATCGGTGATGTTTTCTGCACTGGCGCAGTCTCCTTTGGGGAGACCTAAGAGGAAAGC
The DNA here is from genome assembly GCF_051311805.1 of Agelaius phoeniceus. NCBI lineage: Eukaryota > Metazoa > Chordata > Aves > Passeriformes > Icteridae > Agelaius > Agelaius phoeniceus. The sequence goes on along the minus strand of NC_135271.1, from coordinate 10,670,610 downwards.
TTTTTGCTAAGATGTAGGCGACGGCAGACGCAGAAGACCAAGATACGGAGCTCTGCGAATCAGAGCACCGGTCCCGGGCGTCTTTCGGCAGAAGCCGCACTCCGGAACGCAACACGACCGGCACAATGCTCTGTGCGCCAAGAAGCCGCTTCTTCGCCTCCGGGAGCCAGGGAAAGCTGCATCTTCCGAAAGGCGAAGAAAGAAGCCGCACTCCACTGGGAATGTGTGCGCAGCTTGTAAACTTGTGGAAAACAGTAGCCTTCCACTCTCCTGCCTTCTCCATTCACATTCCGTTCGGCGAGGAGCTGTTTTGGACAACTTTCTTTTCCTTCTTGCAAAAGACTCTGCAGACCTCCGTGCAACCTCTAGAACACAATCGGTGATGTTTTCTGCAATGGCACAGTTTCCTTTGGCGAGACATAGTGGAAATGCTTTTTGCTCAGATGTCGGCGAAGGCAGACGCAGAAGACCAAGATACGGAGCTCTCCGAAGCAGAGCACCGGTCCCGGGCGTCTTTCGGCAGAAGCTGCTCTCCGGAACGCACCACGACCGGCACAATGCTCTGTGCGCGAAGAAGCCGCTTCTTCGCCTCCGGGAGCCAGGGAAAGCTGCATCTTCCGAAAGGCGAAGAACGAAGCCGCACTACACTGGGAATGTGTGCGCAGCTTGCAAACGTGTGGAAAACAGTAGTCTTCCACTCTCCTACCTTCTCCATTCACATTCCGTTGGAAGAGGAGCTGTTTTAAACAACTTTCTTTAAGTTCTTGCAAAAGACTCTGCGGACCTCCGTGCAACCTCTAGAACACAATCGGTGATGTTTTCCGCAATGGCACAGTTTCCTTTTGCGGGACATAGTGGAAAAGCTTTTTGCTCAGATGTAGGCGACAGCAGAGGCAGAAGACCAAGATACGGAGCACCCCGAAGAAGAGCGCCGGTCCCGGGCGTCTTTCGGCAGAAGCCGCTCTCCGGAGCGCACCACGACCGGCACAATGCTCTGCGCGCGAAGAAGCCGCTTCTTCGCCTCCGGGAGCCGGGGAAAGCTGCATCTTCCGAAAGGCGAAGAACGAAGCCGCACTACACTGGGATTGTGTGCGCAGCTTACAAACTTGTGGAAAACAGTAGCCTTCCACTCTCCTGCCTTCTCCATTCACATTCCGTCAGAAGAGGAGCTGTTTTGGACAACTTTCTTTAAGTTCGAGCAAAACATTCTGCGGACCGCCGTGCAACCTCTAGACTACAATCGGTGATGTTTTCTGCACTGGCACAGTTTCCTTTTGGAGACATAGTGGAAAACCCTTTTGCTCAGATGGAGGCGACAGTAGAGGCAGAAGACCAAGATACGGAGCTCTGCGAATCAGAGCACCGGTCCCGGGCGTCTTTCGGCAGAAGCTGCTCTCCGGAACGCACCACGACCGGCACAATGCTCTGTGCGCGAAGAAGCCGCTTCTTCGCCTCCGGGAGCCGGGGAAAGCTGCATCTTCCGAAAGGCGAACAAAGAAGCCGCACTCCTCTGGGAATGTGTGCGCAGCTTGCAAACGTGTGGAAAACAGTAGTCTTCTACTCTCCTACCTTCTCCATTCACATTCCGTTGGAAGAGGAGCTGTTTTGGACAACTATCTTTAAGTCCTTGCAAAACATTCTGCAGACATCCGTGCAACCTCTAGAACAAAATCGTTGATGTTTTCTGCACTGGCACAGTTTCCTTTTGCGAGACATAGTGGAAAAGCTTTTTGCTCAGATGTAGGCGACAGCAGAGGCAGAAGACCAAGATACGGAGCTCCCCGAAGAAGAGCGCCGGTCCCGGGCGTCTTTCGGCAGAAGCCGCTCTCCGGAGCGCACCACGACCGGCACAATGCTCTGTGCGCCAAGAAGCCGCTTCTTCGCCTCCGGGAGCCGGGGAAAGCTGCATCTTCCGAAAGGCGAAGAACGAAGCTGCAGTCGGCAGGGATTGTGTGCGCAGCTTGCAAACGTGTGGAAAACGGTAGTCTTCCACTCTCCTACCTTCTCCATTCACATTCCGTTGGAAGAGGAACTGTTTTGGACAACTTTCTTTAAGTTCTTGCAAAACGCTCTGCGGACATCCGTGCAACCTCTAGAACACAATCGGTGATGTTTTCTGCAATGGCACAGTTTCTTATTGCGAGATATAGTGGGAAAGCTTTTTGCTCAGACGTAGGCGGCAGTAGAGGCAGAAGACGAAGATACGGAGCTCCCCGAAGAAGAGCGCCGGTCCCGGGCGTCTTTCAGCAGAAGCCGCTCTCCAGAATGCACCACGACCGGCACAATGCTCTGTGCGCGAAGAAGCTGCTTGTTCGCCTCCGGGAGCGGGGGAAAGCTGCATCTTCCGAAAGGCGAAGAACGAAGCTGCAGTCGGCAGGGATTGTGTGCGCAGCTTGCAAACGTGTGGAAAACGGTAGTCTTCCACTCTCCTACCTTCTCCATTCACATTCCGTTGGAAGAGGAACTGTTTTGGACAACTTTCTTTAAGTTCTTGCAAAACGCTCTGCGGACATCCGTGCAACCTCTAGAACACAATCGGTGATGTTTTCTGCAATGGCACAGTTTCTTATTGCGAGATATAGTGGGAAAGCTTTTTGCTCAGACGTAGGCGGCAGTAGAGGCAGAAGACGAAGATACGGAGCTCCCCGAAGAAGAGCGCCGGTCCCGGGCGTCTTTCAGCAGAAGCCGCTCTCCAGAATGCACCACGACCGGCACAATGCTCTGTGCGCGAAGAAGCTGCTTGTTCGCCTCCGGGAGCGGGGGAAAGCTGCATCTTCCGAAAGGCGAAGAACGAAGCTGCAGTCGGCAGGGATTGTGTGCGCAGCTTGCAAACGTGTGGAAAACGGTAGTCTTCCACTCTCCTACCTTCTCCATTCACATTCCGTTGGAAGAGGAGCTGTTTTGGACAACTTTCTTTTCCTTCTTGCAAAAGACTCTGCAGACCTCCGTGCAACCTCTAGAACACAATCGGTGATGTTTTCCGCACTGGCACAGTCTCCTTTTGCGGGACATAGTGGAAAAGCTTTTTGCTCAGATGTAGACGACAGCAGAGGCAGAAGACCAAGATACGGAGCACCCCGAAGAAGAGCGCCGGTCCCGGGCGTCTTTCGGCAGAAGCCGCTGTCCGGAACGCACCACGACTGGCACAATGCTCTGTGCGCCAAGAAGCCGCTTCTTCGCCTCCGGGAGCCGGGGTAAACTGCATCTTCCGAAAGGCGAAGAACGAAGCCGCACTCCACTGGGATTGTGTGCGAAGCTTGCAAACTTGCGGAAAACAGTAGCCTTCCACACTCCTGCCTTCTCCATTCACATTCAGTTGGAAGAGGAGCTGTTTTGGACAACTTTCTTTTCCTTCTTGCAAAAGACTCTGCAGACCTCCGTGCAACCTCTAGGACACAATCGGTGATGTTTTCTGCACTGGCGCAGTCTCCTTTGGGGAGACCAAAGAGGAAAGCTTTTTGCTAAGATGTAGGCGACGGCAGACGCAGAAGACCAAGATACGGAGCTCTGCGAATCAGAGCACCGGTCCCGGGCGTCTTTCGGCAGAAGCCGCACTCCGGAACGCACCACGACCGGCACAATGCTCTGTGCCCCAAGTAGCCGCTTCTTCGCCTCCGGGAGCCAGGGAAAGCTGCATCTTCCGAAAGGCGAACAAAGAAGCCGCACTCCTCTGGGAATGTGTGCGCAGCTTGCAAACGTGTGGAAAACAGTAGTCTTCTACTCTCCTACCTTCTCCATTCACATTCCGTTGGAAGAGGAGCTGTTTTGGACAACTTTCTTTAAGTTCTTGCAGAACATTCTGCGGACCTCCGTGCAACCTCTAGAACACAATCGGTGATGTTTTCCGCAATGGCACAGTTTCTTATTGCGAGACATAGTGGAAATGCTTTTTGCTCAGATGTAGGCGGCAGTAGAGGCAGAAGACGAAGATACGGAGCTCCCCGAAGAAGAGCGCCGGTCCCGGGCGTCTTTAGGCAGAAGCCGCTCTCCGGAACGCACCACGACTGGCACAATGTTATGTGCGCGAAGAAGCCGCTTGTTCGCCTCCGGGAGCCGGGGAAAGTTGCATCTTCCGAAAGGCGAAGAACGAAGCCGCACTCCACAGGGAATGTGTGTGCAGCTTGCAAACGTGTGGAAAACAGTAGCCTTCCACTCTCCTGCTTTCTCCATTCACATTCCCTTCCAAGAGGAGCTGTTTTAAACAACTTTCTTTAAGTGTTGGCAAAAGACTCTGCAGACCTCCGTGCAACCTCTAGAACACAATCGGTGATGTTTTCTGCACTGGCACAGTTTCCTTTGGCGAGACCTAAGAGGAAAGCTTTTTGCCCAGATGTAGGCGACAGCAGACGCAGAAGACGAAGATACGGAGCTCCCCGAAGAAGAGCGCCGGTCCCGGGAGTCTTTCGGCAGAAGCCGCTCTCCGGAACGCACCACGACTGGCACAATGCTCTGTGCGCCAAGAAGCCGCTTCTTCGCCTCCGGGAGCCGGGGAAAGCTGCATCTTCCGAAAGGCGAAGAACGAAGCCGCACTCCACTGGGAATGTGTGCGCAGCTTGTAAACATGTAGGAAACAGTAGCTTTCCAGTCTCCTGCCTTCTCCATTCACATTCCTTCAGAGGAGGAACTGTTTTAAACAACGTTCTTTAAGTTCTGGCAAAAGACTCTGCAGACCTCCGTGCAACCTCTAGAACACAATCGGTGCTGTTTTCTGCAATGGCACAGTTTCTTATCGCGAGACATAGTGGAAAAGCTTTTTGCTCAGATGTAGGCGGCAGTAGAGGCAGAAGACGAAGATACGGAGCTCCCCGAAGAAAAGCGCCTGTCCCGGGAGTCTTTCGGCAGAAGCCGCTCTCCGGAACGCACCACGACCGGCACAATGCTCTGTGCGTAAGAAGCCGCTTCTTCGCCTCCGGGAGCCGGGGAAAGCTGCATCTTCCGAAAGGAGAAGAACGAAGCCGCACTCCACTGGGAATGTGTGCGCAGCTTGTAAACATGTGGAAAACAGTAGCCTTCCACTCTCCTGCCTTCTCCATTCACATTCCTTCAGAAGAGGAGCTGTTTTAAACAACTTTCTTTTCCTTCTTGCAAAACGTTCTGCGGACATCCGTGCAACCTCTAGAACACAATCGGTGATGTTTTCTGCAATGGCACAGTTTCTTATTACGAGATATAGTGGAAAAGATTTTAGCTCACACCTAGGCGGCAGTAGAGGCAGAAGACGAAGATACGGAGCACCCCGAAGAAGAGCGCCGGTCCCGGGCGTCTTTCGGCAGAAGCCGCTCTCCGGAACGCACCACGACCGGCACAATGCTCTGCGCGCGAAGAAGCCGCTTCTTCGCCTCCGGGAGCCGGGGAAAGCTGCATCTTCCGAAAGGCGAAGAACGAAGCCGCACTACACTGGGATTGTGTGCGCAGCTTGCAAACGTGTGGAAAACAGTAGCCTTCCATTCTCCTGCCTTCTCCATTCACATTCCGGTGGAAGAGGAGCTGTTTTAAACAACTTTCTTTTCCTTCTTGCAAAAGACTCTGCAGACCTCCGTGCAACCTCTAGAACACAATCGGTGATGTTTTCTGCACTGGCGCAGTCTCCTTTGGGGAGACCAAAGAGGAAAGCTTTTTGCTAAGATGTAGGCGACGGCAGACGCAGAAGACCAAGATACGGAGCTCTGCGAATCAGAGCACCGGTCCCGGGCGTCTTTCGGCAGAAGCCGCACTCCGGAACGCACCACGACCGGCACAATGCTCTGTGCCCCAAGTAGCCGCTTCTTCGCCTCCGGGAGCCAGGGAAAGCTGCATCTTCCGAAAGGCGAACAAAGAACCCGCAGTCGGCAGGGATTGTGTGCGCAGCTTGTAAACTTGTGGAAAACAGTAGCCTTCCACTCTCCTACCTTCTCCATTCACATTCCGTTGGAAGAGGAGCTGTTTTAAACAACTTTCTTTTCCTTCTTGCAAAAGACTCTGCGGACCTCCGTGCAACCTCTAGAACACAATCGGTGATGTTTTCCGCAATGGCACAGTTTCCTTTTGCGGGACATAGTGGAAAAGCTTTTTGCTCAGATGTAGGCGACAGCAGAGGCAGAAGACCAAGATACGGAGCACCCCGAAGAAGAGCGCCGGTCCCGGGCGTCTTTCGGCAGAAGCCGCTCTCCGGAACGCACCACGACTGGCACAATGCTCTGTGCGCGAAGAAGCCGCTTCTTCGCCTCCGGGAGCCGGGGAAAGCTGCATCTTCCGAAAGGCGAACAACGAAGCCGCACTACACTGGGAATGTGTGCGCAGCTTGTAAACTTGTGGAAAACAGTAGCCTTCCACTCTCCTGCCTTCTCCATTCACATTCAGTTGGAAGAGGAGCTGTTTTGGACAACTTTCTTTTCCTTCTTGCAAAAGACTCTGCAGACCTCCGTGCAACGTCTAGGACACAATCGGTGATGTTTTCTGCACTGGCGCAGTCTCCTTTGGGGAGACCTAAGAGGAAAGCTTTTTGCTAAGATGTAGGCGACGGCAGACGCAGAAGACCAAGATACGGAGCTCTGCGAATCAGAGCACCGGTCCCGGGCGTCTTTCGGCAGAAGCCGCACTCCGGAACGCAACACGACCGGCACAATGCTCTGTGCGCCAAGAAGCCGCTTCTTCGCCTCCGGGAGCCAGGGAAAGCTGCATCTTCCGAAAGGCGAAGAAAGAAGCCGCACTCCACTGGGAATGTGTGCGCAGCTTGTAAACTTGTGGAAAACAGTAGCCTTCCACTCTCCTGCCTTCTCCATTCACATTCCGTTCGGCGAGGAGCTGTTTTGGACAACTTTCTTTTCCTTCTTGCAAAAGACTCTGCAGACCTCCGTGCAACCTCTAGAACACAATCGGTGATGTTTTCTGCAATGGCACAGTTTCCTTTGGCGAGACATAGTGGAAATGCTTTTTGCTCAGATGTCGGCGAAGGCAGACGCAGAAGACCAAGATACGGAGCTCTCCGAAGCAGAGCACCGGTCCCGGGCGTCTTTCGGCAGAAGCTGCTCTCCGGAACGCACCACGACCGGCACAATGCTCTGTGCGCGAAGAAGCCGCTTCTTCGCCTCCGGGAGCCAGGGAAAGCTGCATCTTCCGAAAGGCGAAGAACGAAGCCGCACTACACTGGGAATGTGTGCGCAGCTTGCAAACGTGTGGAAAACAGTAGTCTTCCACTCTCCTACCTTCTCCATTCACATTCCGTTGGAAGAGGAGCTGTTTTAAACAACTTTCTTTAAGTTCTTGCAAAAGACTCTGCGGACCTCCGTGCAACCTCTAGAACACAATCGGTGATGTTTTCCGCAATGGCACAGTTTCCTTTTGCGGGACATAGTGGAAAAGCTTTTTGCTCAGATGTAGGCGACAGCAGAGGCAGAAGACGAAGATACGGAGCACCCCGAAGAAGAGCGCCGGTCCCGGGCGTCTTTCGGCAGAAGCCGCTCTCCGGAGCGCACCACGACCGGCACAATGCTCTGCGCGCGAAGAAGCCGCTTCTTCGCCTCCGGGAGCCGGGGAAAGCTGCATCTTCCGAAAGGCGAAGAACGAAGCCGCACTACACTGGGATTGTGTGCGCAGCTTACAAACTTGTGGAAAACAGTAGCCTTCCACTCTCCTGCCTTCTCCATTCACATTCCGTCAGAAGAGGAGCTGTTTTGGACAACTTTCTTTAAGTTCGAGCAAAACATTCTGCGGACCGCCGTGCAACCTCTAGACTACAATCGGTGATGTTTTCTGCACTGGCACAGTTTCCTTTTGGAGACATAGTGGAAAACCCTTTTGCTCAGATGGAGGCGACAGTAGAGGCAGAAGACCAAGATACGGAGCTCTGCGAATCAGAGCACCGGTCCCGGGCGTCTTTCGGCAGAAGCTGCTCTCCGGAACGCACCACGACCGGCACAATGCTCTGTGCGCGAAGAAGCCGCTTCTTCGCCTCCGGGAGCCGGGGAAAGCTGCATCTTCCGAAAGGCGAACAAAGAAGCCGCACTCCTCTGGGAATGTGTGCGCAGCTTGCAAACGTGTGGAAAACAGTAGTCTTCTACTCTCCTACCTTCTCCATTCACATTCCGTTGGAAGAGGAGCTGTTTTGGACAACTATCTTTAAGTCCTTGCAAAACATTCTGCAGACATCCGTGCAACCTCTAGAACAAAATCGTTGATGTTTTCTGCACTGGCACAGTTTCCTTTTGCGAGACATAGTGGAAAAGCTTTTTGCTCAGATGTAGGCGACAGCAGAGGCAGAAGACCAAGATACGGAGCTCCCCGAAGAAGAGCGCCGGTCCCGGGCGTCTTTCGGCAGAAGCCGCTCTCCGGAGCGCACCACGACCGGCACAATGCTCTGTGCGCCAAGAAGCCGCTTCTTCGCCTCCGGGAGCCGGGGAAAGCTGCATCTTCCGAAAGGGGAACAACGAAGCCGCACTCCGTTGGGAATGTGTGCGCAGCTTGCAAACGTGTGGAAAACAGTAGTCTTCCACTCTCCTACCTTCTCCATTCACATTCCGTTGGAAGAGGAGCTGTTTTAAACAACTTTCTTTTCCTTCTTGCAAAAGACTCTGCAGACCTCCGTGCAACCTCTAGAACACAATCGGTGATGTTTCCCGCACTGGCACAGTCTCCTTTTGCGGGACATAGTGGAAAAGCTTTTTGCTCAGATGTAGGCGACAGCAGAGGCAGAAGACCAAGATACGGAGCACCCCGAAGAAGAGCGCCGGTCCCGGGCGTCTTTCGGCAGAAGCCGCTGTCCGGAACGCACCACGACTGGCACAATGCTCTGTGCGCGAAGAAGCCGCTTCTTCGCCTCCGGGAGCCGGGGTAAACTGCATCTTCCGAAAGGCGAAGAACGAAGCCGCACTCCACTGGGATTGTGTGCGCAGCTTGTAAACTTGCGGAAAACAGTAGCCTTCCACACTCCTGCCTTCTCCATTCACATTCAGTTGGAAGAGGAGCTGTTTTAAACAACTTTATTTTCCTTCTTGCAAAAGACTCTGCAGACCTCCGTGCAACCTCTAGGACACAATCGGTGATGTTTTCTGCACTGGCGCAGTCTCCTTTGGGGAGATCTAAGAGGAAAGCTTTTTGCTAAGATGTAGGCGACGGCAGACGCAGAAGACCAAGATACGGAGCTCTGCGAATCAGAGCACCGGTCCCGGGCGTCTTTCGGCAGAAGCCGCACTCCGGAACGCACCACGACTGGCACAATGCTCTGTGCGCGAAGAAGCCGCTTCTTCGCCTCCGGGAGCCGGGGTAAACTGCATCTTCCTAAAGGCGAAGAACGAAGCCGCACTATACTGGGATTGTGTGCGCAGCTTGCAAACTTGCGGAAAACAGTAGCCTTCCACTCTCCTGCCTTCTCCATTCACATTCCGTTGGAAGAGGAACTGTTTTGGACAACTTTCTTTAAGTTCTTGCAAAACGCTCTGCGGACATCCGTGCAACCTCTAGAACACAATCGGTGATGTTTTCTGCAATGGCACAGTTTCTTATTGCGAGATATAGTGGGAAAGCTTTTTGCTCAGACGTAGGCGGCAGTAGAGGCAGAAGACGAAGATACGGAGCTCCCCGAAGAAGAGCGCCGGTCCCGGGCGTCTTTCAGCAGAAGCCGCTCTCCAGAATGCACCACGACCGGCACAATGCTCTGTGCGCGAAGAAGCTGCTTGTTCGCCTCCGGGAGCGGGGGAAAGCTGCATCTTCCGAAAGGCGAAGAACGAAGCTGCAGTCGGCAGGGATTGTGTGCGCAGCTTGCAAACGTGTGGAAAACGGTAGTCTTCCACTCTCCTACCTTCTCCATTCACATTCCGTTGGAAGAGGAACTGTTTTGGACAACTTTCTTTAAGTTCTTGCAAAACGCTCTGCGGACATCCGTGCAACCTCTAGAACACAATCGGTGATGTTTTCTGCAATGGCACAGTTTCTTATTGCGAGATATAGTGGGAAAGCTTTTTGCTCAGACGTAGGCGGCAGTAGAGGCAGAAGACGAAGATACGGAGCTCCCCGAAGAAGAGCGCCGGTCCCGGGCGTCTTTCAGCAGAAGCCGCTCTCCAGAATGCACCACGACCGGCACAATGCTCTGTGCGCGAAGAAGCTGCTTGTTCGCCTCCGGGAGCGGGGGAAAGCTGCATCTTCCGAAAGGCGAACAACGAAGCTGCAGTCGGCAGGGATTGTGTGCGCAGCTTGCAAACGTGTGGAAAACGGTAGTCTTCCACTCTCCTACCTTCTCCATTCACATTCCGTTGGAAGAGGAGCTGTTTTGGACAACTTTCTTTTCCTTCTTGCAAAAGACTCTGCAGACCTCCGTGCAACCTCTAGAACACAATCGGTGATGTTTTCCGCACTGGCACAGTCTCCTTTTGCGGGACATAGTGGAAAAGCTTTTTGCTCAGATGTAGACGACAGCAGAGGCAGAAGACCAAGATACGGAGCACCCCGAAGAAGAGCGCCGGTCCCGGGCGTCTTTCGGCAGAAGCCGCTGTCCGGAACGCACCACGACTGGCACAATGCTCTGTGCGCCAAGAAGCCGCTTCTTCGCCTCCGGGAGCCGGGGTAAACTGCATCTTCCGAAAGGCGAAGAACGAAGCCGCACTCCACTGGGATTGTGTGCGAAGCTTGCAAACTTGCGGAAAACAGTAGCCTTCCACACTCCTGCCTTCTCCATTCACATTCAGTTGGAAGAGGAGCTGTTTTGGACAACTTTCTTTTCCTTCTTGCAAAAGACTCTGCAGACCTCCGTGCAACCTCTAGGACACAATCGGTGATGTTTTCTGCACTGGCGCAGTCTCCTTTGGGGAGACCAAAGAGGAAAGCTTTTTGCTAAGATGTAGGCGACGGCAGACGCAGAAGACCAAGATACGGAGCTCTGCGAATCAGAGCACCGGTCCCGGGCGTCTTTCGGCAGAAGCCGAACTCCGGAACGCACCACGACCGGCACAATGCTCTGTGCCCCAAGTAGCCGCTTCTTCGCCTCCGGGAGCCAGGGAAAGCTGCATCTTCCGAAAGGCGAACAAAGAACCCGCAGTCGGCAGGGATTGTGTGCGCAGCTTGTAAACTTGTGGAAAACAGTAGCCTTCCACTCTCCTACCTTCTCCATTCACATTCCTTCAGAGGAGGAGCTGTTTTAAACAACTTTCTTTAAGTTCTGGCAAAAGACTCTGCAGACCTCCGTGCAACCTCTAGAACACAAATGGCGATGTTTTCTGCACTGGCACAGTTTCCTTTTGCGGGATATAGTGGAAAAGCTTTTTGCTCAGATGTAGGCGAAGGCAGAGGCAGAAGACGAAGATACGGAGCTCCCCGAAGAAGAGCGCCGGTCCCGGGCGTCTTTCGGCAGAAGCCGCTCTCCGGAACGCACCACGACTGGCACAATGCTCTGTGCGCCAAGAAGCCGCTTGTTCGCCTCCGGGAGCCGGGGAAAGCTGCATCTTCCGAAAGGCGAACAACGAAACCGAACTATACTGGGAATGTGTGCGCAGCTTGCAAACTTGTGGAAAACAGTAGCCTTCCACTCTCCTGCCTTCTCCATTCACATTCCCTTCCAAGAGGAGCTGTTTTAAACAACTTTCTTTAAGTTCTGGCAAAAGACTCTGCAGACCTCCGTGCAACCTCTAGAACACAATCGGTGCTGTTTTCTGCAATGGCACAGTTTCTTATTGCGAGATATAGTGGAAAAGCTTTTTGCTCAGATGTAGGCGACAGCAGACGCAGAAGACGAAGATACGGAGCTCCCCGAAGAAGAGCGCCGGTCCCGGGCGTCTTTAGGCAGAAGCCGCTCTCCGGAACGCACCACGACCGGCACAATGCTCTGTGCGCCAAGAAGCCGCTTCTTCGCCTCCGGGAGCCGGGGAAAGCTGCATCTTCCGAAAGGCGAACAACGAAGCCGCACTCCACTGGGAATGTGTGCGCAGCTTGTAAACTTGTGGAAAACAGTAGCCTTCCACTCTCCTGCCTTCTCCATTTACATTCCGTCAGAAGAGGAGCTGTTTTAAACAACTTTCTTTAAGTTCTGGCAAAAGACTCTGCAGACCTCCGTGCAACCTCTAGAACACAATCGGTGATGTTTTCTGCACTGGCACAGTTTCCTTTGGCGAGACCTAAGAGGAAAGCTTTTTGCTCAGATGTAGACGACAGCAGACGCAGAAGACCAAGATACGGAGCTCCCCGAAGAAGAGCGCCGGTCCCGGGAGTCTTTCGGCAGAAGCCGCTGTCCGGAACGCACCACGACTGGCACAATGCTCTGTGCGCCAAGAAGCCGCTTGTTCGCCTCCGGGAGCCGGGGAAAGCTGCATCTTCCGAAAGGCGAAGAACGAAACCGCACTATACTGGGAATGTGTGCGCAGCTTGCAAACTTGTGGAAAACAGTAGCCTTCCACTCTCCTGCCTTCTCCATTCACATTCCGTTGGAAGAGGAGCTGTTTTGGACAACTTTCTTTTCCTTCTTGCAAAAGACTCTGCAGACCTCCGTGCAACCTCTAGAACACAATCGGTGATGTTTTCCGCACTGGCACAGTCTCCTTTTGCGGGACATAGTGGAAAAGCTTTTTGCTCAGATGTAGACGACAGCAGAGGCAGAAGACCAAGATACGGAGCACCCCGAAGAAGAGCGCCGGTCCCGGGCGTCTTTCGGCAGAAGCCGCTGTCCGGAACGCACCACGACTGGCACAATGCTCTGTGCGCCAAGAAGCCGCTTCTTCGCCTCCGGGAGCCGGGGTAAACTGCATCTTCCGAAAGGCGAAGAACGAAGCCGCACTCCACTGGGATTGTGTGCGAAGCTTGCAAACTTGCGGAAAACAGTAGCCTTCCACACTCCTGCCTTCTCCATTCACATTCAGTTGGAAGAGGAGCTGTTTTGGACAACTTTCTTTTCCTTCTTGCAAAAGACTCTGCAGACCTCCGTGCAACCTCTAGGACACAATCGGTGATGTTTTCTGCACTGGCGCAGTCTCCTTTGGGGAGACCAAAGAGGAAAGCTTTTTGCTAAGATGTAGGCGACGGCAGACGCAGAAGACCAAGATACGGAGCTCTGCGAATCAGAGCACCGGTCCCGGGCGTCTTTCGGCAGAAGCCGAACTCCGGAACGCACCACGACCGGCACAATGCTCTGTGCCCCAAGTAGCCGCTTCTTCGCCTCCGGGAGCCAGGGAAAGCTGCATCTTCCGAAAGGCGAACAAAGAACCCGCAGTCGGCAGGGATTGTGTGCGCAGCTTGTAAACTTGTGGAAAACAGTAGCCTTCCACTCTCCTACCTTCTCCATTCACATTCCTTCAGAGGAGGAGCTGTTTTAAACAACTTTCTTTAAGTTCTGGCAAAAGACTCTGCAGACCTCCGTGCAACCTCTAGAACACAAATGGCGATGTTTTCTGCACTGGCACAGTTTCCTTTTGCGGGATATAGTGGAAAAGCTTTTTGCTCAGATGTAGGCGAAGGCAGAGGCAGAAGACGAAGATACGGAGCTCCCCGAAGAAGAGCGCCGGTCCCGGGCGTCTTTCGGCAGAAGCCGCTCTCCGGAACGCACCACGACTGGCACAATGCTCTGTGCGCCAAGAAGCCGCTTGTTCGCCTCCGGGAGCCGGGGAAAGCTGCATCTTCCGAAAGGCGAACAACGAAACCGAACTATACTGGGAATGTGTGCGCAGCTTGCAAACTTGTGGAAAACAGTAGCCTTCCACTCTCCTGCCTTCTCCATTCACATTCCCTTCCAAGAGGAGCTGTTTTAAACAACTTTCTTTAAGTTCTGGCAAAAGACTCTGCAGACCTCCGTGCAACCTCTAGAACACAATCGGTGCTGTTTTCTGCAATGGCACAGTTTCTTATTGCGAGATATAGTGGAAAAGCTTTTTGCTCAGATGTAGGCGACAGCAGACGCAGAAGACGAAGATACGGAGCTCCCCGAAGAAGAGCGCCGGTCCCGGGCGTCTTTAGGCAGAAGCCGCTCTCCGGAACGCACCACGACCGGCACAATGCTCTGTGCGCCAAGAAGCCGCTTCTTCGCCTCCGGGAGCCGGGGAAAGCTGCATCTTCCGAAAGGCGAACAACGAAGCCGCACTCCACTGGGAATGTGTGCGCAGCTTGTAAACTTGTGGAAAACAGTAGCCTTCCACTCTCCTGCCTTCTCCATTTACATTCCGTCAGAAGAGGAGCTGTTTTAAACAACTTTCTTTAAGTTCTGGCAAAAGACTCTGCAGACCTCCGTGCAACCTCTAGAACACAATCGGTGATGTTTTCTGCACTGGCACAGTTTCCTTTGGCGAGACCTAAGAGGAAAGCTTTTTGCTCAGATGTAGACGACAGCAGACGCAGAAGACCAAGATACGGAGCTCCCCGAAGAAGAGCGCCGGTCCCGGGAGTCTTTCGGCAGAAGCCGCTGTCCGGAACGCACCACGACTGGCACAATGCTCTGTGCGCCAAGAAGCCGCTTGTTCGCCTCCGGGAGCCGGGGAAAGCTGCATCTTCCGAAAGGCGAAGAACGAAACCGCACTATACTGGGAATGTGTGCGCAGCTTGCAAACTTGTGGAAAACAGTAGCCTTCCACTCTCCTGCCTTCTCCAGTCACATTCCCTTCCAAGAGGAGCTGTTTTGGACCACTTTCTTTAAGTTCTTGCAGAACATTATGCGGACCTCCGTGCAACCTCTAGAACACAATCGGTGCTGTTTTCTGCAATGGCACAGTTTCTTATCGCGAGACATAGTGGAAAAGCTTTTTGCTCAGGTGTAGGCGGCAGTAGAGGCAGAAGACGAAGATACGGAGCTCCCCGAAGAAAAGCGCCTGTCCCGGGAGTCTTTCGGCAGAAGCCGCTCTCCGGAACGCACCACGACCGGCACAATGCTCTGTGCGTAAGAAGCCGCTTCTTCGCCTCCGGGAGCCGGGGAAAGCTGCATCTTCCGAAAGGAGAAGAACGAAGCCGCACTCCACTGGGAATGTGTGCGCAGCTTGTAAACATGTGGAAAACAGTAGCCTTCCAGTCTCCTGCCTTCTCCATTCACATTCCTTCAGAAGAGGAGCTGTTTTAAACAACTTTCTTTTCCTTCTTGCAAAACGTTCTGCGGACATCCGTGCAACCTCTAGAACACAATCGGTGATGTTTTCTGCAATGGCACAGTTTCTTATTACGAGATATAGTGGAAAAGATTTTAGCTCACACCTAGGCGGGAGTGGAGGCAGAAGACGAAGATACGGAGCACCCCGAAGAAGAGCGCCGGTCCCGGGCGTCTTTCGGCAGAAGCCGCTCTCCGGAACGCACCACGACCGGCACAATGCTCTGCGCGCGAAGAAGCCGCTTCTTCGCCTCCGGGAGCCGGGGAAAGCTGCATCTTCCGAAAGGCGAAGAACGAAGCCGCACTACACTGGGATTGTGTGCGCAGCTTGCAAACGTGTGGAAAACAGTAGCCTTCCATTCTCCTGCCTTCTCCATTCACATTCCGTCAGAAGAGGAGCTGTTTTGGACAACTTTCTTTAAGTTCGTGCAAAAAAATCTGCGGACCTCCGTGCAACCTCTAGAACACAATCGGTGCTGTTGTCTGCACTGGCACAGTTTCCTTTTGCGAGACATAGTGGAAAAGCTTTTTGCTCAGATGGAGGCGACAGCAGACGCAGAAGACGAAGATACGGAGCTCCCCGAAGAAGAGCACCGGTCCTGGGAATCTTTCGGCAGAAGCCGCTCTCCGGAACGCACCACGACCGGCACAATGCTCTGTGCGCCAAGAAGCCGCTTGTTCGCCTCCGGGAGCCGGGGAAAGCTGCATCTTCCGAAAGGCGAACAACGAAGCCGCACTCCACTGGGAATGTGTGCCCAGCTTCCAAACTTGTGGAAAACAGTAGCCTTCCACTCTCCTGCCTTCTCCATTTACATTCCCTTCCAAGAGGAGCTGTTTTAAACAACTTTCTTTAAGTTCTGGCAAAAGACTCTGCAGACCTCCGTGCAACCTCTAGAACACAAATGGCGATGTTTTCTGCACTGGCACAGTTTCCTTTTGCGGGATATAGTGGAAAAGCTTTTTGCTCAGATGTAGGCGACAGCAGAGGCAGAAGACCAAGATACGGAGCACCCCGAAGAAGAGCGCCGGTACCGGGAGTCTTTCGGCAGAAGCCGCTCTCCGGAACGCACCACGACTGGCACAATGCTCTGTGCGCCAAGAAGCCGCTTCTTCGCCTCCGGGAGCCGGGGAAAGCTGCATCTTCCGAAAGGCGAACAACGAAGCCGCACTCCACTGGGAATGTGTGCGCAGCTTGCAAACGTGTGGAAAACAGTAGCCTTCCACTCTCCTGCTTTCTCCATTCACATTCCCTTCCAAGAGGAGCTGTTTTAAACAACTTTCTTTAAGTTCTGGCAAAAGACTCTGCAGACCTCCGTGCAACCTCTAGAACACAATCGGTGATGTTTTCTGCAATGGCACAGTTTCCTTTGGCGAGACCTAAGAGGAAAGCTTTTTGCTCAGATGTAGGCGACAGCAGACGCAGAAGACGAAGATACGGAGCACCCCGAAGAAGAGCGCCGGTCCCGGGAGTCTTTCGGCAGAAGCCGCTCTCCGGAACGCACCACGACCGGCACAATGCTCTGTGCGCCAAGAAGCCGCTTCTTCGCCTCCGGGAGCCGGGGAAAGCTGCATCTTCCGAAAGGCGAAGAACGAAGCCGCACTCCACTGGGAATGTGTGCCCAGCTTCCAAACGTGTGGAAAACAGTAGCCTTCCACTCTCCTGCCTTCTCCATTCACATTCCCTTCCAAGAGGAGCTGTTTTAAACAACTTTCTTTAAGTTCTGGCAAAAGACTCTGCAGACCTCCGTGCAACCTCTAGAACACAATCGGTGATGTTTTCTGCACTGGCACAGTTTCCTTTTGCGAGACATAAGAGAAAAGCTTTTTGCTCAGATGTAGGCGACAGCAGACGCAGAAGACCAAGATACAGAGCTCTCCGAAGCAGAGCGCCGGTCCTGGGCGTCTTTCTGCAGAAGTCGCTCTCCGGAACGCACCACGACCGGCACAATGCTCTGTGCGCGAAGAAGTTGCTTCTTCGCCTCCAGGAGACAGGGAGAGTGTCAGGTTCCGAGAGGCAAAGAACTAAACTGCATAAGAACATCATAGTGTGAGTAGCTTTCAAATTTAGGGATAACAGTACCTTACCACTCCCGTGCGATTTTCATTCACGTTTCATTGGAAACGAAGGCATTTTGGACAACTATCTTTTGTTTTTTGCTAAAGACTTGACATACATCCGTGCAACATCTAAAACAGGATCTGGGCTCTTTTCCTTCCTGGCGCTGATTCTCCTTGCGAGTCATAGTGGAAAAGCTTTTCGCTAAGTATTAGGCGAAATTAGCTGAAAGAGAGGGAAATACAGAGTTCTCCGAAGCTAAGCGCCGTCACGGGTGTCTATCTGTATAAGCCGCTCTCCGGAAGACCAAGCTACTGGCAAAATGCTGTGTGCGTGAAGAAGCCGCGTCTTCGCCTCCGGGAGACGGAGAGAGCGGCATGGTCCGAAAGGCATTGAACCTCGCTCTAAAACACTGGCATAGTGTGGACAGTTTTCCACATTATAAAAAACAATGTTCTACCACTCTCGTGCCTTTCCCATTCACATTTTAGGCGAATAGATGTGGTTTTGGACAACTCTCTTTTACTTCACTCTGAACACTCTACAGGCTGCAGTGCAACTTTTACAAAAAATCGGGGATTTTTTAGGTACTGTCACATTTTCTCCTTTCAAGACATAGTGGGACAGGTTGTTGCCAAGTGTAGGGTGACAAGTGATGGAAAAGTTGGAAATACGGAGCTCTCCAAAGCTAAGTGCCTGTCGTGGGTTCTTTCGACAGAAGCTGGTCTCTGGAGTTCACTGCAACAGGCAGAATGCTCTGTACGCGAAAAAGCCACTTCTTCACCTCCGGGACACGGATAGAGCGGCAGTTTCCAAACGGCATAGAACCAAACTGCACAACACTGGCACAGAGTGGGCATCTTTCAAACTTATGGAAAACAGTATTTTACCACTGTTTCACATTTTCCATTTACATTATACTCTAAAAAAGTAGTTTTGGAGAAGTGTCTTCTGCTTCTTGCTAAACACCTTACAGACTCCCGTGCAACTTCTAGAAAGAGATTGGGGATGTTTCCTGTACTGGCACAGTTTCTCCTTGCAAGACATATTGGAAAACCTTTTTCGTAAGTGTTAGGCGACAAGAGAATCACAAGATGGAAATAGGGAGTTCTCCGGACCTAAGCGCCTGTCCCGGGCATCTTTCAGGACAAAACGCTCACCGGAGCTCACTGCTATCGGCACAATGCTCTGTGCACGAAGAAGCTGCTTCTTCGCCTCCGCGAGACGGAGAACTCTCCAGCTTTCTAAAGGCATAGAAGCAAGCTGCATAACACCGGCAGAGTATGGGCAGTTTTCAAACTTATTGAAAACAGTAGTTTACCACTGTTTCACTTTTTCCATTCACATTATGCTCGAATAGAAGGAGTTTTGGACAACTGTCTTCTGCTTCTTGCTAAACACCCTCCAGACCCCGTGCAACTTTTAGAAAAACATTGAGGATATTTTTTGTACTGGCACAGTTTCTCTTTGCAAGACATAGTGGAAAAGGTTTCTGCTAAGTGTTAGGCTACAAGAGAATCAGAATACGGATATACGGAGCTTTCCAAAGCTAACTGCCTGTCCTGGGTTCTTTAGACACAAGCCACTCTCTGAAGCTCACTGCGACAGGCAGAATGTTCTGTACACGAAAAAGTCGCTTCTTAGCCCCCAGGACACGAATAGAGCGGCAGCTTCCGAACGGTGGAGAACGAAGATGCACAACGTTGGGAGAGTGTGGGTAGCTTTCAAACTTATGGAAAACAGTATTTTACCGCTGTTTTACATTTTCCATACACATTATAGTCGAAAAGAAGGAGTTTTGGACAAGGTGCCCTACAGACCCCCGTGCAACTTTTAAACAAGATCGGGGATGTTTTCTGTCCTGGCACAATTTCTCTGTGCAAGACATACTGGAAAAGGTTTTTGCTAAGTGTTAAGCGACAAGACAATCAGAAGATGGATATACAGAGCTCTCCGAAGCTAAGCGCCGGTCCCGGGCATCTTTCGGCAAAAACGGCTCTCCGGAGCCGACTTTGACTGGCACAATGCTCTGTGCGGGAAGAAGCCGCTTCTTCCCCTCTGGGACACAAAATAGAGCGTCAGTTTCCGAATGGCAGAGAACCAAGCTACACAACAGTGGTATATTGTGAGCAGCTTTCAAACTTATAGAAAACAGTATTTTACCTCTGTTTCACATTTTCCATTCACATTATAGTCAAATAGAAGTAGTTTTGGACAACTGTTTTCTGCTTCTTGCTAAACACTCTGTAGACCTCCGTGCAACCTCTAGAACACGACTGGGGATGTTTTCTGTACTGGCACCGTTTCTCCTTGCAAGACATAGTGGAAAAGCTTTTTGCTAAGTGTTAGGCGACAACAGAAGCAGAAGACGGAGATACAGATCTCCCTGAAGCTACGCACCGGTCCCGGGCATCTTTGGGCACAAAGCGATCTCCGGAGCTCCCTGCGACCAGCACAATGCTCTGTGCGCGAAGAAGTCGCTTCTTCGCCTCCGGGACACGGAGAGAGCGGCACCTTCCGAAAGGCGAAGAATCAAGCCGCATAACACTGGCATGATGTGGGCAGATTTCAAAGAAAAAGAAAACAGGACTTTACGACTATTTTACCTTTTCCCGACACATAAACCTTTCAAGAGAAGCAGTTTTGGACACCTTTCTTTTGTTTTTGCTAAACACTCTGCAGACTTCGCTGAAATTTCTTGAAAAGGATCTGGGATGATTTAAGTACTTGCAGTTTCTCCTTGCAAGCCGTAATGGAAAAGCTTTTTCCTAAGTGTTCGTCAACAGCACAATCAGAAAACGGAGATACAGACTTCTCCAAAGCTAAGCGCCGGTCGCGGGCATTATACGACACAAGCCGCTATCGGGAGCTTACTGCCACCTCACAATGTTCAGTGCGCGAAGAAGCCGCTTCTTCGCCTCCGGGACATGGAGAGAGCAGCAGCTATCGAAAGGCACAGAACCTCGCTGCACAACACCGGCATAGTGTGGGCAGCTTTCGAACAGAAAGAAAACAGTACTTCACCACTCTTTCATATTTTCCTTTAACATAGTCGAATGAAGGAGTTTTGGACAAGTGTCTTCTGCTTCTTGCTAAACACTCTGTAGACCTCCGTGCAACCTCTAGAACACGACTGGGGATGTTTTCTGTACTGGCACAGTTTCTCCTTGCAAGACATAGTGGAAAAGCTTTTTGCAAAGTGTTAGGCGACAAGAGAATCAGAAGACAGAGATACAGAGCTCTCCGAAGGTAAGTGCCCTTCCCGGGCATCTTTCGGCAGAAGCCGCTCTCCGGAGATCACTGCTACGGGAACAATGAACTGTGCGCCAAAAAGCCGCATCTTCACCTCCTGGAGACGGAGAGAGCGGCAATTTCCGAAAGGCAAAGATGCAAGCTGCGCCACACCGGCATAGTGTGAGCAACATTCAAATTTATATAAATCAGTACCTTACCAGTCTCCTGCTTTTTCCACTCATGATATATCCAAAGTAGTTTTGGACAACTTTCTTTTGCTTCTTGCTAAACACTCTACAGACCTCCAATGCAACTTCTATTACAAGATTGGCGATGTTTCCTGTACTGGCACAGTTTCTCCTTGCAAGACATATTGGAAAACCTTTTTCACAAGTGTTAGGCGAGAAGAGAATCAGAAGTCGGAGATACGGAGCGCTCGAGAGCTAATCCCTGTTCCCAGGCATCTTTCGGCAGAAGACGCTCTCTGGAGCTCACTGCGACCGGCACAATGCTCTGTGCGCGAAGAAGCCGCTTCTTCAACTCCCGGAGCCGGAGAGAGCGGCACCTTCCGAAAGGCGAAGAATCAAGCCGCATAACACTGGCATGATGTGGGCAGATTTCAAAGAAAAAGAAAACAGGACTTTACGACTATTTTACCTTTTCCCGACACATAAACCTTTCAAGAGAAGCAGTTTTGGACACCTTTCTTTTGTTTTTGCTAAACACTCTGCAGACTTCGCTGAAATTTCTTGAAAAGGATCTGGGATGATTTAAGTACTTGCAGTTTCTCCTTGCAAGCCGTAATGGAAAAGCTTTTTCCTAAGTGTTCGTCAACAGCACAATCAGAAAACGGAGATACAGACTTCTCCAAAGCTAAGCGCCGGTCGCGGGCATTATACGACACAAGCCGCTATCGGGAGCTTACTGCCACCTCACAATGTTCAGTGCGCGAAGAAGCCGCTTCTTCGCCTCCGGGACATGGAGAGAGCAGCAGCTATCGAAAGGCACAGAACCTCGCTGCACAACACCGGCATAGTGTGGGCAGCTTTCGAACAGAAAGAAAACAGTACTTCACCACTCTTTCATATTTTCCTTTAACATAGTCGAATGAAGGAGTTTTGGACAAGTGTCTTCTGCTTCTTGCTAAACACTCTGTAGACCTCCGTGCAACCTCTAGAACACGACTGGGGATGTTTTCTGTACTGGCACAGTTTCTCCTTGCAAGACATAGTGGAAAAGCTTTTTGCAAAGTGTTAGGCGACAAGAGAATCAGAAGACAGAGATACAGAGCTCTCCGAAGGTAAGTGCCCTTCCCGGGCATCTTTCGGCAGAAGCCGCTCTCCGGAGATCACTGCTACGGGAACAATGAACTGTGCGCCAAAAAGCCGCATCTTCACCTCCTGGAGACGGAGAGAGCGGCAATTTCCGAAAGGCAAAGATGCAAGCTGCGCCACACCGGCATAGTGTGAGCAACATTCAAATTTATATAAATCAGTACCTTACCAGTCTCCTGCTTTTTCCACTCATGATATATCCAAAGTAGTTTTGGACAACTTTCTTTTGCTTCTTGCTAAACACTCTACAGACCTCCAATGCAACTTCTATTACAAGATTGGCGATGTTTCCTGTACTGGCACAGTTTCTCCTTGCAAGACATATTGGAAAACCTTTTTCACAAGTGTTAGGCGAGAAGAGAATCAGAAGTCGGAGATACGGAGCGCTCGAGAGCTAATCCCTGTTCCCAGGCATCTTTCGGCAGAAGACGCTCTCTGGAGCTCACTGCGACCGGCACAATGCTCTGTGCGCGAAGAAGCCGCTTCTTCAACTCCCGGAGCCGGAGAGAGCGGCATCTTCCGAAAGGCGAAGAACCAAGCCGCAACACACCAGCATAGTGTGGGCAGCTTTCAAACTTATGGAAAACAGTATTTTACCTCTGTTTCACATTTTCCATTCACATTATAGTCAAATAGAAGTGCTTTTGGACATCTGTCTTCTGCTTCTTGCTAAACACTTTGTAGACCGGCTTGCAACTTTTAGAACAAGATTCGCGATGTTTTCTGTACTGGCACCGTTTCTCCTTGCAAGACATACTGGAAAAGGTTTTTGCCAAGTGTTAGGCGACAACAGAAGCAGAAGACGGAGATAGGGAGCTCTGCGAAGCAGAGCGCTGGTCCCGGGCATCTTTGGGCACAAAGCGATCTCCGGAGCTCCCTGCGACCAGCACAATGCTCTGTGCGCGAAGAAGCCGCTTCTTCGCCTCCGGGACACGGAGAGAGCGGCAGCTTCCGAAAGGCGAAGAATCAAGCCCCACAACACTGGCATGGTGTGGGCAGCTTTCGAACAGAAAGAAAACAGTACTTTACCACTCTTTCATATTTTCCTTTAACATAGTCAAATGAAGGAGTTTTGGACAAGTGTCTTCTTCTTCTTGCTAAACACTCTGTAGACCTCCGTGCAACCTCTAGAACACGACTGGGGATGTTTTCTGTAGTGGTAAATTTTCTCCTTGCAAGACAGAGTGGAAAAGTTTTTTTATAAATGTTGGGCGACAGGAGAATCAGAAGACCAAGATATGGAGCACTCCGGAGCTAAGCCCCGGTCCCGGGCATCTTTTGCTGCAAAACGCTCTCCGGAGCTCCCTGCAAACAGAACAATGCTCTGTGTGCGAAGAAGCCGCTTCTTCGCCTCCGGGAGACGGAGAAAGCGGCAGCTCCTGAAAGGCGAAAAACCAAGCCGCACCACACCGCCATCGTGTGGACAGCTTTTAAACTGAGAGAAAACAGTACTTTACAACGCTCCTGCATTTTTCATTCACCTTCTATTCCAATAGAAACAGTTTTGGACAACTGTTTTTGCTTCTTGATAAACACTCTGCTGACTTCCACATAACTCTTAGAACAAGATTGTGTATGTTTTCTGTACTGGCACCGTTTCTCCATGCAAGACAGAGTGGAAAAGCTTTTTGCTAAGTATTAGGCAACAAGAGAGGCAGAAGACGGATATACGGAGCTTTCCGAAGGTTAGCGCCGGTGCGGGTGTCTTTTGGCACAAGTCGCTCTCTGTAGCTAACTGCGACTGGCACAATGCTCTGTGCTCGAAGAAGCTGCTTCTTTGCCTCCGGGAGCCGGAGAGAGCGGCAGCTTCCGAAAGGCGAAGAACCAAGCCGCACCACACCAGCATAGTGTGGCCACTTTAAAACTGAGAGAAAACAGTACTTTACACAGTTCTTTGTAATTGGCACATTTTCTCCTTGTGACACATAGTGGTAGTGCTTTTTTCTAGGATATAGGTGGCAAGAGATGCTGAAGACGGAGATACGGAGCTCTCTGAAGCTAAGTGCCGGTCCCGAGCATTTTTCGGCAGAAGCCGCGTTTCGGAGCGACCCGCGACCGGCACAATGCTCTTGTGCACAAAGAAGCCGCTTCTCGCCTCCGGAAGACGGAGAGAGAGGCGGCTTCCCAAAGGTGAAGAACGAAATGCACAACACCGGGATTGTGTTCGCAGCTTCCAAACCTATAGAAAACAGTACCTTACCACTCTGCTCACTTTTTCCATTCACATTAACATTCGAATAGAAGGAATTTTTGTCATCTTTTTTTTGCTTCTTGCTTAAAACTCTGCAGACATACGTGCAACTTCTAGAACAAGTTCGGAGATGTTTTTTGTACTGCCACAATTTCTCCCTGCGAGACATAGTGGAAAAGGTTTTTGCCATGATGTGGGCTACAAGAGACGCAGAAGAAGGAGATACGGAACTCTCCGAAGCTAAGTGGCAGTCCCGGGCATCTTACGGCAGAAGCTGCATTTCGGAGCGCTCCACGACCAGCAGCACAATGCTCTCTGTGCGCAAAAATGTGGCTTCTTCGCCTTCTGGAGATGGAGAGAGTGGCAGCTTCCCAAAGGCAAAGAACAAACACACTCAATCTCGGGATTGTGTGCACAGCTTTCAAACTTTTTGAAAACAGCACCTTACCTGTCTGCTGACTTTTTCCATTCACATTAACATTCGAATAGAAGGAGTTTTGGTCAACTTTCTTTTGCTTCTTACTTAAAACTCTCGACCAAGATTGGGGCTGTTTTCTGTACTGGCACAGTTTCTCCTTGAGAGACAAAGTGGAAGAGCTTTTTGCCATGATGTGGGCTATAAGAGATGCTAAAGATGGAGATATGGAGCTCTCCAAAGCTAAGCGCCAGTCCTGGGTGTCTTTCGGCAGGAGTAGCGTTTTAGAGCACACCGCGACTGGCACAATGCTTTTTTCGCAAAGAAGCCGCTTCGTCGCCTCCTGGGAACTGAAAAAAGAAGGACTAGCTTAATACCCGATTGCCACAATTGTGTAGTGGTTTGGTCGATCCAGCAGGGTGAATAGTGCCATTCTTTACAGCAGGTGTCGCTGCTGTTCTAGTTTTGCCTATGCCTACGCTGCTCGGACGCTAGGTGGCCAAACAACTAAATGTAAGGTCATCTATTTTAGATCAGATGCTCACTCACATTGATACCATTAGATATGGCACACTACAGAATAAAAGTGCTATCGATTTATTTTTGTTAGCACATGGGCACGAGTGTGAAGATTTTGAAGGAATGTGTTGTATGAACCTCTTTGACCGTTCTGCAGTCATTCGCAGGAAACTCAAACAACAACAAGATAACATGAAGAAATTGATTGGGAATGGGTGGGGTATGCATGAATGGTTTTAGAGATGGGAAAGAACTGGATGGTTGAAAGATCTCATAACAGGAGCTTTGTTATTACTAGTAGTCATTATTATGTAGTTATTACTTTGTTATTACTAGTAGTCATTATTGCTTTGTGTTATTCCATGCATCATGAAACTGGTGAGCCTCTTGGAAGAAAATACGGTGGAAAGGGTTTGGCTGGTGCAAGAAGAAGAAAGGGGAATTGTAGCAATGTATATAACCACTTGGACTACAGGGTGCACCAGCCATCCATCTTGGAAGTGTTCTTATCAGAATTTTCTCAGGGCCCTCTGGAATTTATCAAGGTTACTTAGACATAAGCTGTGCTAAAATAAGAAAGAGAAGCTCAGAAACCAAATTCCAAGAGCACAAGAACTTGATAACAGGGGGCAGCAAAGCACCTGGACTGTAACCAAACACATCTTCTGAGAGGTGCACGCAGAATGCGTGGACAAGACAAAGGCACCAATAAGAAATGTAAAACTTGCGTGTGCAGAGAGTTAGAATGTGTAAGTGCATCATGTCAACAATCAACGGCTTCTGCTTAATCCTCTTGGTCTGTTGTCCAGGAGTCCTGAATTTCCCACAAGGGATACTTACTAAAAAGGCTCCGATTTTAATGATAGAGTTACTGTCTAGACGATGATTAATGGGAATAGTTCTTTCAAATCCTTCCCTTGCTGACATCACTAAGTTTCATCTTTTCCTGATTGTACTGGTGGCTATACATTAGTTATGAGTAGAAGGGAATGAGTCTTAGGGATACATTGCAAGGAAATAGATTGGTAGCTCTGCTTCCATTTCCATTGTCTAAGAAGAACTCCAATTAGTTATGGACTTTTCATAGACCTCTGACTAGATTAGCATTTGTCTTTGATTGACCCCATAAATTTTAGGCTACTAGGCTTGACCAATGAATAGAAAGGGGAAAGTCACAGAGCTTAGGTGGTTCCCTTGTCAGCAACTTCTCAGTAGTAGGGAGATTTCTCTCCTCATGTTTTTTACTTCAGTTAGCAGATTATACTCACTCCAAAAGAAGGTGAGAAGTTTGCTTCCCTAAATGGTCCAATAATTCTTCCTGCTTCTTTGTGACTCTTTTGTATGACTGGATTTTGTATTACTGGAGTTTGTTACAAAAAATTGGATTAAATTGCATGCGTTCGCTCTTGGGGGAAACAGAGTATTTAGCCAATAGCATGTAGGCTTTTATCAACCTGAGATTCTCCGAATGGACCAGATGCTTTAAACACAGTAATTCCTGCTAGTTCCAATTCCATTTTTAGGCTCGACAAACCGAATGGTAAACCTCTACCAGCAGGGAGGGACATTGAATTGGACTTCTCCTTTTTAGAGAGAAGCTAATGAAAATGTTTCACCAAAATCAGAGCAGGCTGTAAAACAAGACAAACATCATGAAAAGAGGCCAATCCTATCCTCTTAGTATTGCTAGTCATGATTGGACATGAATGAAATGTGTCAACTCTGTGCTCCTGGATATCACATCAGTAACAGGTACTTCAGCTGCTGTAGTTCTCTCCTAAAGCTAAGAACAGAATCCAAAGAATTGTGATTCCATGGTCACAATTCACCTTGTGATGCTGACAGGTGAAAAAGGAGTGGAAGGTGCACAGGTAAATTAACTTGAATGGCCTATCTAAATCAGCGGCCACTGATTTCCTGAAGGCTTCAACAGGTCAGTTGCCCATGTTTTTCTTGGGATTCTTTTAACCTTTCCCCATTAGTTCAGCCTCTGCTCTCAAGCCCTTGCTGACATTTCAAGTATCTCAATAGCCTGGAAATGTGTTGTCTTTATTGATCACGTCATTATTCCCTTCAAAGGGTTGTTTGCCTCAAGTCTCATTTTTGCTGGTTTTCTGCTAGTTCATTGTCAGAGTGCAGCAGGTGTTTTGTAAGAGCAAGTACACAATCCTATAGCTTGCTTTTCTTTTTATTTGGCCTATCTAGAAAATGGAATGACTGAACATCTCCGACAGGATTTTCTCTCCCCATTATGTTTCACTGGAAGGGCAGATGCAAATTGTCTACCTAAACTCTTGGCACGGAAGAAAGTAGTGGTTTGCTGCTGCATATAGGTAGAAGCTTACAGAAGGAAGGCCTTGGGCTGAGGCGTGTTACTTTGGCTAAGTAGAAAAGGACTATGGGAAGGTGAGGCTGCTGAATTAGAGGTAGATCAACAAGTTCTAGAATTGTCACGTGTTCACAGCGTGATGTATGATGGTTGGTTGAATGATGTTTGTTATGGCTTAAAGCTATGGAACTGATAAAGGCCCGAGTGCTTCAAAAGCCTGGTTTTTGCAATAAAGCAGCTCTCCTTTGCACCTGTCTGGGGACTCTGTGTCACTATGGACCCTCACTCCCAGTTTGCCAAGGAGATGATCAGTAGGAATGTTGCAGAGCTGCTGTGTCCATATGAATGGAATGGCAAAGAGTGAAGCAGTGGACATTTCTGGGCTTTAATACAATGCTGCTGCATTGGTGCCAGTTTAGTCGGTTTTCCATCAGTGGCCTTTCTGTCTAGAAGTACACTGCCCAGAGTCTTTCTAGCCTTTGATGCCATTTCCTTCCTGTTGTTTTAATACCTTCCTTCAGTTGAAAGGATGATACAATCTTTACATTTTGAAGATCCCTGTTAGGAAACACTATGCCAGAGGAGTCATCGCTCCCTTTTCTTCTGCCTCCTTTGTAATTTTCAGAGACTCATTTCAAATTTCTGCTAATGTCAAAAAGACTACTGAGACTACTTAGCAGAGTTGACGCTCTCAGCTGCTTTCCTCTTTCCTACTGCTTCATACTGTATGTGACTTAATGGCCTGGTTTTGTCATCTGCATTTTGCTGTGATCCAAAGCTAAATATTCCAGGCCTGTGAACAAAAAAAGAAGTCTTTGTCTTTTGCAAGAACTACCCGTAGGAGGATTTGTGTTCATTTTGGTTTCTACGGTGTTAGCCCTGTTGCAGAAAATAAGGAGATTGTACTCTCTTCTTGTGTACTCTCTTCTTGTGCTCTCATTCCCCCCTCTCTGCTTTGCATGACCTAGTTAATCTACTGGCGTGACTCATTTGGCATCATCTCATAGTGCAAATTCTGCACAATTTCATGGACTTACAAATGCCAGTTGCCAAGGAGCTTATATAACCATTCAAGGGGCAAAGAATTGTAGGGCTGGGCAAGTTCAGGTGCTGAAACTCTAAGTGGTTAAGTCATGGCATATTAAAGTGACAGAGCAAATCAGTTGATCTAGGACTTTCAGCTGGACACCTCTGAGAATAGCAGCTTGACAGCAATGACACAGCCATCTTCCTAGCTGTATTCCAGAAAGAGAAAAGGGACACCTTCAATGGTTAAGATGGTTGGCATGAGAAAACAGCAAGAAATGTACCACAAAATACTTGAGCCAGATAAAGTGCATTTTTCTAGTGAGAATTTTGCAGTTGTTCTTTCTTGTCTGTGCCTTTACTTTTCACAGAAGACAGGGGGGCATTTAGTTATTATTGTTCTTTTGTTTTCTTTTGTTGGCCTCCCTCTTTCCATCTGCAATTAACAATTTTGCCTTTCTTTACCGGCTTCTCTTTCTTTACTTATAGAAGTTTGCATGAGGTCATCCAATCTTGTCATAAACATTCTCATACAGTGGAAAGAAGTAGAAGGTACATCTAAATGGATAAAACAAACCCACAAAAACAGAGGTTTTTTTACAGTCTTCTGTGAGAACATTAGGACACAAGATATCTTTGAACTGAGTTATGCTGTATTGATTTAACTTTTAGTCCACTCATTACTACTATTACAAGTGTTTGGCCTTTAGTACAGAGCCTTTGAAATGATCCAGCCCGATATTTTGACTAATTTTATTTTATTTCTCACAGGGACTTTGTTTCTTAAGAAATAGTCAAGAGCAAGAGCATCCATGGTAGAGTTATGCTGCCATAATCAAAAACGTCATAAATTCTGGTACAGTTTGTGCTGGTAATACATCTGGGGAAGAAAAGTTTTATATATTTTTTGACCTTCAAATGTAACCATTATTTGAAATAGGTAAAAGTTAGGGGTATCATCCCATTTGCCCCCCCCAAAAATAGCTCTCTCTGGAATGTTACTCAGGAATTACACATAAAAGTCCACCCTGTAAAATACGTTGTGGATACTCTGCAGTAAGCGCAGCTTAGCAGCTAGAGATGATTATGTGGGTTAAATGATATTCCTTCTGCAGTGATGGAAATTCTGTCTACGCAGACATACTCAACAAAGGTTACCATGGCTTAGCTCCTGTCCTAAACTTCATGTGCATTTTAAAACTTCCCAAGAAGGTGAATTCAAGCTCCTTCATTGCTCTGTGCTGGAGTCCCAAGAGAATATCAGTGTGCTTTTTGTCATTTACAGCTGTCATTGCTTAGCTCTTGAACATGAGACTCTCTCATGACTGATGAAAGTTGTCTAGTTAAGAGTGGGTCAAAGACATGGTCCTGCTCTAGAAGGAGATGAGAAGGTTTCTGCAGTCGTTGTCATCTCTACTGCTTGTGATTTCTATACAAAACCAGTGGGAAGTTTTCTGAAGGCAGTCCAGAAGCTGGCAATATGGACAGCTTACAACCAAACACTTGCTGCACTGCTACCATGGTGATGGTAGCAGAAAGGACTTAAAAAATTTAAAAGGGCAAACAAAGCAGTTGGAAGGAAAAGAATATTACCTATTATTCCATTCTTCTAATATATCCTCCTTTAAATCATTATTTTCATGCAGTTTTGTGGCTTGCGTTGGTATCCCTCAAAAGGAATCTGAGACAGAGTAAGCTTTTTAATGCAGTAGATGGGACACATGCAGGCCAAGTTGCCTTTTTTGACATCAAATGCCAGTTGTGCTTGAGCTACTCTTTGCTTAAGGTACTTAGTTTACACTAAGAAATTTTACTCATGATTGAGCGAATTTTACTGTCATGGTTGAGTAAATTTTATTCATGATAGAGTGAATTTTACTGTCACTCAGAATTTTACTGTCATGATTGGCATTGAAACTTTTCCAGGAAAGCTCTGAATAGCAATGTTTGTGTAAAAATAGTATTTTATCTCCTGTATTTGTATGAAGCAGGTAAGCCTTTTGCTGTCACCAGTGTTGCTTAACCTTTCATGTCATATCCCTCTTCCTATCCATATTCTGCTTAAGGGTTATTAATCTACTTTAGAATTGGCATGTGGAATAAGACTACTTTTTCTTTTTGAAAGCTAATATCATTTGACCTACTTACAGCAAATAATTCATTAATTGTAAGTCCCCAGCTAGCATCTTTTACACATATTCTAACCTTCTAAAGAAGTAACAAAGGCACTCTCCAATACTTGACTTTCTTAAACACACAAAATGCTTCCCTCCTTTGCAGTTGGCATCTCTAAAATGAACCACGTCTGCAGTATTTTACATGCACCATATTTAGCCAAGTAGTTCAAAAGAAATAAAATGCAGTCCCTTCAATTTGGAAATATTTTAAAATTGTTTTTGAATATACAAAACATACCCTTACCATACGCATTGCATGCAGATTTAATCGTAGTGAAAACAAACCCTATGTTTCTGTTCGGATAGCACGGTTTTCCACAGTTTTCCACAGTTTTCCACAATTGTTCTTGGCACGGTTTTCTACTTACGTGACTGTTAGGACACTTGAAGATACTTCTAAGGTACTGTAGTAAGCAGAAAAGGAGGAGACGTTGTGCCTTATTTCTGGCTTCCTTTGGTTTTTGTTTTGGTTTTCTTCCTCTTGGTCTTTTTATGGCACTTTTCTAGATACTGTGATTTAGATTTGCAGCTTACTAAGCTGTGTTTTCTGTCTGGAATTCTTGTAAATTCCGAAAGGAAACCAACTGGTAAATATGCTTTTTTTTTTTTATTTGCTAGTTACATAGAAAATCTTCCTGATGCTCTGAAATGCTTTTATTTGATACGCATTTTTATCACCATTCAAATGAGAAGAGAAGAGTTCCTCTATTCGCTACTGGATTCAGTTCAATGTGTGCTAATGGTGCAAAAAAGTCCTGCTGGAAGAAAAGATCTGCAAACAAATTGACCAAGACACGTGCTACAAGGGTCTTGTAAAGGTTTGAAGTTTCTCTACCTTTCTGGCAGTCTGTCTTCACAGCAAGACTTGATGAGGGATTTTGCTAGTGTTTCTTTGACAGAAAGCAAAAGCAAAGCAAGCAGAATGGAGCAGCAAAAGAAGACAGCAGCAAAAGGTACATTATCCCCTCTTTTATTTATCATTGCTGAAACAAATTCTTTCTCACCATGTTACAAATATTTGCCTAATAAAATAGTGATTCTTGCTCATATTCGCAATGGTAATTTCAGGTACCGAAACACCAGCTCTGCTCAGGGCAATTCTGAAATTGACTTGAACTGTTTTCCATGTTTCTTAGTGGATGAACTGAGACACTTCTAGCTTTCAAGGCAAGGCTATTGACAGCAGCCTCAAAAAGGCCCAGGCTGTTGGATGAAAAGATGAAAAGACTGAGGTGAATGGGGGGAAATTTCACTTCTGGTTTATGTCATAGATTCAGACAGATGATCAACAATCATTAGTTTAATGAGGTACCAGCGTAGCCTTTCACTCTCGCAGATCCCCAAAAGCTTAAACCATACAGCAGCTTCTTCCTTGCAACAAGTGCCACAGCCAAAAGCCAGGCCTGGCCGTCACCTTCTCCTCACAGCCTACAAACTCTGCCAAATGTACTGGTGATTCTCACTTTCCTTCTCAGCTACATGGACAAGCACATCCTCTCCATGTTGCCAAGTCCTTAGTGAAACCAAACAGCGGTTCACCTTCAAACAGCTCAGTGTGCCAGGACAGAAAGCTTTCACTGACCTGTCCCCTTGCATTTTTCTTGCAGCCCTTTATTTTCAGAGCATGCACCAAGGCATTGCACTTTGCTTCTCAGCTGAGTGCATTGCCATATTGCTGGAGTCTCACAGGTCCATCTCCTTCTCGCACAAACTGCTTCTGTTGAAACATGCTGATGTGATGTGCTTTCCTGCTCAGTTATTCACACCGTCATATTCCATGTCCTGCTTGCAGTCTGAATCTAAATGAAGAAATTTCTAGCTATGTCTCACACACACAGATGTGCCAGGATGAAAAGGTTGCTTGGACCTTGCCACTTATGTTTGAAAACATCCATTCACTCCACAATCAAGAGACAGCTTTCTTTGCTTTACATCCTGCAAACTTCACACACACACAACCACACAAGAGCTATGCTCTTTCTTTCTTTCTTTCTTTCTTTCTTTCTTTCTTTCTTTCTTTCTTTCTTTCTTTCTTTCTTTCTTTCTTTCTTTCTTTCTTTCTTTCTTTCTTTCTTTCTTTCTTTCTTTCTTTCTTTCTTTCTTTCTTTCTTTCTTTCTTTCTTTCTTCCTTTCTTCCTTTCTTCCTTTCTTCCTTCCTTCCTTCCTTCCTTCCTTCCTTCCTTCCTTCCTTCCTTCCTTCCTTCCTTCCTTCCTTCCTTCCTTCCTTCCTTCCTTCCTTCCTTCCTTCCTTCCGCCACTTCCTTCCGCCACTTCCTTCCGCCACTTCCTTCCGCCACTTCCTTCCGCCACTTCCTTCCTTCCGCCACTTCCTTCCTTCCGCCACTTCCTTCCTTCCGCCACTTCCTTCCTTCCGCCACTTCCTTCCGCCACTTCCTTCCTTCCTTCCTTCCTTCCTTCCTTCCTTCCTTCCTTCCTTCCTTCCTTCCTTCCTTCCTTCCTTCCTTCCTTCCTTCCGCCACTTCCTTCCGCCACTTCCTTCCGCCACTTCCTTCCGCCACTTCCTTCCTTCCTTCCTTCCGCCACTTCCTTCCTTCCTTCCTTCCTTCCTTCCTTCCTTCCTTCCTTCCTTCCTTCCTTCCTTCCTTCCTTCCTTCCTTCCTTCCTTCCTTCCTTCCTTCCTTCCTTCCTTCCTTCCTTCCTTCCTTCCTTCCTTCCTTCCTTCCTTCCTTCCTTCCGCCACTTCCTTCCTTCCGCCACTTCCTTCCTTCCTTCCTTCCTTCCTTCCTTCCTTCCTTCCTTCCTTCCTTCCTTCCTTCCTTCCTTCCTTCCTTCCTTCCTTCCTTCCTTCCTTCCTTCCTTCCTTCCTTCCTTCCTTCCTTCCTTCCTTCCTTCCTTCCTTCCTTCCTTCCTTCCTTCCTTCCTTCCTTCCTTCCTTCCTTCCTTCCTTCCTTCCTTCCTTCCTTCCTTCCTTCCTTCCTTCCTTCCGCCACTTCCTTCCTTCCGCCACTTCCTTCCTTCCTTCCGCCACTTCCTTCCTTCCGCCACTTCCTTCCTTCCGCCACTTCCTTCCTTCCTTCCTTCCTTCCTTCCTTCCTTCCTTCCTTCCTTCCTTCCTTCCTTCCTTCCTTCCTTCCTTCCTTCCTTCCTTCCTTCCTTCCTTCCTTCCTTCCTTCCTTCCTTCCTTCCTTCCTTCCTTCCTTCCTTCCTTCCTTCCTTCCTTCCTTCTTAGCTGCACTCACTCACTTATTTCCCATCTTGACCTCTCTACCACTTTTCTCTTGGCCTTGCTGTGCATGGACATTTCCTGTTAAGATACCCATGGTGTTGCCTATCCCTCCCCCACATTGCCTTGCCTTTCCTACCCAATCTTGCATTTCCTTGTCATTGCTGACAATTCCTTTCTTTTCCTTTGCCTCCTGACCCATGCATGTCCTTCCCTTGCCCTTCATACCAACCCAGTGCCTTGTAGTGACTTGCTCACCTATCCTTCTTTTCCTTCCCATTTGTCCAGCTCCAATCTTTCATTTCCTTCTCCTTCTAGGACTCTTATTGCCTTGCCTCCCTCTCTTTTGTATTGCCTGGCAAAGCCACCACTTGTCTTGCCTTGCTCTTGAACCCCTTCCTTGCCTTGCATTACCTTGCCCACCAGTCCCCCCACCCTGGAATTCACCATCTCTCTTTTTGTGGAATTTCTTCAACTTGCATTGCCCTGCCTACTTCTCCTAGGATTCTCCAGGCTTCCACTGGCTTTTTTTTCTCAAGGCCCCAGTGTTTCAGGAGCATGTGAGAGGAAGCCTGGAGGATGTCACGTGCAAGCACACTTATCTGTCCTGACAGCTTTCTTCTGACATCTATCCTCACATCTTGTATTTTGGACACAAAATTCATCTTTCACCCTTGGGCTTCAGGAGCAGAATGACAGTTCTTTTGCATACAAAGGAAAGCAGGCAACCCAAGTGTCTTAGGTGCAGATTAGACATGACCCATGCAAGATCAAGGCTGGACAGAGCGGTCCGTCCGGGCCGCTTTTGTGTACCAGCAATCTTTGAATGGACCTGGCACTTGCCTTGCTTTGGCAACCCAATAGTTTCCTTGCCTTGCCCTGCTGATTCTCCATTGCTTTGCATTCGCTTGCATGACCATGCCCCACATTTGACCTGCCTACAGTTTTTCCTACAGGGCTTGGCCTTGCCTAGCCCTTTTGGTTACCATTACTTCCTATGCCTAGCCTTGCTCTAAGTTCTGGGACTTCTCTCACCTACCATTCCATTGGCTTCCCCTCATGGCTTCAGCCTTGCCAACCTGTCCCTTGATTTGCCTACAATTGCCTACACTTGCTTTACATTGCCTTACCTGCATGGAAGGCAAGGCAAAGAGTGGTAGGCAAGGCAAAGCAAAGCCAGGAAGTTATTGGAAGGGCTAGGCAAGGCAGACATAGGCAAGCAAGCAAAGCTAGGGTAGGGTAGGCTAGGAAAACTAGGCATGGTACTGGAAGCAAGGCAAAGCCAAGTGACTTGGAGTGCCTTTCCTTGCTTGGGAAGTAAAAGATATGGTGGCAATGTTGGTAGGGCAGATGATAAGGTATCATGGGGAGGTATAGTCCAGCAAGACATTTCTGTCCTGGCCCTTTCTGTGTAGGAACCATTGCTGGACAGAGTCAGTACCGGACGTGGTATGCAGCTTTTGCCTGGTATGTTCCTGAAGGAGAACAGCAATGCTTTCTCATGGGAAGGAAAGAACTTAGCTCCAGTGTGGGAGGTGCAGATAAGAAGCTGTGTCGTGCAGCTTAAGGGCGGCAGCAACTTTCTCTCCTGGCATATTTGGTTTGGAAGCACTGACTCAATTTGTACAATCATGGAGTCAGTATCCATCTTTGGAAGGCAGCCTCCTTCCTGAAAGAATCCATTTGGCATGTGTTTTCCACTTCCTTGAGGCAGCCCTCTTGAAATTCTGCCAGCACACTTCTTTTGGACCAGGTAAAGAGCTGTGTTGGGTCTTGGTGTGCAGCCTAGCTAGTGCCCCATGCAGATAATGCCCAATAGCAGTGGTCTGACACCTTTGTAGAGGATCAGGCCCTGGATGTTTTGGATTTTGGAGGAAGGGATGCCATTTCTTTTGAGATGGGTTTCTAGTTCCTCCTCTCTTTGGCAAAGTTTGGATGGGCACTTTGGGTGGTCTCAGTGAATTGAAAGGCTTTTCCCAATAGGCAGTTCTTTGGGTTCGAGTTGTTGAACTGTCAGTGGGAATGCAGAGACCAGGCCTCTGCAGGATAGGTTTTTGTCCCTTGTAGCTTTAGGGACTGTGTGAGCAGTCCCTGGTGCCATCCCATTTGGATCCTGACTCTGAGAGATTGAAGGCTTACGGCGGTACCTAGAGCTGAGAAAGAAAGTGGCGATAGCAGGGTGTGTCTTTATAGTTTAATGGGAAAAATTGAAATCGTAGGCAGCAAAAACTTTCTCCACCAGCAGTTTTGCAAGCTCTTTTGAGAGCTCGGCTGATGTTTTCAAGTTTGTTACAAGACTCTACAAGAGAGAAAAAGTTTGTTAGGGCAGAAGAGCTGGTGTTGGCCTTTGAGTGTAGGGCAAAGAAGAGTATCCACTTGGAAGGGGAAGATCAGTGAAATCTTTTTGTCCCGACACTGTTGATTGGAGAGCAGGGATGTTTCTGACTTGGCTGTGTCCTGGGAGGTGGTTTCAAGCTGGGCTCGATGCGTGTCCTTGTTTTCTGAGTTGACAATGCTGTGGTGTTGTTATTTAGATGAGCGCTGACAGTGCCCAGGAAAAAGACAAGCACTTTTCTAGCCCAGCCCCATTCGTGTGGGAGCAGTGTGGGGGCAAGAGCTCCGTTGTGGATCCTTGCTCTCGGGCACTGAATGGGATCCTGCATGTAGCAGAAAGGAAGAGGAATCATTTCATTTTTGGCTGCACAGTTTATAAGCTTCAAAATAAAAGGCAATTGCAGAACGGCCTCTTCATTTTAGAATGTTTTCTGGGCCATCAGCTGCTCAACATGTAACTTGCACCCACTGAACTGCATCCAGCTCCCTGGAGATATGCACTTTCCCTCAAGATCTAGGTACCATCTTGCACTCTAACGCTTGAAGATCCCAAACCGCTTCAAAATGTCCAGCGGCTGCTCTCAAAGAAAAAGTCCTACAACAAAAAGGCAGTGCTGGCCATAATGGTCCCTTTGCAGTCTGTCAGCCAAATGAAACATACTAGTTATTCACATGTTCCTTACCGACGATATTTATACATGTATATATATAGCATCAGCACATTCTCTCAAAGTGGCAGAGACTATCGTTACAGCCAAGTGTTTTCAGCTGCACTTCTGACTGACAGATGTGCCAGGACAAAAGGCATTTGTCAACCTACCCTCTTTCCTGTGCAAACTGACGTTGGCAGCACAAATATTTTCACATTCTTTCATTGTGGCCATGTCCAAGTAGCTAGAGGTCACTCAGATGGAAGTGTCAAGATAGAAGATGTTCTCAAAGTACCTCCTTTTTTTTTACTAAACAGCTTTTAAACTGTGCACAATGCTCTGTATCTTCTTTCCCACATAGACCTGCCCCCACTTTTTCACTCTCGTGTAGGATTGTATTTTTTAATTGTAATGTATTTCTAGCAGTCAGTTTTGTAATCTTTCTTATTTTGTACTGTTGTAGCATATTTTATTCTTGATGGATTGTTCCTTTCCCCCCTGTGTTATTGGGTTTGTCCTGGCTGTCCATATCTCCAAAGATCTGCCCCTCTGTTCCCTCTTCCTCCTCCTATTGAATGTCAATCCTTCCCCAAGCTTGCCTCTTTCTCTAGAAACTTCCCTATCAATCTTGTGTCCTTCAAAATCCCACTGGTTTGTTTAAAGTATTCTCCTCCCCTGCAGTCCCTTATTGGTTTAAACATTGTATTCCCCGCTTTGTGTTCCACCCCCAATTTCTCCCAATTGGTCTAAAATGGTATCCTTCCATGAGACCTCCTCCCCCTTATAATCTGATGTATGCATTTGAGTTTGCCCTTTCTGTTGCTGAACCTCTGGGAACAAACTTCTGTGGAAACCATACAGAGGACCTCTCCCTGATCCTTGTCCCTATCCTCGGCACAATTTGCAGTCCACCTGAGCTGTAGAGCTGCCGTACCCTGTAGCTGCACCCCGGATTGGGCAGCTTTCTGGGGGCAGCCCACCTGTGCTGTTGGTGCCGGGAGCTGGTCGGAATAATCCGGCACCACGGCACTCTCACATCTTTGTTGCAAACATCCAGCAGCTGTTTGCGTAGAAAAAGGCCCAAGAAATAAAAGCGAGCCTTGGGCTGCACCTTCTGCCTGCCCCACATAAGCCACATCAAACTCACCAGTGCACTCTGTCCTTCCCTTCTGCACTGCAACTACCATTGTGTTCTCTGGTCTCGGAACCTAAAGGTAGGCACAGTTGTTTCCACAGAAGGGTTGGAAGAGGCGTAGGTAGCAGCACAAGTAGCTCTTGCTGAACTTTAATCCTTACCACTGCCACCGTGAGTTTGGTTGGTAGGCCAGCAAGAGTCATGCTCCTTTTACAGCTGGTATGCTGCAGGCACCAGCCCAGTGCTCTTCAACTCTTGTAACCAGTCCTGCTTTTACTCTCCCGGAAGGGAATAGGCATCTATTTCTCACTCAGATCATTGTGGCAGCAGCCAAGGGCTCTAGTGCACTACTTCTGCCAAAAGACGCTTGGGCCACGCACTTACATTCTCAGCACTACGTAGCCCCGTATTCTGCATCTCTTGTCATCCAGATCATACCGCAAAGCGTTTCACAGAGAGAAAATGTGCCAGGACAACAAGCTTGGCTGGAGCGTACCCCTGAAACTGGTGGAAATTTATATTTGCACCACATTCACAGGGCAGTCCTCTTCCCTATACAACCTGCAAACTGCTGTCAGTTCGCAGTGCCCTCTGCCTGCTCCTTCTTACCTTGAAGTACCATGCTAATAAGTGCTCTGTGCTGAGGTCTCAGAAGAACAGGGAAGCATATGTGTTTGGTAAAGTGGAATGTCTGTTAGGCACTTCCCTCTTCAAAGCAGCATGTTCCATGCCAAGCAGACAACAAAGAAAAGATGAGTGTGACTCTGCATTCAAATCCTGCAATGTTCCCAGGAGTGAATTTCTCTCTTCTATAGGACTGACTTGTATGAAGTGGCATGGTTGTTTCCTTCCATTAGAAGGGAAACTCATCTAGCCAGGCTTCATCACCCCCTGCATCTTTTGGGGTAGTTCTTGGAAGAAAATAGATAGCAACTTTTCCACTCCATATGATTAATGTTTCATTCTCTTCCTAATGTACTTCAGGGAACAAGCTATCAATTCCCTACTGTTTCTATGAAAAGGCATGAAGCTAATAATTAAATTCGCATAGATATAATAAGGAATCAAAGGCTTTTATGCCTGCAAGCATGCCCTTATGGTATGCAAAGTATGGATTGTCAAGGGTGGAAGAAGATCTGTATGAAAAGGGAGAAAACCCAGAAGCATGCAGGGATTTTCAGGTATGAAAGGGAAAATGACATTAAATTGTTGACGGAAAGAAATTGAAAGAGGGAGGAGGGAGGAGGAGGCAAATGCTGCCTTTGAGGCAGATGACACAAGGACTGTCAGCCTCATGAGCAAATGAGAAAACCAAATGAAACTTCACAGCAATCTCATCAACAACTAAGTGGACAAATGTGCAAAGCCATTTGTTCATTTATTATGTGTATAATATATACAGAGATCTTCTTCATTCTGACAGAATTTTCAGGGAGCAAGCTAGTGTATGGCACCTGGAACCAATGGTGTATTGGAAATGGCCAACATGCAGAACACGCTCCATCCTGAACGCTACCATAGCAGAATCACAGAATGGCCAGGGTTGAAAAAGACATTAAAGGCCATCTAGTTCCAACCCTCTGACATGGGCAGGGACACCTTTTACTTGCCCAGGTTGCTCAGAGCACCATCCAGCCTTGCCTTGAACCCCAGGTTGGAGTGTCCATAACTTCTCCGGGCAGGCTGTGCCAGTGCCTCACCACCCTCACTGGGAAGAATTTCTTCCTAGTATCTAATTTCAACCTGCTCTCTTTCACTTTGAAGCCATTGCCCATTGTCCTGTCACCAAAGTTCCTAATGAAGAGTCCCTCTCCTGCTTGCCTTCAGATACCGGAAGGTGTTGTGAGGTCTCCATGCAACCTTCTTTTCAACAGGCTAAACAGCCCTAATTCTCTAAGTCTGTGGGATGTGGTCTTGTCCTGAATACTGAACTGCAGTACTGAATGATGATTTTTTCAATCCTTTGAAGGCATGTTCTTTTTCAGCCTTAAATTAGGCTAAATAGCTTTGATTTGTGGGTATTGCAAGTGAGCAACAGAAATCACTGCCCTGGCTTGTCTTTTTTACAGCTTCTTTCCATGGGAGACTCGCTGCAAACATCACAGCTGGTGAGACAGTGGGCACACCATCATTCTGAAAGAGCTTTGCACAGTAAACATAGAGGAGGATTAAATACTGAAATGCAGATGATAGGAGCTGCCCAATGGACTCTGCTGGTGGAAATCAAATACTAGTATAGTATTTTGAATGCAAATAATTCCTCCCAATAAGGCCAGACAGGATTGTTTGGCTTTGAATCTGAGCATGTGGACAGTAGTGGATGGTCTACAGGTTGAAAACAGTGTAGATACTTCTCCTTTTTTTTCATTGGCGGCACAGAAACTGAAAAAGCAGCTACAAAATGGTGAATACATCCCTACAGATTCAAAATTTGTTGTTCTTAATTTGCCTTTCCACCACGACAAGAAATCATTAGAACTAAAATACAGATGGTAATTTTATAGCTTCTCAGAAATGAAGCAGGAATTGGCCAATGGGCATTAGCAGTAGCTACAAGTTTTTCAGCATGAGGCATCTCAAAAGTATTTTAACCATAGAGTACTTTTCTGTGTTATGCTTTAATCTCAAGAATGCATTAAAAAAAAAAATACAAGCTGTAATTCAGAGACAAAAGAGTGCTATTTTGAATTTATTCTATTAAATCATCCTCTCTGCTCTCTCTCCTCTTCTGAAACTCATATGTATGAAAGGCATAGAGTTCTGGATTAATTCTTTTCAGCAGTTTCCCCTGTAATTCTTCTTTTAAGGCAAACTTGTAAAAATCCACACTTTCTTACCCCACCACTTCTAAAATTCTATTGAGAAGCAAAAAAAAAAAACAACCCCATCAAACAACTAAATCTCTGCTCCAATTTGTATAAAAAAACAGTCCATTAACTGCTTTCTTGACATATTCTTTATCTTGTATTAATATGGCAACCTTTTCTTACTTTCATAGATTAGAGCCAAATTCTGAAAGGAATTTTAAAAGGAACTACAGGTTTACTGTAGATGATTCTGAGATATAGAAGTCCAGCAAGGAGTTCAGACATCAAAAGAAGTGTCTGTACAACAAGATTCAGCACAACGTTGAGGCATATTAGCTATTTTTCAAGAAAAGCCACCAAACTGAAACTGTTTAGATTTCTATACTATCATGGGTGCCTACTTCCAGAACCTGACGGAAGTTGCTGGAAACTAGCTGCAATATTACTGTAAACAATGCTGTGAATGTAGGACATTGTAATTCTTCTCTCCCATTCCATTCCACGAAAACCACAAGTGGAGTCATGTCACGTGTCTTCAAAATTCTGTATTTCCTTGCAAACCGGTAAAGTAATGATAAATAAAGTGCTCTGTTCATACAGATTAAATGTAATAATGTTCAAAATGAAAAATAAATCCATTCACATATGATCTGCAATAATACAGCAGAGAGAAGATGAACCAGTCTGGCCTACAAAATAAAGTGAAGCAGAATTTGGGAATTTGGAACACCTTACGATGTAATATTTAAAGAAAAAAAAGAAATAGAATATAACCTACCCAAACTCAATCAGTCATGCACAGACAAAGAACTAATTACTACTATAATTTCTTTCATTCTCAGACAAGAAATTAAATTATTCTCTCACATGCACGGAAGATTGTTGGGAAAGACAGCGGCCTTCTTCTTTACAACATATTCTTCAGAACTCCAGGAGACAAATCATTAGAGCTATGAGGATCTTTCTCTCTGTAAAACTCCCAGAGCATAGCCAATATTGTATTCTTTTAGAGATCTTCACCACCCTGGGCGAGTGGTGGATAGTCTACAGCCCCAGTACATCAGCCAGACACTCTGTCTTATTTAGCATGGCTACTGCAGCAAGAACATCATCTATACTGGCTTTCTATCCAAAATATATGCAAGGCATAACAAAGAATATACCCAAAACACTGAGCACAGCTTATGGCCTTCAAAACAAAAATCTCACGATGGCAATACTGGATCTTCTGATCCAAACCATCAGGAAACATTTCTTTAGAGGGGAAAAAAGCTTCTGTTGATTGTACAAAAAATAGTTATATAAACCAGAGTTGCATGACCCAATATTTCTATTGAACTGGAACTATTTTGATCAATATTATTGATCCATTTCTTTTCAGTGCATTTGGTAAAAAATGTAAAGTATCATTTAAAAGGAATTATTGGATGCGTACTAAGTACTACGGATTAGTTAAGGTGTTGGTTTTATTATGGCTTGGTTTTTGGTGAGGAGGGAAGAAGCCAGGCACAGAAGTGAATATTTTGTGAAAAGCTCCTAGAAGCTTCCTCCATGCCTAGCAAAGTGAATCCCTGCTTGGCACTAAGAACAGACATGGTACTAAGCCAATTAGAGAAGCTGGTAGCGCCTTGGTGATATATTTAAGAAGGAAATCAAAACTGCAGCCAGTTACCTCTTAAGTTTGCAAACTTTTTGGTTGGCACCTCTTCTGGTTTGAAAGCAAAACCAGTGAGAGACACTGTTGCAGTGTGTGTTTTTGATTGTAATGCAGTTCTAGTAGTCAGTTTTATAATACTTCCTGTTTTGTGCTGTTGTAGCATATTTTATTATTAATGGATTGTTCCTTTCCCCCATGTGTTGGTAGTTTTTGCCCTAGTTGTCCATCTCCCCAAAGACCTGCCCTTTTGTTCCCTGTTCCTCCTCCCACTGAATGTCAATCCCTCCCCAAGCCTGCCCCTTTCTCTAGAAACTTCCCTATCAATTTTATATCCTTCAAAACCCCATTGGTTTGTTTAAGTTATTCTCCTCCCCTGTAGTCCCCTATTGGTTTAGACATTGTATTCCCTGCCTTGTGGTCCACCTCCAGTTTCTCCAAGTTGATTAAAGATTGTATCCTCACCTGGCACCTCCCCCCATTTCTAAGTTGACGAATGCCTTTGAGTTAGTGTCTTTCTGTCCCTGACCCTCTGCGGAATAATCTCCTTTGGAAAAAACAGAGAAGACCTCTCCCTGTTCCTTGTCCCTGCCCTCGGTGCAGTCCTATCCCCAACGCAGTCCACCTGTGCAGCTGTACCCTGGATTCGACAGCTTTCGTGAGGCGGCCCACTCTTGCTGTTGGTGTCAGGAGCTAGTCAGGCTGAAGAAATCCAGCACCATAGCAAGACTCCAAGTCAGAAATACAATTTTATTAGGAAGAGGGGAAAAACCTAAATACATGCAATAATACAAAAGAAAAACCACTGACAGAGTCAGAGTACAACCTGACACCCTGATAGTTAGGGTGGTGGTAGCAGTCCAGGTGAAATGGTCTTGTTGAAGTGGTGATCCTATAGAAACCATGTGGTAGCTCTTGTCCACTGGAAAACCACTGGGTAAGGGTGGCGATTCCTCTGGGGTTCCAGTGGAAAGACTGCTTGTGGTGTCCCAAAACCCAGATTATATCCAGCTGGAGACGCTTAGCTCGTCCCCCCTGGGCAGAGCATCTCACAATGGGCTGATATCATGCTGAGTCATGGGGTGGGTCCTTGATTACCCGATGAACAGAAATGGCTCCCGGAGGGAGTTACCTCTGAGTCATGTGGCAAGACATTGATGGGTCCGTTAACAGGAGATAAGGAAAAAACAATGCCCCTCCTGGTTTCAGCAGCACTCGAGGATGGGAGTAGAATATAATCTTATATTGTAAGCTGTTGACGGTATTTTGCAGGTTGAGGAGTTTTTGCAAGACAATGGCCATATTCAGCCAATGCACAATCCAGCCTTGCTTGTTATAATGGACAATGGAAACATTCACAAACAATGAATAATGAACATATTCAGAAATGGTGTCAGTATATCCTTGAAAAAGATACAAGAAGAGTCATCAGGACTCAGCAAGTTTGTCAGCAAGCTTGGGAAAGTGAGCCATGAGTGGGCCAGACAACCACAGTAAAATGCGTGAAAAATTAGATGATCCTATCAGCATTCTGTTTTAGACGCATGAACAGCTAGGATTAACCAATCATGTATTAGCTAGAGATGTGTGGACAATAGAGACTTATTGTAAATATAGTCTTTTTAGGGATAATGAATTTGGCTTCACTGGATCATATTGGTTATGGTGTGATATCCCTGAACCTCTGCACCCTGCATTTCTGCATGAGAAATAGCAGAAATGGACATAGCATGAAATGGACTTGAGGACGGCAATTTGTCTGCTGTGCAGAAGATCGGAGCCAGCCTTCAAGGAGCGGAGAAGCCGGTCGAAAGTATCCTCACTGCCCCGGTGAGAGGAAAAGGTTACTGGAGCTCCAGTCATAGACGACTTGAATCTCGCCCTGGTCAAGGTGAGCAGTTGGGGAGGAGATGGGGTCTGAACATGAAAGGGAAGGTGCTCAGAAACACCTGCACACACAATCTCGGTGCTGTGCAGCTTCGTTCTTCGCCTCTCAGAAGCTGCCGCGCTGTCCGTCTCTCAGAGGCGAAGAAGCGGCTTCTTCACTCACAGAGCATTGTGCTGGTCACAGTGCGCTCTGGAGCGCGGCTGCTGCCAAAAGATGCCCAGGACTGGTGCTTAGCTTCAGAGAGCTCCATAGCTCCATCTTTTTTGTCTCTTGTTGCCTGCATCTTAGCGAAAAGCTTTTCAACTATGTTTTGCAAGGAGAAACTGTGCCACCACAGCAAAAGCCTCCCAATCTTGCCCTAGAAGTTGCACAGAGGGCTGTAGGAAGACTAGCAGGAAGCACAGGAATGTTGTCCAAGAACTCCTTCCCTACAAATGCT
This sequence comes from Agelaius phoeniceus, assembly GCF_051311805.1. Classification (NCBI taxonomy): domain Eukaryota; kingdom Metazoa; phylum Chordata; class Aves; order Passeriformes; family Icteridae; genus Agelaius; species Agelaius phoeniceus. Next base: position 10,626,216 of record NC_135271.1, on the reverse strand, counting down.
TATGAGAATTTAGGATGCAGGAGAGTGGAAAGGTACTGTCCTCTCTCAGTTTGAAAGCTGTGCACACAATCCCAGTGTTGTGCGGCTTTGTTGTTCACATCTTGGAAGCTGTCACGCTGTCTGTCTCCCGGAGGCAAAGAATTGGCTTCTTCGTGCACAGAGAATTGTGCCGGTTGCGGTGTGCTCTGAAGCATGGCTTCTGCTGAAAGACGCCAGGTACCAGCGCTTACCTTTGGAGAAGGCTGTACCTTCATATTCTGCATCTCTTGTCGCCTACATCTTATCGAAAAGCTTTTCCACTGCATCTTGCAAGGAGAAACTCTGCTAGCACAACATAAGGCCCCAGATCTTATCACTGAACTTTGTGTTTGAACATAATGAGGAAGCACTTCTCTTTCTTAGTTAAGCTGCAAGTTCCTTTCAGATTGCCATGCTCTCTGCTCCCTCCTCCCTGGCGCGAATTACAGCCTCACAAAAGGAAAAGATCCTGAGAGATGTCACAGTGCATACGTGTAGCACAGATGCTTAAAAGGGGCAAAGCTGAATAACCTTGCTCAGCTTCAGTCCTGTACAGACCACAGAAGACGGAAAATGAAGCTGCAGAGCACTGGGTTTTTGTGCGCACTGAAGGGAATTGCAAAAATCCAGCAGCTGCTCATCCACAAGCACAGTCACCTGGGTATGCTTTTGCTTCTTGAAAAAGTCACTGGTGCCCTTGATCTTGATCTTGATCCAGATCTTGATCTCTGGATTCTGGTACTTTTTCCAAGTGTTCTGCTTTGGTTTTTATACTTTCTTATGTGACATTCAGAAACTTTTGGTCCAAACTAGAACTTGCCATTTTCTGAGAATCATTTTCTGACTATAAATGAGACATATCTGCTGTTTTCCAGACTGTCTATATCTGCTCTTTTACGGTATGAAAATGGTTCTTTGAATAATTCACCACCTGAATTTCAATGATTGAAAAAGTCTTCTTACTCGGTTCTAATATTCTCTATATTTCCTTCTCTTTTTCATGTTACTTTGGCAATTATGTGCATTCCCAATGGCTAGTGTGCTCCTGTGGAGAGACATCAAATGTGCAGGCTCTTCTAATTTTGTCACTGAATAAATAATACATAATCTCCACAGGAAACTTGCAGGATGTCTCTCATTGTCACTGCTTCTGTTTAGTTTCCTTTCTCTTTTGAATCGTTCCCTGTCTTCCTACTCATACTCCGATTAACCAATTCCTAATTTTCTTTCCTGTCTGGCTTTACCAATCTTTCTGTGAATTGGATGCTTTTTAATTAAGCCATGCGAAGTTCAATAATTGTAACAAGAAGAGTGCTAAATTTAAAAAAAAAAAACCTAATATATTTTGGGGGTTTTATTGACTGAAGAGGTAAAAGATGTGTCTTCAAATCTTCCTATGGAAAGAATATCTTGTGAATATCTTGAAAACTATCTCTGTGCAGGTATTTTGCACACAGTTAATGCTAAAGTCATTGCTTTGGCAAATTTTACAGAACTGCAGCATTGTGTGTTTTGCAGCTTATAGGGAGAAGTTTCTAAGCCTTCTGAGTGGGCTTTGTCTCACGTAACTTTAGACAGCTGAAATTCATCTAGGTATCCTAAATAGTCAGTAGAAATACAAATACCTGCGCGGAACAGGAGGTGAGATTCATCTTACCATGTGTCTTGAAAAGGGATATCTATGTGGGGAAGAGATTCTAGTCAGAATTCTGCTCAGTACAGTCAGTAAATTTTAGAGAGTTGATAATTTTATTCTGTGGTATATACCCACAGAGGCTGAAGGTCTCTCCATGCTCCAGTGCCTAGCAGTCTTTCCAATTCTTCCAATCCTTGAGTTGAATCCTAACAGAAAAAAGTTTTCTCAAACTGACCTTTACCAAAAGACTCAATGTTAGGTGGAATCAATCAATTCATTTTCTGCCAATTTAATAGAAAGGGATCCTAAAGATTAAATACATTTGCTTAGGTGAGAGAAATCATACTCTTTGTAGATGGCATCTATTGCCCAGTATTGACAGCAGAAAGAAGCAAGAAAGCATGCAAATAAATGCGCAATGCAGTCAGCAGAACTTCAAGCAAACCAGGGAGAAAAATATTTGCTTTATATGTAAGATGAATCTGAGAGATACCTATGGAGTGCTTAATGATGTTTTTCATTCTCATTTAAAAGATGAAAGAGGCTAAGATTATGATAGAAGGAATTAATGGCCTTTTGTTAGAGTATTTCTTTAGAGACATGTACCCTGTGAATACATGTTTAGCCACCTATTGGCTTCCCATCAGCAATTTTTGCATTTTTAATTGCCTTTACAATCTACAATTTAATACTTTTCGGATTAAGTTTCTTTTCTAATATTTGCATTAGCTTTTATTTTGAAACACTGGGAAAATTTTCCAGAAATGGTTCAATTGGCTGCTCTGTCATTTACTATTATAAAGCATTTATGGTGCTGTTTATAGAAGACAAACACATTAAATAAAAGAGTATTCCTATTATACGTCTCCACTATTTTTCCCACCATTGATCAAGGACAATTTTGTATTATTTCCAGAATCCCAGAACACACTCATAGTTTATCAAACAGAGCTTCTCATCAGATTTTTAAGAGCAACATGCTCATATGTTTATTTCTGCCACCTTGCTGGAAGGGCAGTTACCCCACTATTAGAATCTAGACTTGGGGGGGGAAAAAAAGCATCTCCTCATCTACCATCCAGCTCTTTTTCCTGGTGAAATAATTTTTAATATTCCAATACTGGTTGTTACAGATTTTGTTTCCAGTATTCTTCAGAAAAGTCAAAATATTTAGAAAAAAATTTGCCACATTCACAAAGCAGTGCAAAGAATCCTGCTCTAAATAGCTAGTCCCAAGTACATAGGGAGAAAAGTGTAGAATTACTTGGTTACATCTGAAGAGTTGTTTCGTGTTGCATTCTAGCATTAACTTCTATAAAAACTGTTGTAAATTTGATGTACTTCCCAAATCAGAACCTAAATATCTCCAGATAGGGTTAATGAACATTAGAAATATATCTTGTGTTAGAAACAATATAAAACCAAAGCAAAAAAAACCTCAAAACCACAAACCCCAAAAAACAAAACCTAAAAGCTCAAATTCACCAAGAAACTAACAAATGAGACAATTTATTCCCTTGCCACTTTTTCACTTCTCTTCCACAATGTAACAGTAGCTCTTGGCAGTTTAAAAAGTTGAAAGCATCCATGTTTATTTGAAACCACATTGCTTCTGAAAATATTTTGGCCTGAATATTGTTTCTAATATGATTTTCTGTTCTAAGTAAGTAGCCACGCTTTCTTCTATGTGTTATAATTGAAAATATTGCTTGCAATTATTTCTATGGTTTTAAGCAACTTAAATTGTGCAAGATGGTTTGGTTGAAGGAATAAAGTACTCTTATTTATTGATGTACAAATATAGATGTGCCTGTACATGATTGTACAAATCAGGTCAGTTTCTTTTAATTGGTTTAATTTGTTTAAAAGACTTTTCCTATGCTCCAAATGTCACTGGTATGTTTTGTTAATAACTTTTAAAACATTTTGCTGAAGAAGCAATCCTCACAATCAATTCCTAACAATTTCCTTTTGAAAAGTGGATTTTCACTGAGTCTAAATACCGTAGATTAAATAACCAAATTTTTCCACTGAAAGTCAATTTTTAAAAAGATAAAATAAAGACATTATGGAGAACAATATTTATTCTACATCATTCATATTGGATATTGTGACAGACAGCTTTACTGTTTCTGATGGAGACATTTTAGATTTTCCAAAGAAGAAAGGAAGAAGGATAGTGGGAAAACCATCTTACCTTTAGGCAATTGATAGGCAAGTTCCTTTAGGCACTACTTAGTGCCTCTGCAGTCTGTAGCATAAGTTCTCCATATTCTAAAAGAAAATAGAAGGAATAGAAAGATCTGGAGGAGGTGATTTAAATAGGTGTGCTCTTAATCACTACTTGCATTAAGATTCAAATGAGCTTCCAGCTCAATAGATATCTGCCAGATGAGGACAAAGAGTTGTAGTGCTGCGCAGAAGCCCAGCCTCTGCTCTGTTCTCTTCAGTGATCAGACTTCTAATAAATCATATTTTTTACCTAAATTTATAGTGCACGCTTTGCATAGATGTTGCATATGCTGTATTTGCATCTTGATAAGAATGGCTATTTTCTTATTTTAAAAGCTAGAAATTATGGACAGGGCATCGTATAGGCTCAAGTTATTTTTTTACACCACATTACTTGAAATGATACTATGGTTCCTACATTTTAGAAACTTGCAAGTACTAATCCAGAAGGCTTGATAGGAACTTTGATAAAATAAAAAATGCATGCCCTAAGTGTGTGCTAAACATGCCATGGATGTCTTCCTGCAAAATATGTTCGGTCATCGATGTAATTATTCTTTAATTGCCATAATGCCATAATACTTTGAAAAAAAATTGTATGTAAGCAACCTAAGTTAGACTAAATGGTTCACATGACGATGTAGTTAGGACAGTTTTTACCAAATATTTAGTTACTTTTATTACCTTCTAGGTAAGAAATCCAGGTAATAGATCCAGGAAGAATACCCCTTGACTTTGAGAACTAAAACCTAGTGAACAGAAAAAAGATAGTCCCTTCTTTAAGACCCAATAGCACACATCTGTGTGCAGGGGGAAGAGGTGTATCTGTGCGTGTGAATGGGAAGTGTACTCACCCACAAACCAGAGCCAGTATTTAGTAACCAACATATAATAAGTGTGGATGCATATAATTTCCTGCACTATATTGATCTTTTTTTCAAAGGTTAATTTGCTTTTAAAGATTTTCTAGTCAGTTGAAAAATTCTTCTGTTTTGTGTGAGAATAAAAATCTCTATAAAGCTTACTGTTTAAGGGCAATCCTTTGTACTTGATAGTGAATATTTAGAATATATTTTCATCTTCATAAATAAATTTCCATATTTTGGAAATATCTTTGTTATTCAAAGTAGTAACTTTCAAGATGTATTTTTAGAAGGTGTAAAAATTGAGATCATCATTTGTATCACAGAAATACAAAGCAAATCCTTTAAAAGCATCCATTCCATCATTTCAATTTTGTATTTTTGAATTTTCAATAGCTAACTCTAATTCTCACTTTCAAATCACTTTTAAATGCTCTGTCTTGACACAATTTTGTCATTTATCCATTTCTAAGCTTCAAAATAATATTTAGGGAAGAGTCATTTACTGTATTTCACAGTTTGCAAATTAACATCAAAGTTAAGAGATGGATGGAAGTGGCAGAAGGAAGGAAGTGGTGGAAGGAAGTGGCAGAAATGGTGGAAGTGGCAGAAGGAAGGAAGGAAGTGGCAGAAGAAGGAAGAGAAGAAGGAAGGAAGGAAGGAAGGAAGGAAGGAAGGAAGGAAGGAAGGAAGGAAGGAAGGAAGGAAGGAAGGAAGGAAGGAAGGAAGGAAGGAAGGAAGGAAGGAAGGAAGGAAGGAAGGAAGGAAGGAAGGAAGGAAGGAAGGAAGGAAGGAAGGAAGGAAGGAAGGAAGGAAGGAAGGAAGGAAGTGGCGGAAGGAAGGAAGGAAGGAAGGAAGGAAGGAAGGAAGGAAGGAAGGAAGGAAGGAAGGAAGGAAGGAAGGAAGGAAGGAAGGAAGGAAGGAAGGAAGGAAGGAAGGAAGGAAGGAAGGAAGGAAGGAAGGAAGGAAGGAAGGAAGGAAGGAAGGAAGGAAGGAAGGAAGGAAGGAAGGAAGGAAGGAAGGAAGGAAGGAAGGAAGTGGCGGAAGGAAGTGGCGGAAGGAAGTGGCGGAAGGAAGTGGCGGAAGGAAGGAAGTGGCGGAAGGAAGTGGCGGAAGGAAGGAAGTGGCGGAAGGAAGGAAGTGGCGGAAGTGGCGGAAGGAAGTGGCGGAAGGAAGTGGCGGAAGGAAGGAAGGAAGGAAGGAAGGAAGGAAGTGGCGGAAGGAAGTGGCGGAAGGAAGTGGCGGAAGGAAGGAAGGAAGGAAGGAAGGAAGGAAGGAAGGAAGGAAGGAAGGAAGGAAGGAAGGAAGGAAGGAAGGAAGGAAGGAAGGAAGGAAGGAAGGAAGGAAGGAAGGAAGGAAGGAAGTGGCGGAAGGAAGTGGCGGAAGGAAGTGGCGGAAGGAAGGAAGGAAGTGGCGGAAGGAAGGAAGTGGCGGAAGGAAGGAAGTGGCGGAAGGAAGTGGCGGAAGGAAGTGGCGGAAGGAAGGAAGTGGCGGAAGGAAGGAAGGAAGGAAGTGGCGGAAGGAAGGAAGTGGCGGAAGGAAGGAAGTGGCGGAAGGAAGGAAGTGGCGGAAGGAAGGAAGTGGCGGAAGGAAGGAAGTGGCGGAAGGAAGGAAGGAAGGAAGGAAGGAAGGAAGGAAGGAAGGAAGGAAGGAAGGAAGGAAGGAAGGAAGGAAGGAAGGAAGGAAGGAAGGAAGGAAGGAAGGAAGGAAGGAAGGAAGGAAGGAAGGAAGGAAGGAAGGAAGGAAGGAAGGAAGGAAGGAAGGAAGGAAGGAAGTGGCGGAAGGAAGTGGCGGAAGGAAGTGGCGGAAGGAAGTGGCGGAAGGAAGTGGCGGAAGGAAGTGGCGGAAGGAAGTGGCGGAAGGAAGGAAGGAAGGAAGGAAGGAAGGAAGGAAGGAAGGAAGGAAGGAAGGAAGGAAGGAAGGAAGGAAGGAAGGAAGGAAGGAAGGAAGGAAGGAAGGAAGGAAGGAAGGAAGGAAGGAAGGAAGGAAGGAAGGAAGGAAGGAAGGAAGGAAGGAAAAGAAAAGAAAATTCCCAAATGTCAGAAACCTTAAAAATGATAAAATATTTGTGTGTCTGATAAAGTGCTAGGACTGTTACTAGATATAGTAATGCTAAATTGAACACATATGTGAGACCAAAACAGTTTAACTCATTGCATGGCGGTTTTTCAGAATCAATAGTCTGTTATTTTGATCTTAAACTACTTGCTGCTGATGCACAGAATGAATATTACCATAGAATAATAGAATGGTTGGGGTTGGAAGGGACCTTAAAGTTCACCTAAGTTCACCCTACATGTCATTGGCAGGGACACCTTCCACTAGATCGCCTTAAGCTCAAAGACCCATTCAAGCTGGCCTTGAACACTTCCAGGAATGGATCACCACATGTTCCAGTGTCTCACAACCCTCCTGGCAAGGAATTTCTTCCCAATATCCAAAGGAAACATATACTCTTCAGGTTTTAAAGCCATCCACTCTTTTCCTATCACTACATGCCCTTGTGTAGCTCATCTGCCTCCTTCTGGTAGGCTGTCTTCAGCTACTGGAGAGCTGCTCTAAGATTTGTCCAGAGTCTGCTCTTCTCCAGGCTGAGAAAACGCCTGCAAGACTCTGGCTTGATGACAGACTCCATGTGCTGCACTGGGAGCTCAGACCATTCTTCTTGGAATTGTAGGATGCTCAGCGACTGTTGATTATTCTTCATTGTGGTACAGGTACTGAATAGTTTATTGTTTTAATAAAGACACACTTGAAACAATAAGAGCAAAATTTTAAAGCAAAATTAATTGGAGAAAAATTCCTAAACCTGTGGCCCATTACTCCAGCCCATCTATTGATTGTAAACGACATTCCTTGCAGATGTTATGATGCATGAACCAAAGCCAAGTGATGGATACTACTTAAGACACATGTTCTACCTGCTTACTGGAATATGTTCTTAATGTTCAAAACAATCACCTGAACATTAAGAACAAGAGATTGCATCATAAAGTAATTAAGTGCTTTGGTTGAAAGTAAAATGCATTTGAAGGAAATGGGTTTGGGGGCTAGCACAGCAAGATCTCAGAAATGGAGTGCCAGCTTAGTTCTCTGCTTCAGAGACAAGTGAAGCAATTCAGAAGTGTCCTCCTGTGAAAATAGTTGACAGATCTTTCTGCACGACAGTTAACAACCAGCATCAGAAATGTGTGCAAATAAAATACTAGCCACTACAAGTTTGTCATCCAGGAGTGGTAAGGCCACTCAGACTCATAGCAGTGGTTTTGCTGCTGTGCCTGTTAGAATAGACAGAAAAGAATGAGGAAAACAATTTTTTCCATCTAGTTTGTTTCAGTATTGGTACAAAGACTATTTTCCTTCCCTCAGGAGACAGCAAAAACTGTCAACAACTGAAATGCTTCAGAAATGGAAATTATCTGAATCACAAATATTTCTTTTCACATAAAATTTAAAATGTAAGTCATAGCTATAAAACAGAGCTATTTAAAGATGAATGTGCTATACATACTAAAATATTTCCAGAGATAACTATTGTGTGCTAAGTCTGTTTAAAAGTCTAGAGTTCCTGGTAAAAAACTTGTACACAGCTGAGGTAGCTCCATGATATTCTCTTTTCAGATTAATTATTCTCTTCAGTCTCACCACCTCTACCAATTGATTTCCGTAAGTCCTTAGAGAACAGGAATTTAACAGTTTTAGTTTTATTTTAAAAATGACAGTGACAAGAGTTATTTGCACTCCCTATTTTCTGAAAAGCCTGAACATCAAGCCTTAAGAATTTGATCTTGAATTTTATTTCATATCAAACTAAATTTTAAGGGAGTGGCAGAGAGAATGGGAGCCTCAAGCGAAAAAATTTAGGCTTCTAATTCATGGATTGTCTTCTTACTTACCTAAGACAAGAAGTGGAAAGAGAATAGATTAGAGTTAGCAGCTGTTTAACATTTGCACATACTCTTCCACTAAAGAAGAGGTCAAGGATGGCTTTCTGGCCCTCCTTCCACAAGCTGCAGCTTCCTTCAAGGCACATTCACCTGCTGTGGCATAGAGCCCTCCACGAGCTGCAGTGTAGGTATGTGTTCCTCCACGGTTCTCCAGGGACTGCTGGGAGACAACGTGCTTCATGATGATGTCCTCCAGGGACTGTGAGGGATTCTCTGCTCTTTCAACTGGAGCACTTCCTCCTTCGTATTTCACTTCAGTATCACAGAGCTACTTCTCATATTCTTTTTTTCCCTCACTTGTCACTGCCTATTCATATGTTTTGTACTTTTGGCAATATATTTTCACAGAGACTGATGGGCTCCGGTTGCAAAAATGTGTCTTGCTAGAAAATTAGATGCTATACAAAACCAAGCTCTTATCGAAAAGAATAGTAGAAGTACTAATGTACTGCTAAAGAACCAGAAAACTGACAATGCTTCATTGTAATATGTCCCCTCATTTTGCCTTCTTTCTCCTTAAGATCTGGAAAGACTACTGGGCAGGAGACAGTGTGGTTTCAAAGAAAAGACTTTTTTAGGATTCTAAGGCGCATGTTCCAATTTCTTGAGAAAATTGAGAAAAGGCACTTTGTCTTTTGTGATAAATATCATTAACCAGTAGTGACAAAGTCTGACCAACAAAAGCAAATCAAAATCTGGTGAGAACAAGCAATATACCTTGAGTGGCCAGGACAGAATTATAGAGTCATAGAATCAGTTGAATTGGAAGGACCCCATCAGGATCATCAAGTCCAACTCCTGGCCCTGCATGGGACCATCCTCGAGAATCACAGCATATGCCTGACAGCAATGTCCCAAACTCAGACAGGTGTGATGCTGTGACCACTCCCTGGAGAGACTCTTCCGGTGCCCAGCCATCCTCTGGTTAAAAAACTTTTTCCTGATACCCAACCTAACCCTCCCCTGACTCAGCTGTATGCCATTTCCTCAAGTCCTGTCCTTGTAGACCTCATTTGAGAACTTTTTAATAGGCTCTCCATTGAGGTCACCTAGGGCATGGCACCTTCCCTTTTTCAGTGGTGCTTTTTCGCTGTCCTTGCTGCGACAGGACCCGAACTCCTACACCGATCCACCCTGGCTGCCGTTACAGGAATCATGTCGCAGGGTCACCATTTGTTGGATCGGCAGAAGAAATGCGGCACACAATATGAGTGATCAGCAAGTCTCCAACTTTATTGGTAGTCACACATATTTATATTGGTGTTAATGAAGTTCATACATATTGCAAAGAAGAGCTCATTATTGGTTAATTACTTATTGGTCAACCGCGCCTAGTTCTATATTCTTATGGTTATTTTGTTACTACTTCTACATTCTTGTGGTTATTCTGCTGAAACTATCCTCATATTTTTGGCAAAAGACCCTCTCCTCTATCCAGTTGTTGCACCAAGGGCACAATGTCCTTGTCAGTGGTTGGACACTGACTGCTGAATCCTAGACTTGTCTCCTTCTAACTTAACCAACGGTATCATGTTGACGTGACCTTTCTCAGCTAGCCAACTGTCCACTAAGCTCTCCACATGACTCTACCCTGTGAGTTGAACTTGTTAATATGTGAACCAAATTTGCCTCCCACTGGCAGTGATTGCTCCTGCAATAAGGATAAGCTGTCCTTCTATGGTTAAGTTGACGATCAGTGGGGGGTGTGCTCGAATCATTACTGATATCATTCCTGGATAGAATAAATAGTACGGGTCTCAGCAGCATTAGCCTGAACAGGTTACCCCTTAGTGGCTCAAGTTGTTTAATTGCTCGGACTAATGACGAAATTCCTTTTTCCCACTGAGAATCTCTCTGTTCCATCTCTTAAAATGTGGTTGAGTTGAATAGTGAATATTTCTTTGGTCTTTCATGGTGTTAGGCCTTGACATTCTTCAGGAGGAATCTCAACTTCTACTTTATGAAGTGCTTGTCCACTGCTGTTGCTGCTTCCCGTGTTTTCAGGGAGGTCTCCTGCACTTTTGAGTTGTCCTCCATGGGTAGGGTGCTCTCCTAATTTGAGCTATCAGTTCCGCAAAGTTTAGTATACCAGTGATTGTAGATGTGGTACTGGTGTTCTGCTGCCTGTAATAAATCATAAGCCGCAACTGTCTGTTCAGCTCTTTCATGAGCCAGACCCTAAGACTGGCTCAGTTGGTCTGAGTATGATGCTCATAACACCACAGTTGTTGGTTCAATCTGTGTATGGCCCATTCACTTAACAGCTGGACTTGGTCATCTTTGTGGGTCCCTTTCAATTCAGAATATTCTGTGATCTGTGACATAATGACAATGCCAACAGCAAACATTGGCTAAACACTGGCAAGTTCTATGTGGCTGGAGTGTGTTAAAATGATCACTGGCCACTGTCTCTGACAGGAGAGATAGGAGTGTGACTGAGTGATAGTACCTTTTTTCTTTTAATCTGTCACCACCCCATCAATGCCCAAGCACACGGGTGCTTATATTGTGGCCGTTAGGTTTGCAGTAATTGGGTATTTCAACTCTTAGTGGGGCCACATTGGCCAGAACTTCGGAAATTCCACTTCTCCCTGCAGCAAAAATCCAGCACAGGGACACACTAGAAGTCTTTGGATCAGGGAGTGCAGTTGCCACGTGGAGTCAGCACAGTCTCTGGATTCCTTTAGGGTTTGGGCTAATGTTCAAACATTAACATTGACTCACTGCCATCAGGCAGACAACAGATTTAAACGTTCAGAACATCAAAACCCTAAATATTGTCCTTGTGATCCTTGATTGCAAAGCAAGTAGCCAATATCCACTTCTCATCCAGGACCCATAAATTAACCATAGCAGCTTGACAGAGAACATGTGCTCCATTTACTAAAGTGATTTTAACTCTTAGCGTCTGGATCATACACCCAGCTTCTTGGCATCCTGCTTCATTAGTACTGAACGCTGTGCTCCTGTATCTATTAGAAATGTAATTAATCATTGACAAGAACCAACTGGAATCTGGATGTGTGGGTCATTAGTATGTATTGATAGGGTTCCACTTGTCACATTGCAGTCTCACTTGGCTTGTGCATGGAATGCTTTGGAAAATCAGCCACCTGAATGGACTCTTGCACAATACAGGATGAATTGGTAGCTTGCTTAGGCATCACCTTTGCTGTTTCTTTCAGTTTTCATCTTTTCTCCTTTTCTTCCTGGAACTGTTTCTGTAATTGTTCATTTCTCAGGGGTAAATAAGGTTTCCTCTCTCAGGTCTTGTTTCTTTCTTCTATAATTTTCCCTATTCAAATTCTAAAATAATTTCCTTACACTCTGCTGAAGCAAGTAGGGTCTTTAGATGGTCTTTCTCAGTCATAAGTTTATCCACTTGGATTCTCAGCTTTTCTCCTGTCTCCATCTCAGAAGCCAGTGGTGACTTTGATACCTCATTTTCTGTGTAAATCTTACTTTTGGTGAGCTTCCTTAAATGCTTGCAGCTGCCAGCCCCCAGCTCACTGAGGATGGCAAAAGTTGTTTCTAAGACTCCAATTAACAACATTAGCCTGTGAGGCCATAGTAATGATAGGTCTCCCAGGAGTTCCAACTCCCACATCAACATCTTTATCCTGCTTGTGGCAAAAGAGTGCAACTTTCCTTTTCCCCAAGTACTACATTCTCCAGAACAGCAGTGGATAATTTATCACTTCCCGAAAATTCCTTGCTGCAAGCCTTTCTCTCAAACTGCATTCCATCATGCACTGGGACCCTGCTGCTCCCTTTTGGGCAGTCTGCTCCCTTGGTGCAATTCTAATCTCCTGATTGTTGTTCTGTTTACTAATTTTTAAGTGAAACCAATCCTTCTGCCATAGCTAATTAGCTCTGAAGATCTCTTTCCCCACGATAAGGGTCTTTTCCCTTGTCTTTCTCTCTGTGGGGTTAACATTTGCTTCAAGTGATCCTGAAATTCTGCTGCAGTGTTTTATCACATCCAGCAAAACTCTAACCATGGCAGCCACATACTTGGTTAACCAGTGATGTAGGTGAGGGCTGTCCTGGAACATCTGTCATTCATCAGTTGCAAAAACACTGCCTTCTGTACACTCTCTGTCCCATGATCTATGGTTGGGGTCTCGATCCTAAGCAAATCACTCGTCTCTAATGGATTCTACCTCCTGCTCAATAGGCGGCACTCTGAGTTAAAGACCACAGTTTTCTACGGTCACCATTAAAAATACTTCTGGCCTCCAGAAGCCTTGGACCTCCACCTCAGACAAATTATTTAATCGCCGTCTGCCAGAGGCACTTTCCTAACATATCCAGTTTCCGATTACTATGTAAATCTGATATACTTTTCCCAGAACTTTGCTATCTTGGTTGCTGTGTACCACACTGTTTTAGTAACAGTGTGCAGACCCTGACTATCATAGAAGGTTTCATCTTTAATTTGGGGTTGTAATGTGATTTCCTCATTATCAGATGTACTGCTGCTTATAGGGTCCTTAGAGACGTCAAAACAATTTTCTGTCCTGTCCACAATTTGCATTGTTAACTTTCTTTGAAAGTTCAGTAACAAAAATATTCCCCACCAAACCGAGCACCAGACTGTCTGGGGGGAAAAAGAGGGTTGAGGAGACCCCAAAACTGGAGGTATCCCAAACCAGGTGGGTGGGGGCTAGGCTGGGATTTTAGGGGGGATATTTGGAGTCCCTGAGGTTTGGGGCCTCAGAGGATATCCCAAGGATGGCAGGGATGGGCAGGTTTAAGGGGATTTGGGGTCCAGGGTAGGTTTTGGGTTCTGAGGCTCGGGAGGGGTCTCCAAGGCATGAGGAAGGGGGCGGTTGGGGTCCCAGGGCAGGGTTGGGTGGGTCCGTTCTGGGGTTCCTCCCGTGCCCTCAGGTGCGGGCACAGGTGCTGCCGGTGCAGCGCCCCCGCAGGTCCCGCCCCTGCCCGCTCAGCAGCGCCCCAAGCGGCAGCGGCGGGAACAGCAGTCGGGGACCGCCCAGAACCTCTGTAGCCCCGCCCCCCAAGTGTGGCCCTCCCGAAGCCCCGCCCCATAGCGGGGACCCCGTTGAAGCCCCACCCCCAGAGCTCCGCCCATGGACGGGAGACCTCCAGAGCCCCGCCCCCCACAGGCAACCCTACCCAGGTTCAAGCCACCTCTAAGCAGCACCCCCAAAGCCCTAACCTCCGCTCAAAAAGCGAATCCCTTAAGCGCCACCCCCAAGACGACTCCCCACCACCACTATACTTGGAACCCCTGAGGCCCCAAGACCTTCCTGGCCCCCATCCCAGGTGCCCTCACCTAAAATACTCTCAGAGCCCTCTCCCTGTGGGTTCTCCTCCCCTCCAGAGTTCCCCCCCTGCGGTGCCTCAACTCCAAATCCCCTCCAAGCTCCCCAGCATCAGCACCTAGGGGTCACAAACATTTATTGTGGTACAGCAGAACTGGGAGGGTCTCCACTAGGGTGGAGATCCTGGGTAGGTTTCCCTGGGACTGGCATGCTGGTGATGGGGGTTCCAGGGAGATCATGGGTAGGGGTCCTCAATTATCTGAGAGGTGCTGGATTAAGGAAGGGGACCTCCACCACGGGATGGGTCCCTGAAGGGGTTGTTGGGGATCCTGAGGTGGGGGAGTCTATGGGGTGAGTCCACGTGGGGGGGCTTGGGGGACCCCATGACGGGGGACAGGGGAGGTTCTCAGCATGATGGTCCCATAGGAGGTCCCAGTAAGATTATCAGTGTGAGATTATCAGGAGAGACTCCCCAGGGGGTCCTCATTCATATGCCCCCTGCCTCAGGTCCCCGCAGGCGCCGGGCCAGCTGCAGATCCTTGGGGAAGAGGGTGACTCGGCGGGCATGTAGCGAGCACAGGTATGCGTCTTCCAACAGCCTCACCATGAAGGCCTCGGCTGCCTGTGTACCAAAACCTGAGGGAGGGTCCCCAAAGCTCCCCAGCATGCCCCAACCCCCACACCTTCCCCCGGGGTCAGAGACCCCCCCCCAAACACACACCCGGGGGGCAGGGTCCCTCCAAACCCACACATGGGTGACCGAAGCACCTTGTGCCTGTAAATTTGTTAGGGGGGGGATCAACACCCAATGACCCATCCTCAGTCCCCGACAGACCCCGGGGATAAGGGACCCCCCCACCCAGCACCCAGAGACCCTCTCAACATCCATGGAACCCTGTCCCAGAACCCATAGACCCTCCCCCCAGCCAATGGAGACCCTCCTAGACTCCCCTTCAGCTCCCATCACATATACCCAACAAACCTCTCAGCCTCATCCAAGCATCCAAAGAGACGTTCCTGGACCTCCCCAGCCTCAGAGACCCCCCTGGTATACCCCCTGCAGCACCCACAGACCCCCAGCCCCCATGGAAACTTTCTCAGTACCCATGAGATCCCCCTCAGCCCCTTCCCCACCCCTCTAAGTCCCTGGATACCCCTGCAGGACCCATAGGACCCCTCCAGCCCCTCTGTGACCTCCCTCCACCATGCCTGGGCCCCCCGAGCCCCACCTCCTGCAGCGCCAGCAGGGCCATGCTCTGCCAGCGGTAATCGACCCCGCGGGTGAAGAGCAGGCAGATCTCCCGCACCTGCGGCAGGGAGGGCACAGGGAGGGGCGCACATGGGGGCAGTGGGGTCACAGGGAGCACGGGGACATTGGGACAACATGGAGGGGATATGGGGGTATTGGGGACTTCCCGGGTTGGGGCCACCACCACGGTGACACCCTGGAGACACTGCCCTGGGGACATCCCAGGAACCTGGGGACACCCTTGTTGTTATCCTGGAGACACTTTGGGGACACCCCAGGGAGAGGAACACTGGGGACAGGAACACCTGGGGATACACTGGGGAGTGGGGACGTGGGAACATCATGATGGGGACAGCCTGGGATCTCCCAGGTGGGAGGGAGGGGGAAAGCACCACTCTGGGAACACCTTGGGAATACCCTCAGCCATGGGAACATGGGGACACTTCGATGGGACAGGGGGGACAGTGCCAGCACAGCAGGAGGGGCACAGGGAACTCTCAATCCATGCAGCCTCTGAAGGTGGCAGGACACAGGGATGTCTGGAACCACAGAATGACATTGGAGGATATGCAAGGATGTTGCATGGGGGAGGACAGACCCAGCATGTCACGAGGATGGGGAGGACAAGGACATGGGGAGGGCTGGAACTGGATTGAGGGGGGGCCCTGGGGGAAAGGGATGGTCTTGAAGAGTCCCAGGGGGTGATCTGGGGTTCTGGGGGGTAACTTGGTGGGTCTGTAGGGGGTTGGAAAATTGCAGTGGGTTTTTGGGATGGGGTCCAAGGGGAGGTTGGAGGGTTCCAGGTTTCAGGAGTCCAGGGTGGATTTGGGGTTGGATTTGACTGTGTCCTAGGGATTGTTTGAAGGGTCCCAGGGTGGATTTGAAGGCTCTGGGGGAAGTTGCAGGGTCTGAGAGAGTTGATCTGGGGTGTCCTGAGATGGATTTGGGGATCCCAGGAGAGGGGATCCCGAGTGGTTTGGAAGATCCCAGACAATGCTGGAGGTTTTGGGGTGAAATTGGAGGGGGTCCTGGAGGGGTTTGGGGTTCCCACAGGAGATTTTGTGGGTATCTGAGATGATCTGTGTGGTCCCAGGGGAGTTTGGGAGTCCGTGGGGGGTGCAGGGGAGGTTCTGGGGGGGAAATCGGGGTGCCTGGGGATTTTAGGGATGTGGGGGGTTCTCACCAGGCGGGCAAAGGGGCCGGGGCGCAGCAGCAGGCGGGTGCTGCTCTGGTACTTGCGGATCTCCTGCAATGCCCGCTGACCCGGGCGGCGCCCTGTGGGGGCATCAGATAGGGGTCTGTGGGGGCTTTAGGGGATCTATTTAGCCTGGGGGGCACAGATGGGGGGATCTGAAGGAACATGAGGGGTATAGATCTACAGGGCCTGTCAGAACACAGGGGGCTATAGGGGCCGAGGGGACAGGGGGAGGCTGTGGGAGTTATAAGGGATCTGTAAGGTCTGGGGGGACATTGTGGGTATAAAGGACCTATAGGGAGCTATAGTGATGGCCGATATAGGGGAGTTATAGGGGACAGGGAGTATGGGGGTAGGAGGGATATACGGGAGAGGGAATGTGAGGTGACTCTAGGTGGTGGAAGCATATAGGGGTATATAGAGCACTGACTAGGGGCGGAGGAAAACAATAGAAGGAGTCCATAGGAGTGCTCTAGAGGGGGGCCTGAAAGGGGGCTCGATGTAGCAGGTCCATAAGGGGTGTCTATAAAGGGAGTCCCCCGCCCCTCACTCACTGCGTGCCCGCGGCCGGGGCGGTGGGGGGGTTGGGGAACGCCCGCGCCGTCGGGGGGTGGGTTTGGGGCGGGGCATGTTGCGGCCGAGTCCACCGCAGGGTCAGGGCGAGTTCAGAAGGGGACCCAGCGCCTGGGAAAGGGAGAGTCGGGGTGAGCTCAGGTGTCCGGAGCCCCCACGCCGCTCCCGGGATCCGCCGCGCTGCGCCGTTCAAATCTCCCGCCGCGCCGCTCGTGACGTCACTTCCCTCCGCGCGCCAATCGGGGAGCGCGACCGCCCGGGGCCGCGCCGGACTCCGGAACTCGATGGTCCCGCGCCCGCCGAGGGCTCATTAGCATAACTCTGCATGGCCCCACCCCCAGGCATCCCGCGCCTTGGTGCTCCCAGGGTAGTCTCAGTTATCGTCCCCGTGCGGTGCTAGTATGGGCTCTGTAATCGTCCTGGTGTGATCCCAGTCACTCCCATGTGGTTCCCGTTGCTCTCAGTCATCTGCATGGTTCCATTTACTCCCAGAATGATCCCAGTATGATTCCAGTCCCCTGCAGTATGATTTTAGTGCTTTCCAGTCACTCCCAGTGTGAGTCCAGTATGATCACAACGACTCTCAGTATGATCCCTGTCATACCCCCAACGGACCCAATCAATTCCTGTCACTACTAGAATGATCCCACTATGATCCCAGTCACTCCCAGTATGATACCAGTTGCCCCCAGTGTGGTTCCAGACACTCCCAGTATGAACCCAGAGTGGTTCTGGTTGTCCCCTCCTGTATGATCCTAGTTGCCCCAGTTATGGTCCCAGAACCTCCAACATGGTTCCAGCATCTTCCCTTTGCTCCCAGTGTGTCTTCAGTTGGCTCCCAACATGGTCCCAGTAGCTCCCTGTGCCTCCTAGTACCCAGTGGGGGTCAGTGAAGGATTACAATTGTCCATGAAATCCATTGGGAGAAGCGGTTTGGGGTGTTAGTGAACCAACCCATGGTGGCCCAGGTGGGCTTTGGGGTCTCTTGAGGGCATTGCCTTGCAGACCTCCCAGTTAACCCCCAGTTTTCCCAGTGGGCCACCACACTCCTTATTTGACCCCATCAAGCCTCCCAGTTGCCCCTAGTTGTCCACCCAGGCCAGATGTTGACTAGGACCGGCCCCAGCACTGAGCCCTGGGGAACCCCAGCAGTGCCCAGCCCCAGCTGGCTGTGGCCCCATTCCCACTCCTCCTTTGCCTGGCCACCAATCACGTGTTCTCAGTGAGAGGGACCCGTCCCAGCCGCGAGCTGCAGGTGCTCCAGGAGAGGCAGGGAGATGGAGGCAGTGCCAAAGGCTTTGCTGAGCTGCAGGCAGACATACCCACACATGTCCAACACCCACCGGGGTCACCTGGGCACAGCAGGAGATCAGGTAAGTCAGGCAGTACCTGCCTTTCCCAAGCCCTGGCTGTTCCCAATGCCCTGGTTTTCCTGTCCATGCCATGGGTGCTGAAGTCCCAGGCGGTGCCATGTTGCCAATGGGACACTGTTGTGCTGGCCATCACTACCTGCTGTTGTTCAACTACCTCAGCAGTCCCACAGCAGAAGGGTCCTCTGAAAAAACAAGTAAGGGATTCAGCTGTCTGAATTTCTTCTGTTTCCACAGCAGCTCTCCCAAAGCCCAATGGTGTGCTTTTGGGTCCTTGAAATACCTCTTTTGAGGTGATCTGTGCCAAGGATACACAGAGCCCGTAGGCCAGCGACAATGGCGTTTTTCTACCACTCATGCCCAGTCAGGAGCACTTCAGCTTCCAGTATAGTCCCTGTTGGGATCCCCCCGTCATCTCAGAAACAGAGGTGGATTCTGCCCCTGCATGATGGCATCAGGGAACATTGTGCACCCATGTCAACTGAAGCCTTGTGCTCCTGTGGCTCTGCTATGCCAGGCTATGGATCCACACAGTCCAACTGACCCCACTGTCCTTTTTCCACACCTGGCTGGAGCCAGGGCCCCTCTAGCTCTGATCATGGTACTTGTTGCTTGCTCCTTGTAAATATGATCTGGAGGTCCTTTCCAGAGGGTCAGAAGTAACATCAGCCCTTCAATTCCACCTGAAGACTTGCCCAGTGGAAACTGAGTGGCATTTTTCCTTGAAAAGTTTTCTGTGGTGGTTAATTTTTCCTCTCAACTCACATACCTGTGCTGCCAAGGCAGAGGTGGGTTTTCCATCCCACTTCCATATGTCTTCACCATGGTCAGGCAAGTAAAACCACAGGTTACCTTGTGGTGTGCCCCTCTCTCTTGAGCAGGGAGCACTTGCCCCCTATAGAGTCCAGTCTATGCTAGTGGAGCATAGGGCACTTCTTTCAGTTGCTGGAGGTCTTTTCCACAGACAAGATGCAAACCCATAGGGTGAAAAAGATACTTTCTTCATATTGAGAGAATTTGGTATCCAAATTATGGACTCTTTGTTCTCCTTTCCATGACATCACTGCCAATGAGTTGGTATATGGTGATGGCACCTCAGTAGGAACTTCCATCACATGGTTTGTGTATACTGAACCTCATCTGGATCTACAGGGGACTGCAGGTCTGGACACAATCCTGTGCCATGTGCCCTGGATGATCCTGCCTGAGCAGGAAGGTAGAACCAGATGATCTGCTGGCCCCTTCCAACCAAACTGATTTTGTGATTCTGTGAAAGCAGGAGCAACTTGCAAGTGATTATGGCATACAGACAATTGGGGGAAAGAAAGTTCTGCTAGTTACAGGGAGGAATGATAGCATAGGGAGCAGGATAGAGGGATATGGAGAGTACATATGGCACAGGGATGAATGACAGCACATTGTTACCATATTTTAGCTGGTTTGTGATAGACAAACCAACCAGCCCCTGGTTTGACTGACAGGGGCTCGCCCAGTCACATCTCTCCCAAGGCTGCAGGCGTTTCCTTGGCCAGGACCTGGAGGGAGTAGAGTTCTGACCTGTGAATGTATCCAGATGGGATTTTTCAAATGCCCTATATAAGCAAGGGCTTGGGAAAGAAAAGCTCTCTGTTGCCACATGAACATTAGGGTTGCTGCAGTTTGAATTTATTTTAATGATTCCTTGTTAAGTGGTTTGTTCTGTTGTACCCCCATGTTCTCCCTGAGTTGGTTTACCCTTGGGTTTTATACTCCCTCAAAGCTGCTCCTCATGCCATTCCCCACCCGTTGTTCCAGCTCTTTCCCTGCCAGCCCTTGATTCCTGAACCTCCCCTGCCACTTAAACCTCAGGCCAATCCCTGTCCTGCAACATCCCTTTGGAATTCCCCTACTCCTCGAAGCCCCATTGGCCCATGTGACCCATCCTCTCCACCCTCCTACCCCAGCTGGCCCGGGACACTCCATGTAATCCCCTCACTCATCCTCTGAGGATTCCCTATTGGTTAGCTGTTTGTATCCACCCCCTGACTTGTATCTGTACAAAACCCCTCGCACAATGGAGCTAGGGGCTCTTTGTCCTGCTCCTTTCATCAGGAATAAACTGTTCCTTGTGGACCCTCAAGATGGAGAGCCTCCTCCTTTCTCTTCTGCCTGCTCCCTGTTGTGGCTTGTGTCTGGCACCTTAGAGCAAGTGGTTATAAAGGTTCTGATTCTGGTAAATCCCCATACTGAGGCAGTTCCCCACTCCTGGCGTGGCACCGGAGTTCTAAGAGCTAGCCCGAGTTCTGGCAGCCACTTCAGGGGTGAGTGGTCTTTGTCTCCTGCCAACTTCCCCAGCCCCCTACCTGACACTCACAGCACGGGGATCAGGACAGAGCAACAGAGAATAAAGCAGGAAGAGGCACATGAGATAAACCAGAGGGAAGGCAGGGAGAAGGTTCCCCCACTGGACTCCATAAAATTACATCACAGAACTGATCTAATTGCCTCCCATGACGGAAGAGTTCCTGGATGGATGAGGGGAGTGAAGTGGGTTTCTCCCTTGGCAGCCTTTCAGAAGGACTCAGCAGGTGGGCTGAGGGAGACGTGGGCAGGGAGGAACCTCACCTGTTCTGCCACATCCACAGGGTTGAGAGAACAAAAACCAGCTGAGAGCAGTGCAACACTGTTATAGATACATATTATAATATTAGCTTTTTGCAAATATTAAAGTGGATTTTATATGTGTGATGTTAAAGTAACTTTGTTATGAAGATATCATTTGTATTTCTACTGTCAATTAAGCTTAGAAACAGTAGTGAAATAGCTATGCTTGTGTTAAAATGCCTGCTTGGATGGGATAACATCCAATAAACACAGGATGAGGACACCTGCTACAGATATGCCAAGTATCAGCACTCACCATCTGAAGAAAGCATGAACCAAGGCCCAAACTGGAAGTGATTAGGAGAAGGTGTCAAAACCACAGCCAAGAAATACGCATGCTCTAAAAGGGTGGACCAAAGGAGGGGCCATGTAAAATAGTTCCTGGAAAATGTAAACTAGTTTATGGATATACATAAGAGTCTATGAATATGCAACGGGCTGATGTAAAGGAAAAGGTATTTAGGGGTTTCCCTGAAGGTGACAGTGTGGTCTTGGCTGAGTGCCAAGATGCATCCAGCCGTAATAGCCTTTGCTTTATGGTCCTTGTCTCCTATTGTCCTTTATTAAACTTCTAAAATTTTCACAAGAGAGTGAATGTGTTTTTCAAAAACACTCATAGTTCTGTTTCCTTAAAACTCAAATCTGGAGAAAACTCCATCCATCCCTTCAGGGACACAAATTAGGTTTCACTTCCCAAACCCCAAATATTCTGAGGTGAGGTGATTGTGCCAGACCAGGATATTTTTTTGGCTGATCTCCAGAGGTCCTTCCAACCCCAACTATTCTTTCACTACCCAAAACACAGGCAAGAGCCTCAGCAACCACTATTTGGGTAGTTTTCCTCAGCTTCTACAGTTTCCGGATACTTTGCCATTTCAGAATCTTCACTTAAGGAAAAATGAGGTGTCAGAACCTGCCGGACGTCCCCACATTCCCTCCCCAAACCCTGCAGCAGCAGGGAGAGCCTGTCATGTCTGAGTGAAAATATTTTATTTTTCATTAAAAAACATATGAAAAATGCTGCTTTTATCTCTAAACCCTTTAGGTCTTTCCTGCCACACCTCGTATCACTTCAGAACAGGAGATTTATAAACCTTAAAATCCTTGAGAAAAATAACATTCACGGTTTAATTTTATTTTGGTGCAGTCAGGAATGGTCTTGTGGGATTTGGTGATGTTCACTGGGAGTAGCCCAGCAAAGGAAAATTATGAGCAAGGGAAGGGTAAATTATGCACAAGTTAAAGTCTGGAGAGCGAAGTACCTGCCTTGCAGATGTGCTGCAAGGGAGATTAATAAGTAGCATCATCATAATCTCTGTATTAATAAAAGGTGAAACAATGACCTCTTGTGTAACACAGCCCAGACAACTTGTGGAAAGTAAAACATTTTAAAGCAGCAAATTCGTGGCCAGAGTAACACCCAATGCAGGCAGCCCGTTCTTGGCCAGGCGCAGCTCCTTCAGTCGCGTCAGGTTGCAGAATACCTCAGGGCCAAGGCTGTGCAGCCCTGCACTCTACAGGTTCAAGCTGTGCAGTTGGCTCAGATTCTTGAAGATGCCGGCAGGCAGGTGGCCTATCCCGCCGCTGCTGTCAGCCACTGCAGTGTGGAGACCCTGGGGGGCATCCTGATGGTTGGGGAAACACAAGAAGCTTCCCTCAAAAAGCCGGTAAGACCCCATTGTCTCCTTCCCCCGCGCTCCTGAGCCACTCCCTCCCTATTCCCTAATTGGCCCTTCTCTTTGTACTGCCCCGAGACTAGAGTGACCCGGGCCCCTGGGGAGAGAGAAACGTGGACCCTCCATGTGTGTGTGCCTGGGACCCGAACATGTTACCATGTGGCTGAATTAAACATCTGTGGATACCATGCACAGGCCCTTTTTGCTTCTTTACCCTGGACTTTCCTATTCAGGCTGCAACACTGCAGCTGTGCCAGGTCATCGAAGGCATTGGCGGGATGGCCGACAGTGAGTTCTGTGACAGGCAGAGTGAGCGCAAGGCACTGAGGCCCTGGAAGAAGCGTTGTGGGACCACACACATCCCCTGTGGCTGCTGCACCTGCAGCTTCAGCTCACAGAGGTTGTGCAGGGAGCAGAAAGGCGGCAGCTGCTGCAGGTGTGGGCTTAGGCAGCGCAGCGCATTGGCAGCAGCTCCAGCATGCCCAGAGTCACCTATACTGGCTGGAATGCGGCCACGCTCACCTCCAGCAGCCGACTGCAGGCCAGGGAAAGCCGGCAAAGCTGTGGGAGGCCCTGGAATGCCACAGCTGCCAAGTGCCGCAGGTTGTTCCCGCCCAGGCCAAGGGTCTGCAGGCGGTGATAGAATGACCCACTCAGTAGATGGGGGAAGGGCGGTGGATGTATATTTATAGACATAAGTAAAGCCTTTGACACTGGAGAAGCTGGCTGCTCATGGATTGGACAGGGCAACTGTTTGCTGGGTGAAAAACTGGCTGATGCCCAAGCCCAGAGAGTGGTGGGGAATGGAACTAAATCCAGCTGGGGACAGTGTAGCAGAACGTGTTCCCTGCCACAAGAGCTTGCTAACTGGTGAAATAAATCACTAAAGACCGCTTGTCTCGTGTTATTTGGGTGCCATGGAAGTGACACTTGTAGCTGACAATAAACATCTTGCTGTGGAAGCAAGATTGTGGAAAGATAAGCTGGAATTTCTGACACTTTGCTTCACAATCTATTAAAGCTACACCAAACTTTCACAAAGTAGAAGTTTCTGCACATTCCCTGGAAATGTGTGGGGCTTTTCCCCCAAAGCTGGGATGCTGGTTTTGTGGTTCCTCTCTTGAAGGTTGAGTGAAAAGACTCAGTGCACACTCTTGCCAGTTTGTTGGTAAGTTACATTGACTCCTAATCTGTACTATTTCTTTCTTACTTTGATATAGGTACCTTAATGTTGTGCACTGTTTTATGTTTTACTGTTTTATGTAATCTACTAGTAGTTCTTCTGTTTTACACCATGTAGTAAGTAACTCTGTTCAAGATCTTTTGTCTATTATCTCCTGTCTATTCAATAAATAACTAATTTCATAATAGACCTGATCTGCCACTCTTAGAACTTGCAAGCCAGAGTGGTTTAGGTGTGGACCACCTAATTCAAGCTGTACCCAAAAAATCTTAGTCTAAGACAGTGCTTGTCTGAAGCTCCCACTCTGTCCATAACACCCACTTGTGGGTGACCCCAGGAGTCAGTGCTGAGTCCAGTCCTGTTCAACATCTTTATTGATGATCTGGATGAGGGGATCAAGTGGAAGTCAAACTAAGTTCACAAATTACACCAACTTGTGTGGGAGTGTGGATCTGCTGGAGGGCAGAAAGGCTCTGCAGAGGGATCAGGACAGGCTAGATCAAGAGGCTGAACCAGTATTCTCCCCCACTGGGATGCCTATTGGGTAGGAATCATGCCCCAAGTACCTCCACCTGAGGGACTAGAAAGGGCTGAAGCAGTTCCTGAGAGACTCGCACCTCCCCCAGGCCATCTCCCCCAGGAGCTTTTTCATCAGGTTTTCTCTTGCTGTTTCTTCCTGAAGCGTGAGTAATGGAGCAGCCTGGGAGGGCACTTGGGGTCAGCCAAGGTCACCTACCCCAAACTTCCCCCACTTTTAGAATCCCAGGCTGGTTTGGGTTGGAAGGGACTTCAAAGGTTATCTCCATCCACCCCCTGCCATGGGCAGGGACATCTTCCACTATCCCAGGTTGCTCCAAGCCCTGTCCAACCTGGCCTTGGACACTTCCAGGGATGGAGCAGCTGCAGCTTCTCTGGACAACCCGTGCAAGGGTCTCACCACCCTCACAAGGAGGAATTTCTTCCCAATATCCCACCTAACCCTGCCCTCTGTCAGGTGAAAACCTTCATCCTCCATCCTGTCGCCTGATAAAGTCCCTCCCCAGCTCTCCTGGAGGCCCCTTTCTATATTACACTTCATCTCTCTATTAGATTTATACCTACATACATATCAGCCCAAAAAGTGGCTCAGGCAGTCCATGACTAGTTGTGGCCACCTGGGGTAGCCCCTTTTGGGGGTGTGGGAGAGCGCTGGGGGTTTGGGCAGATCTATGGGTAATTTTAGAGAGCCTCAGGAGGTTGTAGAGGGAGGTTTGGGAGGGTCCTGAGGGTTTATAGGTTGTTTGGGGGGGAGGGGGAGCATTTTGAGGGGATTCTGAGGGTATTTGACATCTACTGGGGAGTCTGTAGGGGATGGAGGGGGTCTCTGGTGTTTTCGGGGTGCGGGGGGCATACAGGACTGTATATTCCAGGTCCCTAAAGCCCTCTCAGCCTGTTCTTCATCTGACAGGATTTATCTCCACCTGTCAGGGAAGTTCACCACACAGACTCGGTTCCTGATTCCCATGAAATTTTGATGTGCACAACACGCAGGAATGTTTTTCCTGCAATTTCCCTGGCTGCAAGTGGGACCACGGGAGTGGCACGAAAAAGTGTGGAGGCCTGTTCATCCTCCACATCGGCAATTGCAGTTTTGATTCAAATTTTAATTAAAAGACTGAAGTGTTGCTGATACTGCGATAGAGTCAGGGTCTTTCTCTACATTGCTGTCATCACGCCAATTCCCAGGAGACACTCGAGGGGCGCTTGGAGGCCAGCTGGGGGGTGCTTGGGGGATCATGAATGGATCTGTAGGGGCGCTTAGGGGTCCGGGAGGAGGTTGGAGAGCATTTGGGAGTCTGAGGGGGCACACAGGGGGCATTTTGGGGGCAAGTAGGGGACGGGGGTCGGTGGGACTTCGGGACCCTGAGGGGCACTTGGGGATCAGGAGAAGGAAACTGGGAGTACTTACGGGGCCCCGGGACGCACTCACGGTTCAGGGAAGCACTTGGGGAGCAGCCGGGACGGTACTTAGGGGACAGTCCCGGCTCTGGTGGGACTCTTCAGAGGTCGCGCAGCATGACGGGAACCGCAGTCACGGCTCTTTCGGCGTCCTACGGGGCCCCGCGGTCTTTCGGGAGTTGTAGTCCAGGAAGTGAGTAAACTGGCGCGAAACCAGCGGCCAATGGGAGGCGGGGGGGGGGGGGGACGAGGGATTTTTGGGGGCTCAGGGGGAGCGTCTGACGCCCCCATGCCCCCCCCCCCCCCGCCCCCACCCCCCCAACACCCTCAGGGGCGGAGGGACACCAGAATCCCCTGGCGCCCTGTCGGCCGTGTGAAGGTGAAGAAGACAGGTGAGCCGCACTCCCACGGGTTGGGGGTTCCCTGCCCCGAAATGCCCAATAAACCCCCAGGCGCCCCTATAGAATTCCTAGTCCCCAGAGACCTCCCAACGCTGGCCTGGGCCCCCCAAAACATCCCACAGACCCCCGGACCGTTAAAGACCCTCCCCCCCCCCCCCCCAAAGCCCTACCTGGACCCCCAATACCTTTCACAGATTTTCCTCAACACTCCTAGAGTCTCCCCCAAAAATCCCACAGACCTCTTCTAGATGCCCGAGAGACACCCAGTGTGCTTCCAACCACTCCTGATTTCCATCGCTCCCTATAAACCCCCGAAATCCCTTCCTCAGCCTCAGAGCCCCTCCAAACATGCCAAAGACCCTCAGGGACCCCCTAGAGACACCCAGCACCCCACCAACTGCAGCTTTTGAGCCTCTAGAAGCCCCCAAATGCTCTTGGGGACATTTGGAGAGAGAGGGGATTGGGGGCAATCCCAAAAGTGGGGGAGGTAAGGGAGGGAGTTTTGGGGGTCTCCCCACCTCCCGGGTGCAATTTTGGAGTGTCATTGCTTTATTGGCCCCACCATGGGCTGGGGGTGCCCAGGTGGGCATTCCAAGAGGGTCTCGATGGCACTGGGGGGAGGGAAGGGAGAGGAAATTTGGGAGTTAGGGGGACCTGGGGGAGGCGCAGGGGCAGACCCATGAAATTTGGGGGTGGGGATGTCTTACCAAAGGCTTCCCCTTATGGCCCGGTGGTGGCATCACAGCATACAGAGGAGGAGGAGGTCCCCAAGAGGGCCTGGGGGATCTGCATGTCATGGGGGGGTGGCAGTCCCACAAGTGTTCTCCCATCCCCACAAGGGACTTCCTGAGCCAGAAGTGTCTCTCCAACCCCCTCAGCCCCTTGAGTGACCACTGACCCACAAACGCCCCCCCCCCCCCCCAAGTGACCACCCCTGGCCAAAAATGACTGCCTTAGCCCACAGGGGCACCTCTAGGCCCACCACTGACCCCTCTGACCCGCAAATGCCCCCTACCCCACAAAGGTGCCTCATGACCCTCAGTAGCCCCCAGCCTTCGACTGACTCCCTGGCTGACAATTGACCCCCATCACCCTCAGATGACCTGATGACCCACAGGCGACCCCATGGCCCTCAAGCAACCCCCATGACCCTCAAGGACTCCTCTGGTTCCTCACCCAGTGGCTGCTGCAATGGTGCCCCCTGTAGGGCATCACGTGCACGGCTCCTGATTGGCTTTGGGGGGCCTCATGGGGGTCTCATGACCTCAAGCCTGGTGCAGAGGCTCAGGAAGCGCCTCCCTTGCAGGCCGCATGGCATCCTGGGAGCTGTGTGACTTCCAACATGGGGCACACCACAGAGTCCCAAGGCAGTCATGTGACCCCCCAAATGGCTCTTGCCGCAAAGGCTGATGGGAGTTTTGCTTCCCATTGGGTGGCGCCCCCTGGTGCAGAGCTGCACAGCAGCTGCTGCTGATTTGCCGCGGGGCATGGTGGGAGTCACATGAATGTGAGTATAGTGCCCCCTGCGGGGTATCCAGAGGGCTGCTTCTCATTGGCTAGAGGGTCTTGTGGGAGTCATGTGGCCTCCAACATGGATCCTGCCACAAGGGTTCCTGGGAGACGGCCTGGGGTTGAAGATGCCCCCTGGTGCTCAGGTGCGTCATGTGATTGCCAGGGCACTGCCCCCTGCAGGGCCCTGGGGGTATCACCTGGCACTCCCTGCAGGGAACCCCGGGGAGCAGCAGAGCCCAGCAGGGCCGTGCCCACCAAGGGCATGTCTAACCCTGGCTCCTCCCCTCGGCACTGCCTCAAGTGCCATTGGTCGGGGGGCTCATTGAGGGTGGAGCTGTAGGGGGCATGGCCTCCACTTCATTCCGCCCCTTTCCTCCCGAGGGGGTGGAGCCTGAATAGGGCTTGGCTGGGTGGGGGGGAAAGAGAAGGTTGGGGAGGGGCGAGGACCCCCGAAATCCTGAGCCTACACTGACCCCGCAGGGCTGGTGGTCTCGGGAGGAGTTTGAGGGGCTGCAGGATACCCTTATGGGCAGAATGGCGGGTCCGGGGCATCTCCTGGCATTGGGTGTGGTAGTTGAGGGTCCTCGAGGCGCTCTTGGGGAACACTGGCACAAGGGAGGGAATTGGCAGGTACTTAGGGGTCTGGGGTGGCATTTGGGGGTCTGGGGAGCACTTGGAGTCCGGGACAACACTGAGGGAATGGGGGAGCAGACTGGGTCCTCCAGGGGGCACTTGGGGATCCCGAAGGGCACTTGAGGCCAGGCTGCTCTCCCACCTCCTTTGCACCAGATGCTCTGTTTGCTGCTCCAGGCTGAGCCCCTGCGGGAGGTATGCGGGAAGTGATGTGGGACTGTCCCGAGCCCCCAGATTCCTCCCTCGGTCCCCTCTGGAGCCCTCAGGCCTCACCCACTCCATCTCCTGCGCTCTCGTTTGGTTTCACCCCAGCGTTCCGAGCTCAGGCGATGATTGGTTCAGGGCGGAGATGGGCAGACGCTGCAGCCAATAGGAAGTGGGGGAAGGGGAAGGCGGGGGAGGGGAGGGGTCCGTGAGAGGGCTTTGGGGATTCCTGGAGGGGTCTGGGGGCTCTGGAGGCACCGAGGGACACCCTGGAGTATAAATGGGGGTCCCTGGAGGGGTTTGCGGGTCTGGGGGCGCTGAGAGATGCCCAGGGAGTTCTGGGGGTCACTGGGGTGGTTTTGAGTGTCTCAGAGAGGTTGTATGGGATTCTCAGGGAAAGGTTTGGGGTGGAGGGAGGTTGGTGTGGTTCTGGGCGTCCTGGAAGGAAGTTGGCAGTGCAGGAGAGTCGAGGGGATCCCTGTATGGTTTGGGAGGCCCTCGAGAGGGTTAAAGTGGCAGAGAGCTGGGATCCCACTGACAGAGAACCCCAATATCCCCCATGGACCCCCCCAAATCTTCCCTAGAAGCTAAAAACCCTCCCAGGGACCCCCAGATCCTGGCAGGACTCTCTCAGCGCCCCTTAGATCTGTTAGCCCATCCAAGGGAATGATAGCTAAATTGGCTGGCAAATAAACTTTCTAACAGAATTTGAAGCATTAGAAAGCAGGCGTTCTTTATCTGCGCAGGACACACTGAAGGATTTCTCCTTTAATCTGATGTGTGCGGTGAAACTTTGCCACGGGGTATGGTCCTGGAGGGACCACGAATGGGTCTCTGGTGGTCATATTCACGGAATGCTTCCATATTACACGTGACCTTTCTTTGAACGTTTTCGTTGAGCGTGCACTGTTACTTATTACGTAACTTGACAAAAACACCACTACATTCCTCATTACCTATTTTCCACTGGCTACAACTGTGCTTGTGATCCTCTCGGCATACCTTTACATCTTTTCAGCTATTTTGCCAGTTGTCTTTGAGCTCCATCCAGCACCTTCAGGGCAGCTAAAAATTTCTCTTCTCTGTGTCATTTATCAGGAGCCCAAAAACCCTTCCAGGGACCTCCATCTCCCCAGAGAGACCTTGTGGTTTGGGAGGTTCAGAGGGCTGAGGGGATCACCGGGTAGTTTTGGGGGATCTCCATGTGGTTTGAGGGTCCCTGGATGGCTTTGGGGGTGGGGTCTTGTGGAGAGCTTAGTGGACAGTTGGCTAGCTGAGAAAGGTCACGTAGACGTGATACCATTGGTTAAGCTAGAAGGAGACAGGTCTAGGAGTCAGCAGACAGTGTCCAATGATGGGCAAGGACATTGTGCCCTTGGTGCAACAACAGGATAGAGGAGAGGATCTTTTGCCAAAAATATGAGGATAGTTTCAGCAGAATAATCACAAGAATGTAGAAGTAGCAACAGAATAATCCTAAGAATACAGAAGTAGGCGTAGTTGTCCAATAAGTAACCAACCAATAATGAGCTCTTCTTTGCAATATGTATGAACTTCACTAACACCAATATAAATATGTGTGACTACCAATAAAGTTGGAGACTTGCCGATCACTCATATTGTGTGCCGCATTTCTCCCGCCGATCCAACAAAATGGTGACCCTGGTGACGTGATTCCTGTAACGGCAACCACGGTGGATCGGTGAAGGAGTTCGGGTCCTGTTGCAGCAAGGACACCAAAAAAGCACCGCTGAAAAAGGGAAGGTGCCGCGCCCCGGGTGACCTCAACGGAGAGCCTGGCCAATACGTGCTGCCAAGAACTTGTGGGGCTGCAACAGTGCTGACATTCTTAAAATGGAAAGAGAAAGGCAAGCAGCATATGATTTATTTACTTGCTTTTTAGAAAAGCTTCAGGATAACGGCATAGATTTGCAAAAAGAGCTTCACGGGTTGTTAGCTTACGGGTATGCACAGGGAGTTTTTCAAAATCCTCATACAGTACATGAATTAACAGAGTGGTGTAAATTTGGAGACAAGCTGTGGGAGGCAGCTATAGATGAAGATAAAACTGCAAAAAAGTTGGGAAAGGTATGGTGAGTTTTGCATGATGAGTTACTACAATATCAGGCAGAAAAGAAGGCTGTGCAGCAAGCTATTGTAGCGCGTGAGAAGAATAAGGGTTATGGGGACTGGTTTAATTGTCCATTACCCCCTGCCACATCTACAGTTATCTTGCCACTAACATCAGCTCCTGCTTCAAGCAGCAACTCACCCCCGGCGTGTGCTACAACAGCACCATCCGCACTGCCTGTGTCAAACCCTCCATCTCCTCCTCCTAGTAATGAGCTGATCCCTGGGTCAGAGAGTGACCTAGCAGGGGCCATTGCACGGGAGCAAAGGGAGGCATGGGCAGCGGTAGCAAAAGAGATCATGGATACGGGGTATGAGGAGGCTATAAAAGCAGCTATGGATGTTGCTTGTCCGGTGATATATTCACCTGTGGCAGGGGGCGGGTTTCAAGCAACAATTACTGCACTAGACTGGAAGCTGTTGTCACAATTATGGTCCACAGTTAGTCAATTTGGGGTAACCAGTGAGCCCACAAAACAAATGCTTGATTGTATCTGGGGGACTCAGGTTTTACTGCTGGCTGATTGCAGAGGAATAGTGAAGCTTATCTTCACTCAGCATCAGCAGCTCTTGTTTAATGCACACTGGCAGGCACTCTGCCAGGAATGTGTAGCAGTAATATGGCAGCCAGGCGACCTGTTACATGGAATAACCCTAGAGGACCTAATGGGTCAAGGGCCTTTTCTTCAGACAGAAGCAAAGCGTTAATCGGTCCTGATAAATGTTGGGAGGCTATGCGCCTGGTGTTTGGCTATAGATTGGCTATAGATAGGATAAAAGAGCCAGGCAGGGTCCCCTCTTATATGGGAATAAAGCAAGGAAGAGATGAGTCATTTGGATCTTTTATAGATAAGGCAGCCAATGCTATTGAGCGGGCAGGAGTCCCTGATTTCATGAAGGGTACTTTGTTGAAACAATGCGCACTCCAGAACTGTAATCAGGCGACGAGGAATGTATTAAATACCCTAGGAGCTAATTGGTCTATAGAAGAAGCTTTAGAACGATTGGCGAATGTGCCCGTAGAGAATCAAGCCATGTTAGTAGATACTATTAAGGAGTTAGGAGCAGGATTACAAAAACAAGCAGCAGCCTTTCAGAGTCAGGTGTTAGCTGCTCTTGCCCCGCTACAAGCAGCGGCAATAAATACTCCACGGTCTCCATCTACTGGCCGATTCAAATGTTACTGGTGTGGAGGCATAGGACATACCCGAAGGGCTTGTCAAGCAGCCAGCGTCTGGTGCCAAAATTGTTGCTTGGATACCCACAACACCGGAGCCTGCCAACACTGCTTGGGAAACGGGAAGGCCAGCATGTCCACCGGCCACTGCATACAGACACAAGTAGCTGCTGTCAACACCTCAGCTCAGCTTCCCTTCAACCAGCCACCGCCGGGAGCCTCGGGCTGGATGTGGCAGCCACAGCAGCAGTAACATTGATGACCACCCAACCGGAAAAGGTTCCGACTGGAATAAAGGGACCAATCATCATTAATGGACAACCCATGGGAGCTTTGTTCCTGAGACGATCATTGGCCACCATGATGGGATTGTTTGTTTTAGCCGGGGTAATAGACGCTGATTATATGGGGGAAATTTGTGTAATGGTGCATACTCCTTTTCCGCCAATACGAATCTAGAAAGGACAGAGGATAGCTCAATTGGTTCCATTGGAGGAGATGACTAAAACATTACCTCCTCGTCAGTCACAGTCGAGAGGGGAACGAGGCTTTGGTTCCACTGGAGGACTCACTCTATTAACAATGAACCTGAATGATTGACCAAAGCGCACTGTAATAATAGAGTATCAGGGTGGGAGGCAAACCTTGGAAGGTTTATTAGATACTGGTGCAGACTCCAGCATTATTATTCCAGATTTCTGGCCCCACAACTGGCCATTACAGCCAACCACAGTGACAGTTACCAGGGTTGGAGGCCTAACGCTTGCAAGAAAATCACCCATGTTATCTGTAACTATTGATGGAAAAAGTTTACGGAATGTTTTCTCAATTCTACCTTTGCCCCCTACTGTTCAGTGCCTCATTGGTCAGGATATTTTGGCTCAAATGGGAGTAGTGCTGACGAATGAGCACCATTTGGGCTAATGGCCATTGCGTGGACTTTCCCAATCCCGTTAACTTGGACCACGGACATTCCAGTGTGGGTTAAGCAATGGCCATTAAAAAGGGAAAGTCTGGAACAAGCTCATATACTAGTACACGACCAATATAAGCAGGGCCATGTACAATTGGACGGCTGTCTCTTCTTACACCCAACACGTCCATGATATTAAATATGAGCCGCCGCCATCATCGAAATAAACAAATGGGTCATGCATTTGCTGCAGACTGCAAGGACAATGTAAAATTTTGGTCCCCAGAGGCCATAGTTGCAGCATCTTTCTTGGCTCCAGGGGTATCGGCAGCAGGTGCTCATGCAATTTTAAGTAAGTTGGGATGTTGGCTTGCTAAGCAGACCAATGCCACCTCTTTGGCACTTTCTAGCCTTTTGCTTGATGTTGATTCTATTTGCCATGCAACGCTTCAAAATAGAGCTGCAATTGATTTTCTTTTACTTGCACAAGGCCATGGTTGTGAAGAATTTGAAGGCATGTGTTGCATGAACCTTTCTGACCATTCACGATCCATCCACTCCCAACTCTCTGAGTTGTGGAGGTTAACTGGAAACTTACAGGTAGAATCGGGCTTCAATATTGATGAATGGCTCAAATCTTTAGGCCTGGGATCATGGTTACGCTCCATTGTTAAGGTTAGCATTATAGTGGGCACTATAGCTTTGTTAGTAGTATTAATTTTGCCATGTTTTTGCATGTGCCTACAGGACATGGTGCAAAAAATGATATCTGCTGCATTTAATCAGACCATGCTTGTTCAACAGAAAAATGGGGAAAATGTGGAGAGCTTTGTGGACAGTTGGCTAGCTGAGAAAGGTCACGTAGACGTGATACCGCTGGTTAAGCTAGAAGGAGACAGGTCTAGGAGTCAGCAGACAGTGTCCAATGATGGGCAAGGACATTGTGCCCTTGGTGCAACAACAGGATAGAGGAGAGGATCTTTTGCCAAAAATATGAGGATAGTTTCAGCAGAATAATCACAAGAATGTAGAAGTAGCAACAGAATAATCCTAAGAATACAGAAGTAGGCGTAGTTGTCCAATAAGTAACCAACCAATAATGAGCTCTTCTTTGCAATATGTATGAACTTCATTAACACCAATATAAATATGTGTGACTATCAATAATATTGGAGACTTGCTGATCACTCGTATTGAGTACTGCATTTCTCCTGCCGATCCAACAGGGTCTCTGTCTCTGGACAGTTTTGAGGATCTCTGTGGGGTTCAGGGTTTCCCCATTTTTATGTCTTTATTTTAAGGCAAAAGCCCTTTAATTCCCTGTTTGCCATCATCTCTCCTTGCTCCAGCTGGTTTTCTTGAGCTTTTTCAGTCATTTGGGACAGAATTTCCCATTCCCTGGAATTCCTTGCTGGGACTTGGGTCATTAATTTTGGATAAAAAACATCTGGAATTGGTTTGTCCTTTCCCAGATGTCATGGGGCCAGAGAGTACCATGGGGCAGTGATTCTGGGAGTTCAGGGAATTTGGGATGATTGTTGTGGGTCCCACACCTGTCATGAAATCCCTGTCACTCATATCCATCAAGATGTCCTGTGGGTTCCACTCTCATCATTTCCCATCCCAAACTGACAGGATCATGCTGCACATTTCCAAATTCTCTGGAGCTGTGGGTCACGTCCCCCTGCCCTCCTCCCCCTGCCCCCATCCTAAAATTCTGCTGAATCTGCCCAAATCTTCATCGTTTGGCTTTGGCATGGGTATTTTTTATTTGGGTATAAAAAGAGTGACTTTGGGACAAACACTCCCTGTTTGAAGGGGCCTGGGAATTCAAGAGCCAAAGGGCCAGTGAGTGGGGAAGAGTGGGGAGGCTTCATTCCCAGTTTATTCCTGGTTTTCCTTATTGTTTGGTGATGGGCAGAAATTGAGGATTTTTTCTCCTCAGATTTCAGATTTTTTTACCTTTCCCTTCCCCAATTTTATGACTTCTGCTCCCTTTTCCCCACAAGTTTCATAATTTTAACCCTTTTTCTTTCAAAAGTTTGGGTTTTAAGCTTCTTTTCCCAATTTTTTTCTTTTTTGCCCATTTCCCCGCAAATCTCAGGGGTTTGCCCTATTTGTGCACTTTTGTCTCAAATTTCAGATTTTTTTGTCCTCATCATGCTCAAAATTTGGTGGGTTTTTTCTTCCCCTTTTTGAGGCCAAGTTGAGCATTTGGGAGGGTTTGTGTGGGACAGGGTAAGTGTCCTGAATCAGGGTTTTCCTGAATCTTGAGCCCCATTTGGATCCAAAACTGGGGGTTGTTGGGCAAAAAAATACCCATTTTGACTGAAACTGGGGGGATTTGGGGAAAAACTCATCCTTTCCATGAAGTTTTAATGTGGATTTGGTGAAAATGGGGTATTGAGGTGACATCAAGAGCAGGGGTTGGTGGGAGGGCTGTGTTATGGAAAGGCTTGACAGCTGGCCTGCAAGCAAAGCTGAGTTAATAGAAGAAATAACAATTGATGATTTTTGAGTGTATCCATAGCAAAGAAGAAGACAAGGCCGTCAGCATGGAAACAGATTAGAAAAGATACATGAAAAGTTTTGTAAGCTAGACTATGTGCATAAGTAGATGTGTATACATGCCTTATTAAATTTCTGTAAAACTTTTCCAATTATATTGACACTAATTGCTTTGCACCAATGAATATAAGAAGTTATTGTGATGTAGTTAATGACTTAAAATCATGCTTTGTTAAGAGTATATAAGCTAGAGAACACGCAGAATAAAAAACTTTTTTCTTCTTAAACCCTAATCACGTGTGTATATCACGTCCAACCTAACAGTAACACTGTGTCAGCATTTTAACCCCATTTTGACGTGAATCTAAGTGATTTTAGTTAAAATTCATCTGGTTTTGGAGTGAATCTGATGTTTCAGTCTCTCTGGGAGCCTCTCAGGAACCCTTGGCCAGTCCCAAGTCGGCAGACACCGGGGAGGCAGCCCCGACACGGCTGACAGCGGGGAGACACTCTCTGTGCCCCGAGGGTACTGAAGGCACCTGGGCTGGTTGCCTTTGCAGCAGAACACCAGAGACACCAGAGACATTGGTAGAAGATAAAGGGCCGACTCTTAGCAGGGGTTAATCCAAGGTTTTATTAGGAGTCCCAAAGGAGCTCCTGCGCCTCAGGGGGCCTCCTGCCGAGAGTCCCGGGAGATGTCCCAAGATCACATTTAAAGGGAGGTGGAAACCAAAAGTAGATAACATTTTAGCAACCAATAAGTGACCCTAAGGGATGGATGCTGGGGGATAGACATACAGGACAGCGTGTGGGGCAAGGCTTGGGCGGCTGACCCCTGGCCTCTGGCTAATCACTCGACGACTTGGACTGAAACTTCTGGATGGAGGGGATGGGAGGCTGAGTGATTGACAGAGAGCCAGGGTGGAGGTTAGGGGATGATTTCATCCCGGGAGAGGGATAACACAGGTAAAGGGAGGGGGGTACAGTTTGGGATAAACCATTTGGGAAAAATATGGGAATACAAAACAAAACTACTTCAAAGTATTACAAAATATAAAAACACACTACAACAATCTGATATGGAGACTATGATGTGGCCTCAAGGTGGGGGGGAGGATGGGGGGGAGGGATGTTTAATCTCTGTTTAATTCCATTTTGACCAAAGGGGGGAGGATTGGGGGAAAAATATATTTTTGACCCAAAATGGGAGAATTTGGGAAGAATAACCATTTTGATCCAAGCTTGGGGAATTTAGGACAATATTTTTAGAGTTTTGAATGTTTGGGGTGGATTTGAGGGAAGTGGGGGCCAAAATAAGCCCCAAGAGGTTTCCATAGGGTGAAAAAAGTAATTTTGGGGTATTAAAAGACATTTTTTGGTAATTTGGGGGTTATTTGAGGCTTCTAGAGACACCTCAGGGCTCACATGGATTTTTCCCATGAAAACCAGTTTTTAGTGATTTTTGGTGTTTTTCACAGGAATGGCACAAGATGGGATCTGGTGGTTCCTACTTCCCTTCTGTGGTAAGTAAAACCCCTGTTTTTCACGCAAAATCACCAAATTTCCCAGATTTTGTACTTATTTCTAGTCTTTTTAGCACAGAAAATGAAATCCTGAGTCCCTGGGCTTGTGTTTGCCCGAAAATTCCTCTCCTCCCTCATTTTACATTTTCTCCAACAACCTCTTATGTGCAGATTTGTTATTTTTAACCAAAAACCCCCTTTTGGAATTTTTTTTAATCCAAAAGCCTTTAGAATCTTCTTTTTTCATGGACGCCTCAATAATTTTCATGGAAAAAAATCCCCTTTTTCCTCACTTTCTACAGAAAAAAAAAAGTGCACTTTGTCCTGGTTTTTTTGTTTGTTTGTTTGTTTGGTTTGGTTTTTTGTATGTTTGTTTTGTTTTGGTGTGGTTTGGGGTTTTTTTAGCTAAAATCCTAATGATCAGTGTTAGTGTCCCAAGAAAATCCCAAGATCTATATGCTGGAACTGTTTTTTCTTCCAGGGAAAAAAGATCTATTTAAAAAATGTTTTTTAAATTAAAAAAGTCCTTTTATTTGCTCTTTTTGAATAAAAGAAGTTCTTTCTTAAGGAAAAAAAACCCCATACCTTTTATTCCTTATTTTCCTGGCTTTTTTCTAATTTTCATTAAAATCTTTTATCAACCCAATTTTAAAGTAGTGTTTTAAAGAAAAATACTTTTTTATTCCCTTAATATTTTCTTGTTTATTATTTTTTTAAAAAAATTTATTTTAAAAGTTTATTTATTAAGGAAAAAAAAGCCTTCTTGAACTCTGTTTTAGGTTTCAGGTACTTTTAAAAAAAAAAACCTTTTTCACTCTGTTATAATTATTAAAATTCCAGTTGCTCATTTCCCTCTTGATGTTTCTTCAAAAGCCCCCCTTTTTAAAAAAACAACTCTTTTTCATGTATTATTTCAGAAAGCCCCCTTTTTTTTATTCACAGTTTTTTTATTCACATAGCCCTCCTATTTTTTATTCACAGTTAAACCTCATTATTCCCTATTTTTCCCCCGAAACACTGAAATTCCATTTTTTTTTATTCCCAGAGCTTGCATTGCATGACAGTGGTCTGCTGAGTTCCATGAGGATAAACTTTTTCATTGATGCCAAGATGATTTTTTGCTTATTCTTTTCTGTACTGTTATTATAACTGTTATCTATTCTCAGGATTCTTAGCACGCATACATACAAATAAAAAGGAATAAAAAGGAACATGTATGCCTGCTTAGAATACTGAAGATACATCAAAGTTATAGAAAAGGTATAGAAAAGGCAAAAAATCATCTTGGCATCAGTGACAAAACACAGCCTGATGGAACGCAGCAGACCATTGCTACAACCTGGAATCTCATGGATCCAAGGCTCTACTTTGACAAAGTCGGGCCTCACAGCACACAGGTGCCACTGGAGCATTGCCAGGACTAGTACAAACCAGGCTCCATTATTGCATAGCAAGGCCTAATGGCACCTGGGGGGCCATGGTGTCGCAATGGAATCAGATGGAAGCAAGTGTCCATTGTGACACAGGAGGGCCTCATGTAACCCAGGAGACCACTATGACACAATGCAAGCTCTGGAATCAAGAGTCAACTGCAAACACAATGGGGCCTCCTTGAAATCAGGTGATACTGGGATGTTGCAGGGAGAGGCAGAACTTAGTGTCCATTGTGAATCCAGTGTCCATTGTGACACAGCGCAGCCTCATGGAAATCTGGGGACCATTGTGATGCTATGGAATCTCATGGAACCAATTGTGAACATGTGGCCTCATGGAACCCAGGGGCAACTGGGACTGAGCCATGGCTTGTGGAAGCAAGGGGCCATTGTGACCCAGCAGGGCTTCTTGGAACCCAGGAGAGTATTGTGGGGCAATGGAATCCCATGGAACCAAGTGTCATTTGTAAAAACAGCAGAGCCTCATAAAACCCAAGTGACCATTGTGATTTCATGGATTCTAATGGAAAAAATTGTCTCTTATAAGACAGCAGGGCGTTGTGGAACACAGGTGCCCCTGGGACACTGCCGCTGTGCATGGAAGTAAATGTCCATTATGACACAGCCAGGCCTAATGGAACACAGGAGACCATTGTGACACAAGGGAATCCCAAGAAACAAAGACTCTCCTGTGACACAGAGGGCCATCATGGAACCAAGATAACCATTGGGAGGAAATGGAATCCCATGGAAAAAAGAGTAAGTTGTCAACACAGCAGGGCCTCATGGATCTGAGGTGCCAATGGGACATTGCCAAGGCTTGTGCAGGCAAATGTCCATTGTGACACAGCAGGGCCTCATGGCACCCAGGAGACCACCATGATGCTATGCAATCTTAGGGAACCAAGTCTTAACTGCAAACAAAACGGGGACTCATGGGACACAGGTGCCACTTGGATATTGCCTGGGCAAGTGGAACTCAGTGTCCATTGTCTCAATGGAATCTGATGGAAGCAAGTGTCCATTGTGACATAGCAGGGCCTCGTGGGAACCCAGGAGACCTCTGTGATGCAATGCAATCTCCAGGAGCCAAATGCCAACTGCTAACACAACAGGGCCTCCTTGAAGCTATTTGGATTTTGCCCTGGCAAACAGAACTCAGTGTCCATTGTGGCATAGCACAGGCTCATGAACAACAGGAGAGCAAAGTGACACCGTGGAATCTTGGGGAATTCAGATGGTCTCAACACAAATCTTCCTAGGGGTAACTCTTGCAAAAACAAAGATTTTCTTTTGTATTCAATGTCCTGGATTATTTAACTTTGGAAAATCAACTAATTTAAAAACGTAACTGCAGGGGCGAGACACCATTCTTGTAATTAACTTTTATATGTGTACAACCTTTAGTGGGGATCCATCTTTGTGATGCACATCACATTTTATAAGAAAAGAGGCATTGCTGAATTGCTTCAGTGAAGAAAGCTTGAATGTACTCTGAGTATGTGACAGCTATAGCTGGTCTATAGCTGCACAAATAATTTGGCATAACAGACACCAACTTGACCAGCCTAGTTCAGAAGAGAACAAGGAGTAAACAAGTCCCCAGCTGTGTTACTGATAGGCTGAGTTCAAGCTCAAATAAGGGAACCCCAGTCAATCCCTATGAACCAGGAATGCACCTATATCATTGGCCAGGGAGCTGGGCAGAGTTGAAAGCTTGGTCCAATCAACTCTGTATAACTGGGAAATTTGAAGGTCCTATAAAAGGGGCTGCCCTTCAATAAACGCTGACTGTTGCTGCATGAACACGGGGTGTCATGTTGCTTGTCTGTCTCCAAAACTTCCACAATTGGTGACCCCAATGTAATCACAATAGCTGCTGCCAATAGAGCAGGGAAACAGACGGGGTAACCGAGAGGGGCTGCCCACAGCCTTTGAGCTCTGAGGAGCGGCGTCCACAGAGCCCTGGGGCAACCAGGAGGAGTTGCCCGCGGCCTTCGGCCTTCGAGCTGAGAAGAGCGGTGTCCAGTGACACGGGGCAAGCAGGAAGAATTGCTTGCAGCCTTTGAGCTGCGAAGAAAGGCATAGAGAGCTGTGATAGGTCCAGACCCTTCCCCCTTTTGTGGATTAGAGACACCGCAGGGAACATAGGTGCGTGGGGTCAGTGTAGGAAGACCCCGTCCTAAAGACATGGATTTTTATTTTTAACAAAAGAGGGACAAAATATGATGAGCTGGCTCTAGTAGCCCTGCTGGCGTGGTGTAAGAGCCACAGCCTAGATAAGACGAAAGAAGCCTCCCTAGATTTAATAACTTAGAAACGGGCTGGCCAATTTATATTTGAAGCTGCCTCCATGGGCGACGAGAGCATCCTTAATGTTATAAAGCCCTGGAAGTTTGTTATCGACTTGTTAAATCAATTAGAGTGGGACGCGAGGACGGCGGAGGGGACACAGCAGGTACCGCCCACCGAGGCGACGGGAAGTGCAGGGACAGCGCGCC
Source organism: Agelaius phoeniceus (assembly GCF_051311805.1). Classification (NCBI taxonomy): domain Eukaryota; kingdom Metazoa; phylum Chordata; class Aves; order Passeriformes; family Icteridae; genus Agelaius; species Agelaius phoeniceus. Next base: position 10,585,473 of record NC_135271.1, on the reverse strand, counting down.
AGGTGCACGGGGAAGGAAGACGGGCGGAGCAGCCACAGCACGCTGCGGAACCACCGCACGGAGCTGCGAAGTCTCCCCCAGACCAGGGGCGACCTGCCCACGGAGCCTGCTGCTGGTGCCGTCCGGGACCGCGCCGCCGCCCCCTGCAGGGACGTCTCCTCAGCAGAATGTCCCCTGGTCGTCCTGAGCCGTGCCGCTGCCCTGGTGGGGACGGTGTGCCGGCGGGGCGCCCTGCTGCTGTGTGGAACTGCGGAGATGGCCCCTGCCAGCGCGCGTTGTCAAGGGAGCGCGCTGCCACCAATCCAGAGGGCGCAGAGACGCCGTGCTGCAGCGCCTCATTGAGCGGCCACTGCCGTTCCGCCGTGCCCTGCTGCCCCGGCTGGGACCCCAGAGGCGGCGCTTGGTAGCGGCGTGGAGGCGCTTTGCTGCTGCAGCTGCTGCGAGGCACCCAGACGGCTCCGCTACGAGATGCCTTGCCCCCTGCGGGACAGTGCCCGGCCGCGGAGCGGAGTTTGGCGTCACTCTGCCAGGCCCTGCTACACCGGTTACAGACTCAAAGGACACGGGAGATGACGCCATCGCCGCTGCCACTGCTGAGACAGCACGGCGCTGTAGCTTTGTGTTCGACCCCGGAAGGTCCACCTCTGCTGAGCCACCACCTTAGAAAGCCCCCAGACAGCAGCTGCCGCACTGGGACCGAGAAAACCCGGTCGCAACACAGCTTGGCGGTGGCGGGGCTGCCGCGCCGCCGCCGCCCGGGGGAGGGCGCCGACATCAGGGAACCTCCCACTGTAGCCGAGGTTCTGGTTTACTGCCCGCTGCTGCTGACGGGCCGGTGCCACAGCTGCAGTCCCCGGGACCGGGGTATCCTCCAGCCAGCCACTGCCGGCAAGGGAGATCCACAGCCACGGTCTCCGTCCCGGCCGGGGCTGCGGCTCCCCGGGGTTGGGGGGCCCTCCAACGGCCAAACCCCTTCGAACAGAGCGGAGCCCCGCTCCCTACCGCACCTCAAACCCGCCGCTGCCGCTTTCCAACTGCAGTGCCTAGCAACCGCGGCTGAAGTTTCTGTCCGCGGGACCCATTTCTAGTGACTAATTAAAAAACCTCCTTTGATAAAGTCATGAAACGTCAGACTTGACAGAGAGTTATCATAAAAGCAAGTACCATCCCAATATTAATTTCTGTGTATGCCTTCACAGTTTTAGTTATAATTGGCAATGCTACATCCCTCTCTTCTCCAATATGCATTTATTTTCAGTAAAGTGTTGTTTTCCTCTTCCAAAAACCTTACAGTTTCAGTTATTAGCAAAAGTGTTTTGCATTTCAGTAACATTTCAGATTTTCTTTCAACAATGCTTGTTGGTTTCTTTTGTACGTAACTCCTAGCCTATTCATTTCTTTAAAGTATTATTTAATTTATACAAAGGAATGTTATTGTTTTAGTCCATAACTATCCAAAACTGACTTTTGCAAAATGAATGCTTATGGAAGTGCTAATTTGCCAAACTTAAGTACCACAGCATTCAAGAGGAAAACAGACACCCAAACCAAAATGGACACTTCATATTCGCTTGTCTAATGAGGTACCATCATGTGAGGCAGACTGAAACTGAGATCTGAGACCCTTTCTACCAGATATTGTTGTCCATGTTTAATTAAGCCAGTATTGTCCTCATCATCTCTGCAAATGATAAGAATTATGTTAAAAGTAACATCGATTCCTTTGACTTCTATGAAACCTACAGTGTATCATCTCTTACACTGATTTTACACTATATTTTCAATATTTTAACTTTACAAAAGGATTCTACAAATGCAGCTGAATAGTGTTAATATTGTATATATCCATCATGACCAAGGGGGAAACCTTCACAAAAGAGATCCAAAAGCTCCAGATGTACACAGTAAACCACCTATGAGAGCCTTAGAGTGGAAATTCACTTATGACTTTACTCAAATACCTCCAGAAAAGACATTACAAACACGGAGATGTGTCATTTTCTAAATGTAAGCTGTGAAACCTAACCAAGACATAGAATGTTTCCTTTAATAACCTTAAATTGGTTTAGAAAATAGTACTTTAAAAGAGATTGTATACCTCACTAAATACAACAGCTGTAGGGTATGTTACACTGAGGAGGGAAGATAAAGGACTCTGCATGATTCCATATGAATCAAGCAAAAGCTGTTTATTGTGCTTCTAAACATTGTTTATATTTACTTCTCATCTTGGTCTACACAGTCACGCATTGTTTAATAGTGTGAGAAACAACTGCTCAATTTGAAAATTTAAAAAGGTTTATTAAACCTTAACAAAAATATAACAAAGGACTACATAAGGAAAAATTTGCAGTGCTGGGAACTGCCCTCATGGATACCGCTTGGCTGGTTTGTCTTCAGGATGGATGCTCAGTCTTTTATACCCCTGGGGGTTGCATCAGCCAGCCCTGGCCCCTCCCAAAGTCTGTCAGTCAGCTCTTCTTTGCCATTTATCGGTGGAGACTCCTTTGTAACTGGATTGGAGGTCAGGTATTGCCATGCCTCACCCCCTAAGCACCAAGCTTTTCCATTCCCAACTGCCCCATGCAAGGGACACATGTGCAGCCTTCTTTGTACCTGTCCTAGACAACCCCCGCTGTCTTATGGCAACAATACAGGGGGGAAAAGGGAATTATGGGGAGAACAGAGGACATCTAAACTACAACAACATAACTATACATACATCACTTAAAGCTTTTCTTAATATTCACACAATAGTTATCTTTTAATCACGAGAGCCAATTATCTTATTATCCATCTATAACAATAGCGCGACTAGAAACACTGTTTCTAGAATGCGCCCATGTCATTCCTTAAAGGTATGGCTCGGTTAAGGAGCAATACCAATAAAGCCCACATGAAAAGCCTGTTGTTACCTTTTTTTTTTTTTTTCTTTAAAAACCTCAGCTATCTAAAGCATGGTTTAGTAATTCAGGTGAGTTCAGCCTGCCACATTCTGTTGAAAATAATCAACTAAATCTATGCTCTAAGATAAAAAGAGCAGTTCAATGTATGAAGGAGGTGCGACACACAGTATCATTTTCCCACTGAACCTCGGCAACAGGAAAATCTTCTCTCTGCCCCAGGAGTTGCAAGGAATTTGGGCCAGTAAATGAAATCTGAGAATCACCATAAATTCAGAGGCAGAAAGAGAAGATCTACCATTAAAAGGCAGAAAAAAGGGAAAGGTTTCAGAAAACATCTCTGTACTCTAATTAATAAATATTTCCAATTTCTCTGTGAGAAGAATAGAACCCTGCAGCAATTAAGGCCACACAGTTCACAGCAGCGAGAGCTCAGCACACATCCAGAAAGGCAGTTCCAGCATCTAAAATTAAAAAAAAAAAAAAGAAAATTTTTATTTATTTTGTTTTGAAGTTACTTGAAGTTCTTAAAACCAAACGAACCTTTGCTCCTGATTTTGGCTCACTGACACACACACAGGAAGCCAAGGGTCACACAAGCCCTGCTTGCAGAATTCCTGATCCAAACCCTCACCTTTCCCACCCAGCGCTGAGGGAAATCTGACAGAGGATTAATAAAGAACCTTTGTTGAGAGCAGTCATCACCTCAGGTCTTCAGGCTTGGCAAGATTTGGTAGTGAATGGACCCAAATTCAACTCCTCCATCTAAATCTCTGACAAGTCTTGTCAGAAAGATATTGGACAGTCATTCAGAGTGCAGCATTTAAAGACTGCATGAGGAAGAACAGAAGCTTTGACATGAATTACACAAGTTCCTTTTTCTCCCTCAATCACTCTGGGACTGTAGGACCTGATCTTTGCAACCTAAAGCAGACCGAAGGCACTGGTTCCAGCAGCAGTTGCAATTCCAAGCTTTCTGTTCCCTGGATTGCTCACCTAAGCACTCACAGCAATCTCATCTCGGCCCAGTGACTCTCTGTCCTTGGAGGGAAGGAAACACAACCTGGTGGGACACAGCTCTGGCACCATATTTCCTCTTCCCTACTCCCCTTTTACAGCCTTTTACCAGGCTGCTGGAAATGGCATTTCTTACACAGGTCATCACTGCAGAGAGGAGAAGAGGAACCTGTAACTTAACCACACCATGGGCAGGACCAGGTTGGGTTTGGCTGCTCAAACACCAAAGCTCTTGGCAAGGAGAGGACAAGTTCAGTGGTTCTTCCTGTCCTCAAAGAGAGGAGAAAAGGGAAGTTAAGCCCACTGTGGCATCAAAGACTCCTGCACTTCATCTTTTGGCTCAGATTGCTCACCATGGAGTTTTAGTCATAGAAAAGGAGAGGTGACACCAAATCAAATAGAAAAGTGCTCTTTCCCAGTGTTTTTATTCCAGGAAGCTCATTTTTCTTCTAGTGTTGTTTCCCCAATTTTAGCAGAACCATTCTCATCCTAGGTCCCACAAGTCAGTTGTTCAACTGGGATAAGGGCAAGCTACTCCTGGTCCAGGGCTGTGCTGAAGAGGAAGGGGAATTTTTTCCTCTCCCCTTTCCAGTGGGATGCCACTCCTGGAAGAGGCAGGAAAACTGCCTTGCAATCCAGTACAAAACCTGCCTGGCAAGCCAGGATGTCATGGAGCCAGCAGCCATTTCTCTTGGATTTCCTTCTCACAGGCATTTTAAGCCTGCTTTGCCTCACAGGCACTTTTCTGCCAAGGGTATTCCCATCATTTTTAGATCCTGAACAAAAGTTTGTAAAACTGACTTTGATGAAAGAACTGCTTCCTATTTTGATCAGTCTTAACTTGGATTTTCCCTCAGCACCAAAATCGGGGTGAACCCAATGTGGCCTCAAAGGGCCATAAGATCCCAGCTATCCAGTCGCCAATTCCCTCAGCACTGATTTGTTGAACCTTTTCGGGGTTAATTTAGCAAACTTAAGGGTTTTGCAATGTCAGGTCAAAACAATCAGAAACTTGTGAAAAAGAAACTGAAATAAAGCTGGCTGAAAGTGGTCCTTGCTGATGACTCATTACAACTCGTTCAAAAGGAGGCAGGATTGATTCAATACTCACCAGCCCATCTGGCCAAGGCCAGAGCTCTCTGCCCACCAAGGACACAGCAACCAGCAGGGACCTTTCTTCCACTCTCCAGCATGGACCTCCTCCCTCCACACACAGGGAACTGCAGCCACTCTGGGAACACTGACTTAGTCCTGGGCTGGCAATAGGAGAGGCACAAAGAATATTTAGAACTCTTTCTGACCTCAATGCTATCCAGACCCAGGAGAAAGCACTTCCCATTGCTCCTGGAATTTTCTTCCTTGTCCCTTCCAGCTTTGGAAGGTTTCTGTGGGAGCTGGGATTATCCATGAGGTTCAGAAGCTGCATGTGGTACCTAAAGCATTCCCTTGGGAACATGAAGCTTCCCTTGTGCCTTTCAATTCTTTATCCCAAATATTCTCCCCCCACAATGATCCACAATCTAGAAAGAAAAAAAGGGAAAAGAAGGAAGACTAGTTCATTCTGATATAAGGAGTGTTGGTTATCCCAACACACGTCCAGGTGAAAAAACATTTCTGCCACTCTAACAAATACACTTGATACTGTCTCAACTCAATAGTAACTATTTAAATATTGTATTAAGAATCATAAACTATTTAAATATTGCATTAAGAATCATAATATTGCATAAGAATCACAACTCTTGGAATTCTCAAGAATGCATCAGCTTGGCTACTTCAAGGACTTTCCCACCCAGGGAATTGAGCAGTCCGAGATTTAAACACCAAATTTGATACAAATCTGATAGAAATTTGATATTGTTTGGCTACTAAGCTTTTCCAAAAGCCGTGGAGTCAAGGCTGGAAATCCTCACTGAGGCTTTTCCATGTCCCATCTGCATTTATCCTTGGGAAAACCCCATTCAGAGGACTTTGCTTTAAAGGGGTTGCACTTGATGTTACAGACACAGAATTCCTTTGGGATTTGACATTTCCTGCACCTCCAAACACCTTAAAAGAATCAAGTGCAGAGTCCTGAGTCTCAATTATTCCCACTTTCCTCAGCTCCACGTGGATTTGTGCTTCCTCTGAAGGTCTGGAAAGGAATTTGGGGATCCCCTTCAGTTGGTTTGATTTTCAGCTCTTTCTTTGAGGTGCCCCAAAAAGCAAAGAGAAAAAAACCCCGTAACAGCACAAAATCCCAACCCATCCCAAGATGGAGCTCCTCACACCAAACCTTGGGAGAATACATGGTGGTTCCAGCACTGCTCTAATCCCACCTCGAACTGAGCTTCCAGGGGGCTCTGCCTAATTCACATCCAAGCTTGGATAGCTGAAAGCTCACAGGAAAAGGGGAGGCAAAGTGAAGGGGAGAGGGGAAATAATGGAGTCTTGGGCTTTCCCTCTGTATGCAACAGAATTGAAGGGCAGGATAAAGAGGTTCCATGGTGTTTTAGATTGGAAGATGTAGCTGGGGGTGTGTATTCTATCACCATCTGTTAGAGGTGGGGCAGTTATCTTCTGTTAATTGGGCAGTTTTCTTTATCTCTTCCACAACCTCCAGGAGGTATTTTCTGTTAATGGGCCAGTGAGTGTCACTGCATGGCTGATAAAATTACATAATTCCATTGTGAGAAGCTCCGCCCAGAGGGAGGAGCCAAACATTCCTTCCTGGATATAATCTGAGATTTGGAACACCACAGTTGGGCTTTTCCCACTGGATTCTCAGAGGAAGACCAGGCCCATCTACACCACCACTGGATCTTCAGAGGAAGACTACACCCTTCTTACAGGATCACTGCTTCAACAAGAATCCCACCTGACACTCCAGGAGAACTGCAGCCACCATTTCAATTGCACTGCTACCAACACCCTGAGCAACAGGGTGTCAGGTCATATTCTGACTCTGTCAGTGTTGTTCTGTATTACTGCATTTTTTATTTCATTTTTATTTTCTTCTCTAATAAAGAATTATTATTCCTACTCCCATATCTTTGCCTGAGAGCCCCTTAATTTTAAATTTATAACAGTTTGGAGGGAGGGGGTTTACATTTTCCATTTCAGGGGAGTCTCCTGCCTTCCTTAGCAGACACCTGTCTTTCCAAACCAAGACAGATGGAAAAGAAGTCCCAAAGGGTGCTTAATTCCAAGCAGTTAGTGCTGCTGAGGTTGAAGCCAAGAGGACAAATCCACTGGGATCAAACAGGAGTGGCAGACAGGATGGGTTATGACACACCAACAAAGCTGGAGGCCTCTTTCTTCTCCGGGGCTCTCTCAGAAATTCTCCATGTCTGGACAATCTCCCTGCTGGGGAGAATTGGACTTGGATATTCCAGGTGACTGCTGAGGCTCAAACAATAAAGTTAGGCCATGATCAAAGCGGTTTTCCCAAGGAAATTACATATTCTCTGAAACTGGGATAACTTATCCCATGGCATTCTCCATGGAAGAGTCACAGTTGGATAGTCTTCCATTAAGGATTCCATAGGGGCTCACCTTTTGCTTGGAGCTTGGCTGAATTCCTCAATGCCAGGATGTGGCCATTTGAGGTGTTTGGCAGATATGGCTCATTTGCAGGCTTTGTTCCCTTCTCTCAGCCTTCCCACTGGATTGTGGTCTCCAAGGAATCTGTAAATCCCATTTGACTCCTGTTCTTTTGGATAATTTTTGCACCATTCCTGTATAAAAGGAGGCCCTCTGTTAGGATGATTTTCCCTACCATTCCCCAGCAGTTTTATCTGCCAGTCCATTCCCTACATTAGTTGGGTTCTTCCAAGATTTCTGAGCTTCACAAGGCAGGAGATTGACTTGGCTTGGGAACTAAACACTCCTGAGGAATTGTCTGATAACATCACCACGTTTGACAGCTGATGCTTGTGCTGAAAGGATCCTTCTTTCTTCCCTTCAGGCAATTCCAAGGCTCGCTGCTCCCATCTGGGAACAGTCCCCAGTTTGGACTTTCTTGTGGAGCATCCCTCCAGTCTTCCCTGCTGAGACCCTGCTCAGGAATCCATGGGGGTACAAATTTAGCTATTAGTTCTTCTCACCCCTGCCCAGTTCTAATTCCAAAGGATTTGGTGTCTGCCTTATCCAGCTGGAGTCTGGTTCCAACTTTGTTCTTACAGCTTCTGCTGCTGTTAATGTCCTGGAGTTCCATCAATGAAGTGACAGCATTTTCCACTTCCTCCAGGATTCCCTCTGTTGCCTTTGGGTGCTGGAAGAATATGAAAACCTGGGCTTGCAGGGCTTTACTATCAGGAATTACATCCCTGGATTTGTTAATTTCCTAATATCATCTCTTCCCAACAAAGCACTGGGCATACAAGGAACATAGGAATAGATGTGCTAACCACTGTTTACTCCTCTGGAATATCAGAGCTTGGAAAAAAGGGCAGTTTTGGCTTTTCCTGATGGTACCCGTGAGGTGCATTTTACATAAAAGCGCCTTCCTATGTCTTTCCCTGTATCCACCAGAAAGCCACCTGTTCACCCCCTATCTACTTCCTCCCTCTCTTCCTTTATCCAACAGAATTTTAACAAGTGAATATTCCCCTCTGGAACGGCACCTTTCATTCCAAACCTAATAACAAATGAACCATTTTCTTTAACCTTCATTATTAGGATTCCACCAAGAGCCAGTGGATGGAAAATGATCCTTCCCTGGCCCCTGCTGGATTCCTGGAGCAGGGATTCTTTCTCTCTTTCCCCCATGGTCCCCTCACTGCCCTGCCACTTTTTGGGCTTTGTTTCACAGCTTTTGCTTCCCATCTTTGGATCCTCTCCCTCACTCCAGGAGCTCCCAGCAGTTCCACACCCTCTTTTCTCCCATCCTGATAATTTCTCCAAGAATGAGCTGTGCATTTCCATTTCCTTCTTTTCTCCAACAAGTCCCACAAATCCAAACCGAAACCTGACGCAAGGAGCTCTTGGTGCCTACAAATCCAAATCCAAACCCGGCCATCCCTCAACCAGCAACTCCAAACACACAATCCTGGACAACTGGCATTCATTCAAACCTAACATTTAAGACACATCGAATACTTCAAAATTCTCGTGAAGCATCCTGTTGCCTTCAGCCCCCAGGGATATTTGCTTTGGACTCACATGGATTTGAGGCTCAAGGGATTTCCCTGAAAAATCCTCTGTGGTGCATGCTGGAATCCCCAGTCCCATGAATCCAGAGAGTGTTAGAAGTTTAGGCTAACCTGGGCCACCAGAAAGGGACTCAATAGTGATGAAGGGGCACTGCTGGACACCAGCCAACAGCAAGGGGACACTTTAAACACTTGCCTGAAACTTTGCAGCAATTGGAAACACCAGCACCAGGGGCTGCACCCTGATATTCTGAGACCTGAGCAGCAGGGCTGACTTATGAGATGAATCCTGGGCACTGTATGACTGACACTATCAGTATTATTTAGCTAAAAATAGATGACAAAAATGCAAACGTAACAAAATTAAAGGGAGCTCACACAAGAAGGGAAGGAGGAAATAAAAACACCTACTGAGCTCAAAAGCAGAAACACTGTATCAGTGTGCACCAGCATCTTGATTTTTTTATATTTAGATTTTTTTCTTTGCATTTTATCGCCAACAATTGTCTAAAAAATAATGTTATTAGTTTTTATTGGTACAATGCAAAAATTTGTTATGGCTCTGTGTGTGTGGCTTTGGCCACACTCGTAGAGACACAAAATAAACACTTGGATTCCTCCAGATACATAATGGGCAACATGTGTCAGAAGCCCCCTGTGGATAAACTGCTGCTCTTCTTTGCAGTGGTGCTGAGTTTTGTAGAGTAGTTGAAGGGTTTAACCACCTTCACTGTGGGGAAGGCTGATGGACTCCTGAGTACAGCGCTGTGGTGATGGTTCTGCCTTCTGCATGTCTTTCCTTTGTGGACAGTGGAAAAGCAAAGGCCCTGAAGCAATCAGGACCCTCCTGAGAGGGCCACGAGCACTGCTCCCCCTTCCAGCAGCAGTGCTGAACACACCCACCCTCCCCTGGCCAGTGCTGCAGAAGGCAGAGGAGAGAGCTGCCTCTGGAAAATGGAATCTTGGCCCTGATCCACCAGGTACCTGTCTCTTTCTTTGCTAGGCAATGTGCCTTCACATGAAAGATGAATCCCCAAGAGATTGGCCTTGCAGGCCGTTAGAGTGGGAGCAGCTCCCTCCACTTTTATTCCCGTGGCAGCTTAGTTCCTCCCTGGGTTGAGACTAGTGCTCCTAGGGTGAGCACTCCTGGTGACATGGCCAGGACCCCAGCCCTGCAGTTAAAAAATGACCACAGACCCACAGAGAGAACCTGGACAGGTAAGAAATGCTCCAGCAGGTAAGGCTGGGTTGAACTGCCGCATCCTGGGCATTGCTTTGCTGCTTCCCATCACAGCTGTGCAGCCGAAAGGCCCCTGTGGTCTGTAGCAACCCATTTGGTGCATGTGGGACCACATGGCAGCAAGCGCAGAACATACTGGGGACCCAGGTGCAGCAGCTGTGGGGAATGCTGTGAGGTCCAGAGACACTGAGCTGTACAGCTACCCCATGTCATACCCATGCTAGAAGTGGAGCGGGAACTGAGAATACAGGACTGGGTCATACATCGATCCAAAGCAGGTAATTCCCCATGATTTTTCCTCACAATTTTGAACTCTAACAGTATCAAAACCTTTGTGTTTCTCTGTGTTTAATATACAATTTTCCAGTGAGCTGGCTGCTCACAGTTTTTCTCTGTTTCACCACAAAATCGGTTGTAAGTTGTTTTTGGATCAAATCCCAAGATCTCCCTTTCCTCATGGATTCGGAAGGAAAATGTTGAAACTGAGGTGCCTATAAAATATCTGTGGAAAAAAAAATCAAAAAAGGATTTGTGAGGGGAGGGCAAGTTTTTAAAATGCAAGTAATTAGATTTCAGTTCAATGAACTTCACTGTTCAGTGAAATGATATGATAATAAGATTATTGTATATATACACACAATATAACCATTATACATCTACTATACACATCTCAGTTATATAATTGATTATATAATGTCTTACACTATTTGTAAACAACCTTGGGACAAAAATCATATTCAGTTTTGTGACAGTGCTGAATAAAAGTCAGGTTTGCTACCTTGCATGTGCGCAAATCCACTGGTCAATCACAGCTAAGCCCCCATCCTTATAGAGTTTCAGCTCCTCCCGAGAGGGTTCAAACCTCACCATCTCAGGCAGCAGTTTCTTGAGCAGTTCAATCTCTTAAAAAAGGAAGGATATGAATTTATCTCTACATTATGAACAGCAACTCACTGCTGTCACTGCTGTCAAATGTGTTTGTTTAAGGAAATCCCAGGTGAACAGTTACAGAGCAAGTGACACCAAAATCTACCAACAAGTTTTACAAATTCAGTTGCCGAAATTCACAGCATTGTAGGGAGGGAGGGGAGCCAGTGGTAATTGCTGCACTCCTCAGAAGTTACCAATCCTGAAGTGACTGTGATCTGCCTACCTTCCTCAACAGCATCAGTGGCTACAAAAACTTTCTCAAGTTTAAGCGTCTCCAAGAGGCTATGGATTTTCTTTACTGCTCCTTGCAGGGAAGGCACGTCTTCTCTGTGACCCCAAACAAAGTCTCTCCTTCTGAGATGAACCCCAAGGTATGGGCCACCTAGAGCTGTGCCTGTCTTAACCTAAGAGAGAAAGATTGAAACTTTAAAACTTCAGAGCATCACTGTTCACACTGAAAAACCAGAATGCAATCATCTCTGTATAAGGCACAGAATCCTTCTAGTTGCAGACAGAAATTTTCAAGTATGGACTGGAAGTAACTTGGGACACTTGTTGCGACATTTAGATCTTGGGTGGCCACCATCATGCAAGAGAAACTGGAGTGCCAAATCTTTGTAAGCAAAAATTCCTCTCCTTCACCAAATAAATCCTCAACTGGCAGGTCGCAGCTGAACTTTACACCCACACGTAGTGCTGAAAACAGGAAGAAATTCAAGTTTCCTTTACTGAAATGAGGAAAACAAAGATCTGGCCTTCAGAACCAGTCAGGCACACCTCGACAGACTCTGTTAGCTTGTGTCACATGGGGAGAAGAAGGTGCATGAGGAACATGTGTGTCCACCTCGATGTGAACAGAAGGGCGTTGCTCACGTGTACCTTCCAATATGTCCTACAGCACACAGCCAATAAAATATTTGTTATGGGAAACAGACTGCTAAGGATTTTACCTTCATCTGTGTCCAGTCCTCCTTGTACTGAGTCCTGTCTGCCTCATCAGTGGATTGAAGGTATTTCTTCCTAAACTTGTCTCCCACCACACGGAGGTGTTTAGCAAACACCATGCTCCGACGGGTCTGTTGGAATAAGAGCAGACACTGAGTCAGAAAAAGGAGAGCTAAAAATGAGTAGGTGGAGACAGTTTCACACACACAGCACTTCCAGGATACAGTTACTTCTGCAGTACTCTAAGCAACGATTTTATCCAAGCTTTAATACCTTATTTCTAATTATCACCATATTTATAACCAGCATACTCATCTGCCCCTGCAATACACAGGTATAGGGAGGACACTGCAGTTATTTACACAACAGAACACATGATACACCAAATTAAACACCCTAGCAATATACCTCACTTCTGGAAACAAAAGCTGGGCAAACACTTTAGTGTGCTAAACACTTTTAAGAATAAAACCTGCTTTAAAAATATTACGTATCTAGCCACAGACACGCCTAGGAAATTCAGTGGAAAAATGACGAAAAAGGAATTATTTCCTTAACCTGTGAGTAATAATCTCTAAGATTCTGTGATGGAGTTACCACTGCACACAGCCACAAGCGGCCTTTTTATTAACAGGCAAAAGAATTACGGAAATCCCAAGTTTTCCCTTTTTGTCGGCGAAGAAACAGAGAAGGGAGGGATGCTTCTCAGAGGAACATGGGAAAAAGAGAAGAGGCCCTGGGCCCATGCTACAGTGAGAAAATTTTTGTTTGGACATCAGGCAAAACCACTGGGGCAATGTTTAAAGTGCCACTGCTAAGAAATGTGTGCTATAGAGCCATGTGGATTTCATGTCTCCTTTTACAGGACAAGTCGTACTCAAATATGGTTGCATTTCTTTCTTTGAGAGGTCACTCTCAAGGAGTAATTCTTGGCTAGCAAACTAGTGTTTGGTCCACTTCTGGAAACATGCCACATCTCAAGGGAATAGCCCAATATTTACAAGACTGAGGCCTGTGTAATTTGTTTTGTAGTATCATGTCAGTTAGTCGGTTTTTCTTAGGAATTTCAACTATATCAAGCACTCCATAGCATGCTCCATTTTCCTGTGTCTGAACTTCAACATTTTCTTAAAACTTTTATGAAAGGAATTATTTACCATAGACCTTTGCCTTGAAACCCATGGGAATTTTGCCTTTGAAGCAGGTGGGGAGGGATTTGGGACAATAATGATCACTTTACAGAATTCTTTTGAAAAGACTGATCTTGACGTTGACTAGATAAGAAACTGCTCCCTTCTGATTGTAAATGTGTTATATAGGGGAGGTCCTTTTAATCACCATGACCTGCAGCACTAGGCCTTTAGGCACAAGACAGAAGGGCAAATTCCTGTGTCACATTAATCCACAGCAGCCTGAAAACTATGTTAACACACATTGCTGAAACAGAAAGCACAAGTGACTTTCAAGACAAGAAACCCAAGGCAAAACTGAAGCACACATTGGTTACTCAATTTTTAGCAGAGCCAGGGAAAAAGTCTAGAGAAGCTATCTGTAAAATACTCACATTCCAATAATCTTTCCCTCCGTAGTGGTCATGAAGAAGGTTTTCAGCTCTGTCTAACATCACTGACCTATTGAAAATTGTAAAACTGAGTGCAGTTCCCTTAGGAATAGAATTTACATTATGACGTTTCTTTACACATTTGCTAAGATAAAGCACAGACTATAGTCTGTTTGCTAAAGGAACACGGGGAATGAGGGACAGGCTCCTGGGAATGAGGCTCCTAGGAGGCAAATACTAGTTCTCTACAAGGCAAATTGTGACCCACAGTCTGCTAGGGAGAGAAGGGAACCATGTCACTCCCTGTGCCTGCTCTCTTCCCTAATAAATGGTATCCTGACTCTGAAAGTTAAACACTAACAAGCATTAACCACCCCTCACAGTCTTTGTAATAGTTGCTATAGGAGACATTAGATTTCTAACAGGGAGAGTGATCCAAAGGGGACAAGTGACCTGTGTGGTGATAATGCTCAGCCTCAGAGCACACGACAGCCTCTGGGAGCAAGCAGAAGATCATGAAAACAAACCCAGAGAAGGTGTTTTCCACATGTAGAATAAAACGTCCTACAGTAAAACAACAGATCAAAGAACACAGAGACATTACCAAAATGTGTGGTAGTAGACAGCAGCTTGCCCTTCTCACAAATAAACACAGTTCAGGATTGTGTACTGGAAACATAACTGCACTATCAAAGTTCTAGGAGAAGAGATTTTGAGAGCTTCAAGTATTCCAGAGCATAAGAGATGTAGATTTAGTTTGTGAGCACACTGATAAGAAAACACACAGAGAAATGCTTCTGCTAAAAGGGATCAAGATCATTATCTGCATCTCCTTCTACTAAAAAGAGAGGAAGCAAATAACCAATCAACTTTGGATTACCACTGCTGATCATCAGCTGGACACCTGCACGGAAGGCCCTAAATCACCTGAAAACAGACTAGATTGTGCTGGTGAAGAAGCAGCACTACACCTAACAGAATGATTGGAGGTGATTGAGGTTACTAATTGAAACGCATTGAAAAGTTTCCTTGAAGTGACCACACTTGAGGGGTAAAAATCCAGTCCTAGGGCCACGCAACTGGTTGCCCACTCAGAAGGGCAATATGGGAGATCAGAGCTCTGAACAATCATAGTAGTTTGAAGACACTGGCACACATGAAGATAAGGGGCATCTCACTGAACGTTGCCTAACAAGATTTCCTGACAGCCTTCATTAAAAGTTTTCGTAAAACTTGGCACAGAAAGGTTCTTGCATGGATTTAAAAAAAAAAAAAGTTTAGAGACAGGGATAAATGCATGGTTCTCATTGCAGATGGAGGTGACAGGTGGATGGTCTCTTCACCATATTCCTAAACAACCTACAGAAGGGCATGGAAGTAGATGACACAGCTTAATTATTTTAAATTCCTCAGAGCAGCTAAGGCCAACTATGAAGAATTAAGAGAAGTCTGATCACTGGCCAATGAAGTGGCAGATGAAATCTAACATAGGAGTGAGTGTAGTAAAAAAAAACCAACAAAACCTGGCTTCATCTAATAATTAAAGGTCTTGATGGTCCGGAATGAGGACAGTTTGATGCCAACATCAAGGTAACACTCAGAGGTCAAAATAAGGAACCTGTGTCTCAAGAATTAGCAGGAAAAGAAGAGAGCACTTTACAGAACATGCCATTTGTACTGCAATGTAACAGGTTTACCCACACACAGTGTGCAGGATCCTGCTGAACTGGTTCCATAAGGTTTGGAGATTGGCAGTGGTGACAACCAAAGGCATGGAATGGCTTTCACATGGAGAGCAACTAATGGAGCCAGGACTCTTCCAGGACTGCAGAGGAGACTGCTGAGGGGGAATGTGCCAGAGATGTAAAGTTACATGTGCGGCGGAGTAGAATATGGAACAGCTGATGGTTTAGCATCTCTTACACTGCATGATCTAGGGGATTATTTGATGATACCTTGGAGGTATGAGTCACAAAAGCTGCCTGAGAAGGAATAAAAAGGAGCTCAAGGCTACTTGGTCTTAGGTTTGAGCACTGCAATCTTTAACTAAACTTACAGTTAAGTGTTTCTTGCACTGTAAATTTCTTTTTTATTATTTTAACAGGGTACAATAATTCAGTGGTGAAGTATCTCAACAGTGGACAACCCTTTAAGTTCCCCCTGCTCTTCCCACCTAGCAAAGGGGTTGTACAACAATTATACAACAATACGTAGCTATACAAGGCAACTCACTCTGCTGAAGTGTTCTTCAGAAGCATGGGAGCCAGAATAGAGGCAGATCCTTGGACAGACAAGCAAGAGGCATTTAGGCCTCGTGTTTCCTCATAACCCCAGAACCAGCCCCTAAAATGGGAACACAAAGGATTGGTTCACAGGCTTGCATTTTAAATTAATGCCATATACAGAACAAAAAATCTTAAAAAGCTACATATGATACAAATAAACCAGCCACCTCCTTTATGCTGCTTTTCAATGTAGCAACAACTTTCTAGAATTAGATCTTCTCATATCAATACAATGTTTTACTATTCACGGGCTTTTTAAAAACAAAGTGAACTCTGAGCACCCAGGTATCTACAGTAGGCAAATATCTCTCTGAATACAACTGAAAAGACCAGAAGGAATGCTTGATGTTACCTGTAGTAGCCATGTTTGTCTTTGGAGTACATCAGCTGATCAATGCATGGTTTTTCATCTATTTTTTCTTCCCATGTTCCTTCTTTCCATCCTTCTGCATAGCCTTGTAGCACATAAACCTGTTCAATAAAGGGCCCACCTGACTCTGAACAGAAGGCAAAGCAAAGGATTTGTAAGCATTAAAACCCACACCATAAAGGTATGAACAAGCATCAGTTGCAGTTAAAAATCTGCTAGAAATGCTAATATTACACTACTCTCTCTTCTCTGTTTTCCCTATAAAGAAGGAAAAGAAGTTCTGTGAGAGCCAGAAAAGCTAAAAGGGTCAGGCAATGTGATCACCTGCTATCCCACCCAGGTTTGTGTGATTTAATGTGCCAAATGCAACAGAATCACTGTCACTGAGGGTAAAACACACCACTGTACTGGGTAAAGCACACAGGTTTTCAGTGCTGTAAGCAGCTGCCACAGGAGGAGTGCCTCCAAGAAAATGCCAAGTACAAGCCCTTCTTCTCCTAAAGTTCGGGGTCTCTACAAGCATTTTCTTGGCAGGCAGGGAACAGCTTTCCCTTCAGAGCTCTTTGCAGCAGTGTGACATTTGGTGGCCTTTATTTCCTTTGCTGAACATGTCAGTGTGCAGTGTTCACCAATCAAACATTTGGTGATTAGCTCAACATGGCATTAAATCCTAAAGGAACCAACTTCACTTTCTTATGGAAAGCCTTTCTCTTAGGCACAAAGAGCAAGGGATATTTCAAGTATGCGCAATATCAACGATGAAAAAGTAAGTTAAGGGAAGAACCTGCTTTACAACTTTTACTGTCCAACCACCATATGCAGGAAAAAGGTGGCTTTGTCTGTATTTCAAGAAGCTGCCTCTCTCCTTATGGTCTTGTCATTATGGTCAAAACTACACAGAAATACGACAGGCGATTTTAACCACAGGTATTAATTGTTTATCTTCGAGGGTCCCAAAACTCAAGGGGGCAGCAGTGCTACATCAAACAAGGCTGCCAAGTAATTGGGTTATTCCATCGTAGTGGCTGTGTAGCTTAGCAAACCTCCTTCTCATCCCTCCTCTTGCCACCTCTATGATTTTTTTTACATAAAAGGATAAAAGCCCCTATAAGGACAAACCTCTTAAGAAACCATGTCAAATATTTAATTAATTGTAGATTGCATGATCCTATACCTCACCTGCAAGGAACTGCTCATATTCAATGACAGGGATGTTCTTGTTGAGGCTTGGGATATCAAAGAACTCAGACCAAGCGATCCGGACCTGGAGGATATCAGGGCTCTGCCAGTGATAAAGACGTCCCCAGGGAGGCAGAACCAACACCCAGTTTTCACTTTTCCGCAGGGTCTTTAGAAGGGAAGCAATGCGAACGTAGACATCTCTGCGAAGGTTGAACCCTTCAGGGGGGTTTACATCATATAAAAGGTATCTGGGGAGAACAAAGGAATACCATTTTTTCTGGGACCACGTTGAGGCTATTACACGTTTTTCTTTTTTACCCTACAATCCTGTGATGAAACTTGGGAAGAAAGTTGTTCCTCTTTTTGAATTTGTGGTACTCGGAAGGGGAAGAAGTATGGGAAGCCAGAGCAGTATGTGCTGCAGGGGCTGGAGGGGCCACTAGGGTCTCCTGGCAAGATGGCACATGAAAGGAGCCTTTCTTGCAGTGGGTCAAGGAGTGAAGAACCTTGCTCATCCTGAGGGTAACATGGAGTGCGTGGTGAAAATGGTGAAACCACGGGCATATAACCCAGGCTAACTCTTGTAAGCTGGACACAAAGGCAGGAGGGCGCGCTCCGGAGAAGGAGTGGATAAGAATGCATCTGGGAGCTAGATAATCCCTGTGGGGTTCGTTACAACACAGGATATTCTACAGACCACAGCTCTCGGACAGCTGAGATGACACCTTACAAAAACGACCCAAAAAAGCACCAGTAGGCGAAGGAGGCCCTTTACGAGCTAATGGCCGAGACACGGCAGGAACACCGCACGGCGGGGGAGATCTCGGGGGGGCAGGACTGGCCCGGGATCGGACGCGGCGGGGCCGCCGCTGCTCACCTGGTGCGCAAGGCGGCAGCGGCGGCGGGAAGCGAGGAGGCAGCGTGGCCAGCGCGGAGGGCGGCGGGCGGCGGCTCGGAGGCGGCGGCGAGCGACGGCGGGAGGGCGAGCGCGGCCAGGCCAAGCAGCAGCGGCAGCGACGGGGCACAGCGGCCGCCAGGCCCCTGCGCCGCCATCCCCACGCCACGTCCGGGGCGGCGCCGACGGAGCCTCTGCCCCTCTCGATCACTCAGAAGAGGCCGGCGGTGAGGGGCCGCAAGCGGGAGCCTGTGAGGCGGTTCAGCTCCTCCAGGATTTGCACTTCCTTCTGGTACATCTGCGGGAGCAGCAGCGGTCAGCATCGGGCGAACCCCAGTTCCCGTCACCGGGGCCTCCGGTTCACCCCATGCCGGACCCCACACACCCTCCCCGGCCCCAGCGCATCCCGCACCTGCTGCCACTCGGGTTTCGTGTCGTGCCGGTAGCCGAGCAGGTGGCACAATCCGTGGGCCGCCGTCACCTGCGCGGGGGGCGGGAGTACAACATATGTTACTGACCGAGCCCCATGTCCTCCCCACTGCCCGCCAGGCCCGAGCAGGGCTCACCGTCAGGACATCGTCAAAATCCTCCCCGGTTTCGCAGCACTGCTGGTGGATGTATTCCACTCCCAGGAAGATGTCGCCCAGGTTGTACTCGCCGCGGCAACAGGGCCGCGGCAGGTCCCCCGCCTCCACTTGGTGGAATGGGAAAGAGAGGACGTCGGTGGGCTCCGGGCAGTGTCGGTAGACGCCGTTCAGTCGCTGCATCAACGCGTTGCTGGCGCAGACTAGCCCTACGTCGAAGCGGGAAGCTCCCAGGGCGGCGCGCAAGGCACACACGGCGCGGCGGAGTGGGGCCCGGCGCACGGACACGGCGCGCTGCGCGTTTCGCAGCGCCACGCTCATGGCAGAGCCTCTGCCGCCATCCGACCGCCCACAGACCCCCCGCCCACCACAGTGCGACTCCCTCCTGAGGTCCCGCCCACAATCGAGACCACACCCTGCACAAGAACCCCACCCACCCTTCTGTCCAGCCGTTAATATGCCCGCCCAACTTAATCCCCGCCCACTTAGACCGCGCCCACAGGCACGCCACAACGCTCCTCCCACCCGTCTGCCCGCCCCTAGCGGTCTGCTGCCGCGTAGTCCCGCCCACTTTTCTCCCGCACGCCGTCCTCCGCCCCATGGCTAGGGCCTCTCCCCACTGCGCATGCGGGTCGCGTTTAGTTCAGCGGTCCGAGGCCGCCTCCGCAGCGATGTCGGCGCGGGGCCCGTTCCGCAGCCCGCCCTCTTTCCCGCCGCCGCTGCGCTTCGGGCAGCCCGCCGTGTTCGGCCAGGGCGGCGGCCCCGCCGGCCTTCCCTTTGCGCCCGCCGCCACCTTCGCGCCGCCCTACGCGCTGGGCCAGGCTCCGGCCCCGGCGGGGAACGCGGGATTCAGCTTCAGGCCGCCCACCAACCTGGGCGGCTTCCCGACCTCCAGCGAAGCGTCAGGTGGCGGCGGCGGTGTCTTCGCCGCTCCTGAGTTCCGCTTCAAGGCGCCCGAGAGCGCCGCCGCCTTCAAGCCTCTGTCAGGCGGCGAGGCAGAGAAGGGCTCGGCTGCCCCCGCCGCCTTTACTTTCTCGTCGTCCTTCGCCTTCGCGTCTGAGATGGGCCCCGAGGCGGCGGTGGCGCGGGAGCCTTTCTCGTTCTCACGTCCCACCGCCGCTTTGGGGCGGCCGGAAGAGAGAAGTCTGAGGGTGCTGCCGGAGGATCTGGGGGAGCCGCCGTCCAAGGGGCTGAAGCGGAAGGAGGAGAGGGAGCGCTCGCCGCGGCGGGCGGCGGCGGGCGGGCGGGTGGCGGCGCCGCCGGAGAAGCGGGCGGTGTTGCTGAGCCGGCCCCGCGGCGGGATCCTGTTCGGCCGCACGCTGGAGGATCTGCTGCGCAGCCAGGCCCGCGAGCAGCGGGAGCGTGGGGACGGCCCTGAGGCCGAGCGGGGACCCGCCGAGGAGCCGCCGCCGGCCGAGGCCCGGGAGCCCGCCCGAGAAGGTGGGCGGGAGTCTGGTGGGGGGTAGGCCTGCCGCCCGGGTGTCTCCCCGCTTGCTGACTGCTGTCGTGTTCCTTTTCGTTACAGATGCGGCCCCCACTACCCCTGCTCGCCGGAGCCGCGGCAGCGAGAGCACGGAGGGGCTGGGGGGCCTGCCAGCCGCCGAGCTGACGGCTGTCCAATGCAAGAACATCCCTGACTACCTGAACGACAGGACTGTGCTGGAAAAGCACTTCGGCCAGTTCGCAAAAGTTCGCCGGATCATGACCAGGCGCAATAAAAAAATGGCTGTTCTCCACTTTTTTGATCATGTGAGTATCATAAGTGGCATAACTCTTGGAAGTTTTCGGCCTGGAGAGGTGTCCAGGGATACCTTAGAGCCCCTTCCAGTGTCTAAAGGGGGCTTACAATGAAGAGGGAAAGCAACTTTTTACAGGGACAGACTGGAAGAGGACAAAGGGAAACAGTGTAAACTAAAAGAGGAGTTAGATGTCAGGAAGAAATTATTTGAAGGTGATGAGGCCCTGGCACAGGTTGCTCAGAGGTGTGGCTGCCCCATCCTTGGAAATGTCCGAGGTCAGGCTGGATGAGGCTTGGAGCAGCCTGGTCTAGTGGAAGGTGTCTCTGCTCAAGGCAGGGGACAGGGGGGTGTAGCTGAATGGTCCCTTCCAACCCAATCCAGTTTCTGATTCTATGAAGAAAGACTTAAATCTGAGTGCTTGGGGTGGGTCCAGCAGTAATGAAAACTACACTCTTGTTTGTAGAAAAGCAACACTTTCTCGTGGAGACCAATTCAGCTGATTGCATATAGGTCTTAAGTGAAATTAAAATGCAGCAATCATAATTTTTTGGGGATTAGTAAATGTTTCTCTGGGAAAAACTGCACTGTGTGTTTCGGTATTGCGATGCCAGTAGGTTTCCGTGTTCTTTTGTTTCCTTTCAGGCCTCTGCGGTTCTGGCCAGAAAAAAAGCAAAAGAGTTGCACAAAGACATAGTAACATTTTGGCAAAAGAAGAAAACAAGTAAGTCTGTGTTTCCAGACTACTGAATGATGTATAAATAGCGTGCCAGCTGCTCTTTTTTTCCTTGATGTACTGAGGATGATACCTAAATTATCTCTTAGTAGGCGATATCATGGTTGAATTCTTAATGTAATATACAATAGCAATATGGTGATATTCATCTTTGTGCTTCTGTCCAGAAGTAGGATATTCTTTAGGGGTATAAGAAAACCCAGTCTGAAATGCCTTGCTGCCTGCCTCAGATCATGGACTGGAATGTGAACTTCTAGCTTTCAGGAAAAGGTTCTGAGAACCAACCCAAGGAAGGTGTCCTGAGAATCTCTGCAGTGTCTGCTGAGGTTGCTGTTCTGTGCATCAATAGTTAGACACTGTTTGAACCAAAAAAAGAGAACAACCTACAGAGTTTAGAGAAACCTGGATTTCAGACCCTGCTTGGTATTAGGGCAAGAGGAGATTGTTCAGTCCCCAAGGGAATACTTATAATGTCAAGTGCTTCCCTTTCTTTAGCTCCATGAATGCAGTGTGTGTCCCTGTGAGATCCTAGCCTGTGGGTGCACTTCAGCTGCCAGCACATGGATGGTTCACCTCAGCTTTGACCAACCACAGCCTTGCCTTCCAGGAAACAAATAGCTGCTGAGTTGTCTCTCCGAAATTCACATCCTGAAGCAGCAGCTCTAGGGCTGCCTCTTTGCCAGTGTAATTTTATCATGGTGTTATGTCTGTGGCAGCATTCTAAAATAACTATTCTTTGAGGGTTCAAGAAATCCGTCTGGAAAAATCCAGGTGGAAAAATTGTCTCTGGAAGAAGAAATTCTCCCTTCCTGCAAGTATTAATTCATGCCAACCTGAGTCTAAGCTTGGATATGTGAAAGAAATACTTTCAGTAGGAGCACTTGGAATTGTGATTTACGCAGGTAGAATGGATTTTGTATCCCATAGGGAGTTATGGCTTGTGGATTATATTGCAAATTTGAGAGAACTGTGATTCAGTTCAGGATTAGACTTCATTTATTGCTAATTATCATTATTGCTAAGTGATATTGTCTTGAAAAATACTTATTCTTTATAGAACAATGGCCTTGATAGCAATTGTTGGAAACTTGGTATAGCTCCTAGTGCAAATTGTTGTGGAAGTTTTGCATGCATGTACAAAACTGGGAGTCTTAGTTTTCATCACCACCTCCGTGGGGTCAAGAAAAAGCTGTTGCTTAAACTACTTGGCAGGTACCTGGTTTCATATTTATGTGTGATTTCAGGTCCAGCAAAAAGGGAATTTTCATCCAAGGAGAAGAAAGCAGGTGAAGATGAAGGAAGACAAAGCAGTGAAGAGCAAAGCTATCAGCATTCCCCTCTTAGAAAACCTTTAATAAGATCTTCTGCTAGCAGTGTCATGCCTGGAAGAAGGTATGTCCTCTCCTCTGGGAATCCACCTGGCAGGAAATGGGGAGCTTGGAGAAAAATAGTGATCACTGTGTGCCAAATATAGTCCCGTTCTCTTCAGGGAGGCTGCTTCCCTTCTTTTCTGATTTGTCTGAATTAGAAGCACTCAGCTCTCACACTTTGTCAGAAGGATATTCTTAATGGCTTATTAGGGTCTTTTATTTTGGTGAAAGTAAAAAACTTTGTTCATAAAAGCACCTGTAGTGTGAGGCATGAGGGAAGGGAACAAACAGTGCTGAGCCCAACCAGGACTGAGCAGTAATGACACTGTTTGTGGTTGTGATTCAATGAGCTTCTCAAGCAAGCAGTTTCCTTTGTAGGCAATTAGAGCTCTGTGGAATGAGGGTCTCATTTTTGGAGTAGTTTGGATCATTGTCTCACTTCAAGTGAACAGTCTTCCTGGTTCATGGCAGTCACAGAAGTGGCAAGATTGTCATCTTTGTCACACCTCAATGGTTTGTCTAGTCTGACAAAAGTAATTTGATATGTGCAATCATATAACTATAAAATTAGTAATATATTATGAAGGAATTAGTATTCCTTGATTTAAAAAGCATGTTTGTACTTGGCCATGTAAAATCTTTTAATAATCTCTGTTGCTATAGAAAGAAAATTGGGTTTGTCTCCAGCAAGCCAGTTCCTAACTTAAAATACAAACTGCTGTGCCGTAGTGTTGCAAAATGCTACAAAACCCATCCATTTCTGTCTCCTCTATGACACTTTCAGTAAGTCCTTTTCTGTTAGGACTTTCTCCACAATGCCAGAGCTCTTAGCAGCATTGTCAGGGCAGTGCTGAGGATTTAACCAGATTAACTCCCGGGGCTGGTGTTAGCATGAGCATGTCCATACATTGTTCATGTTTCCCTGTGAACAAAAGACTCTTCTGAAGAGATGCTGGCATCCTAAATAGCAGTGAACTGATTAAGACCAGGGCATGTGCTAACATATTATTATTAATAGAAAAGTCTTCTGCTTTAGTTCTCCAGCAAAGAACCCTGGCCTTCGAAAGGCACTGCAGTTTGAAGCAGAGCTGTTTGATTCCAGTTCTGAAGGGCAGAGCTCAGAGGGCTTGGGAGCTTCGCTGTCATCTCTCAGTAACCTGGTGGGATTGGTGGCTGAGACATCTGAAGAGAGATATAGGCTCTTGGACCAGAGGGACAAAATCATGCGACAAGGTAATTAACATAAGTTAATGAGTGTGTCATCTGCTTCTCTGGATGGAAGTAGTGTTTGGGTTTTGTGGCAAAGCTGTTGGGATATTATGGAAATGGCTTAAAAGAGCGTTTAATGTGGAACAGTCTATAAAATACTCTCCTAGAGTATTATTTTCTGTATTTTTTTTCTTGTAAAACACACAAATCTGTTCTACTTATTGTACATGCAATGTCTTGTGTAAAGGGAAGGGTGGAATGTCCATCTTCTGTGAAGGAGAGCACATAGAGAGATCTGCTTCTCTAGAGACTTTTTAAAGAAGGTTGCCCAAAGCCTTAACTGTGTTTTGTAGGACCACAGATAACAGAATTATTTGAGTTGGGAGGGGCCCTAAAGCTCATCCAGTCCCACCCCTTTGGCATAGGCAGGGACACCTTCCACTATCCCAGGTTGCTCCAAGCCCCATCCAGTCTGGCCTTGAACACTTCCAGGCGTGGGGCTGTTACAGCTTCTCTGAGCAACTTGTGCCATTATCTCTAGTATTTCTCCAAATTCAAACTATTACACAACTGAGAATTATTTCAAGAAGTGTCCTTTAGTTTCACAGTGGTGATTGTAACACCTTCCATGCTTTTCTTGCCATTTCGAAACTGGTCCTATTTCTAATTTAAGATCTTATTTTTAATATTGATGGACTTCTTGTCCACTCAATGCAGAATTTTGAATTTGCTGTTCCTTAGGACAAAAAACAGTGGGTGTTTTTTAAAAGCTTCAGTCTTTTCAGCAAAGCTCGCAATATGTGCAATACTTGGACAGGCCTCAGAGTGGGGAGAACCCCCATCCTTGTCCATTTGTGACTATACCAAAGTTTGGGTACAGTCTTGCATGCTCAGGGCTGTTTTGGCACATCAGGGTAATAGCTTATTGTGAAGACAAAAAACCCAAGACCCAAGGGATGCTTAGTGTTTGTTCAATTTTTTCTGTGGTTTTTTTTTTTTTTTAGCTCGAATAAAAAGGACTGATCTTGGCAAAGCAAAAACTGTTGTTGGTACTTGCCCAGATATGTGTCCTGAAAAGGAGCGTTACATGAGGGAGACAAGAAACCAGCTCAGCATCTTTGAATTGCTTCTAGGCACTGATAAGGTATGAGATTCCCAGGATATCAGTATGTCTCATGCTCATTGGAGCTGTCAGTATTGTTTAACTGATTACAGAGGTAATTCTGGTACAAAAATTCTGTAAGCTGTTTAATTATTGCCTTTGAATTCTGGAAAACAAGATTTGCTTTTTCACTCTGTCATGTCTTTTATTCAGTTATTTAGAACTATACTTCTGTATAGTTCTGTATAAAGCTGTAATTACATATTATATGTAATTATCTATAGCTATATATTGTCTTAAAGGTTATGAGTTTGAGACTAAGTCAACACTTCAGTCAACTCCTTACTGAAGTTAAAGGCATAGGTGGGATGAAATCCTCTTTACTGCTGGGAAGTTGTACATACTTAGGTTTTTATTCTTTTCCTCACCTCTTGCAGGTGGATCATGCAGCAGCAATCAAGGAATATAGCAGGTCTTCAGCAGATCAGGAGGAACCTTTGCCGCATGAACTGAGACCCTCTGAGGTACTGAGCATGACCATGGACTATTTAGTGACAAATATTATGGATCAAGGAGAAGGAAACTACCGAGAATGGTATGATTTTGTCTGGAACAGAACTCGTGGAATAAGAAAGGTAAGCACTGTGGATGGAGGTGTTTGGTGATAAAAAGCAAAAGATCCCATCATGCTGTAAAAAAAGGAAGCAAAAAGCAATAGTTGTTGAAATGTTTTGAACTGCAGAGTGACTCAAAGCACAGTGAAATGGGTTTTCCAGTGGTAGTGCCAGATGACTGCACTGTTCAACTAGTTTAAAAATACATGTAATGTGTTCTTTTTCATTCTGTTAGGATATAACCCAGCAACACCTCTGCAACCCGCTGATGGTGTCTCTGATTGAGAAGTGCACTCGCTTTCACATCCACTGTGCTCACCATTTGTGTGAAGAGCCCATGTCCTCCTTTGATGCTAAAATTAACAATGAGAACATGACTAAATGCCTGCAGAGCTTGAAGGAGATGTATCAGGACTTAGCTAACAAGGGGATTTTCTGCAAGAGTGAAGCAGAGTTCCGAGGTTATAATGTCTTGCTGAATCTGAACAAGGGTGATATTCTCAGGTGAGAACAAGACATCATTTGTTTTCTCTCTTTACCTCTGGGAAGAATTGAGTTTAGAATAAAATCCAGACAAATTGTAATGCTCTTGATTTTAATTCTTTGCTGTTGCAAGTTGCTGTTGATTGTTCAGTATTGAAGCAAAAGTTTTGTCCCTATCTTTTGTCTCCACAGAGAAGTTCAACAATTTCATCCAGAGGTTAGAAACTCACCGGAAGTTAGATTTGCAGTTCAAGCTTTTGCTGCATTAAACAGCAACAATTTTGTGAGGTTTTTCAAGCTTGTGCAAGCAGCTTCCTATCTGAATGCCTGCCTCTTACACTGTTATTTCAACCAGGTGAGGAAAAAACAGATGGATGTTTTTTAAATTATTTAATGAGTAAGACAGTCTGGGATTTGAGGGGAAATCAGCAGAAAATTTAGTAGATATTGAGCCATAAAGATAATATTGTTACTACTTCTTTAGAAGTGTTAAAAAATTTATCAGGACCTTTTTGCTGTGATATGAAAGGCAAATACTGAAATGCTCTTTTTTTTTTTCTTGTAATTGTGTGCAAATAAATACTTCCCTGAAATATTGGGAAATTGGGAAGCAGAGAAGCAGGCCTGAGAGTCCTGCAAAGAAATATGAGTCTGTACTTTCAGAAGACCTTGCAAGGTTTTTTCTGCAGAAGAATCACAAAGGGATATGTTCAAAACAAGTATCATGAAAGAGGAACAGAAACTAGAAAGCAAGTGTGTAGAATTTAAAAAGAAAGTTGCAATTCTAAATAATTGTTTGTGTAGATACTTGATGACAAAGTATTGGTGCATTTAAACATGATTATCACGTTTATTGTACACTTTATGGTTTATTTTGGGTTCTTCCCTAGTAGCTATGTGGCTTTTTCTTTTCCCCCAGATTCGTAAGGATGGTCTCAAATCCCTCAATATTGCCTACACTGTGAGCACCCAGAGAAGTACAGCGTTCCCCTTGGACCACCTTGTCCGCATGCTGCTATTCAAAGACTGCGAGGAGGCAACTGATTTTATAAGTTATTACGGCCTGAGTGTATCAGATGGGTGAGTGTGAGGAAAGTGATGCCTGGGGGGGTGAGCCTGATGTCAAGCAAAGGGGGTAATGTGGGGGAGCTGCTCCTGAAGGTTGGAAAGAATGGGCCAAGAACGGGGGATGGGTCTCCATAGGAGATAAGGACACAGTTCTGTTTCATGGGAAACTGGCATTATAGTGATGCCTGTAGAGTAGTTTGAAGTTGAACAGTGCAAACCAACTGTCAGAGGATATTGGAGGACAGCAGTTCACAGATAAGTGTCTGCCATGAAAATCCATGCATTGTAAGGTGTGTTCATCCAAACTCGGAATTTTGAGAGACTGGGAAAGGAAAAAAAAACCTTGAGGATGCCAGTTAGTCATGTATTCCTGTCAACATTCTGTTTTGAACCAATAAGTTTCAGAATTGAAAGCCTGTAGGTTACCGGAGCTTTGTGGACATATGCCTGGTTGTTAATTTTTTGTTTTTCCCCAGTGGTTATGTGGAGCTGAATCGCTCGGCTTTCCTGGAGCCAGATGGATTACCCAAGCCACGGAAATCCCTGTTTGTCAGCCAGAAGCTCACTGTCTCTGTTGGCGAGGTTGTGAACGGGGGGCCCTTGCCCCCAGTGCCCCACCATGTGCCTGTGTCCAGCTTCAACGGGCAGAACAAATACATTGGCGGAAGCACCACTGTGGATCAGGCCGGCAGTAGCCAAAAACCCAGTGTGGAAGCAACAGGTGAGAGCAAACCTGCATTTTAGTTACTGCTCAGATTACACTGTCAAGGCAGAAGCTGTTTGTGGCTCAGAGATTGAAACTGCATGATAATTTAGATGTAGTGAAAGGACTAGAATTTAAATTGCAAGAGAATTACAGAATGGTTTGAGTTGGAAGGGACGTTGAAGCTCATCAAGTTCCAACACTTGACATGGCATCAAGTTCCACCACCTTCAACTAGACCAGGTTGCTGAGGTGTATTTATGTATCTGTAAAAGCCAAGAACAACCTGATTAATAAAATGTATTTCCCAATTCAGAAAATTCTCTATTGAGCCAAATTTTGCCAACATAAGTGAAATAACAAATGTGTGACTACTTCGGAAAACCAACTTCCGTTTGTAGTTTGCATATTTTTTATTTGCAGGTGTTTGTTGCCTCTGTGTGTATAAACATGTCAGTTTTCAGGTTAGCTGAATGTGTGCTTTTCTGTCCTTGCTGGAAGTACAGATAGTGTGTGTAGGTGCCAGGTGGGCCTGACTTAAAACAGTTGCTTTGTTGGAAATACATGTGCTTGGTAATGAGGGTAATGTGCAATTAAATGTTTAAATGTTTTGTATAAAATATTCATAAATGTAAATTAATTTCTATAATATAACTTTAAGGCAACAAACTGCTCTTATGGGTTTATTTTATGACCTGCTGAGTTTTATCAGACAAGCCAGTTTTTTGAAGAAAAAATTTGCTTCTGTTTGTGACTGATGTGGTTTCCTTAATTTTTCTCCTTTTCCCTCCCAAGAAGGAAGAGTGGAAAGCAGAGGTGTGGATCTAGAGGCCACAGTAGTGAGAGTCCAGTCCCCATCTCATCTTCTGCCCTCGCTGTTGCCTTGTCAGCTGGTGCCAGTCTTGCCTTCTGCACAGCCCATCTCCCAGCCTGCTGCACAGCCTGAGCCTCCCCCTTCAAAGCCTCAGCCTGGTTACTCAGATGAGGTAGGGAAATCTAAACCCATCAGGAAATATTTGGGAAAGATCTGTGAAATATAACAAAAGGTAACCAAGTTCTTAGGGTATTTAATTTTTTTTGTAACATGCATGTATGTCAAATGAGACATGACAAAAGTTTCTTGCTGTAGGTACATGACCATTAATGCTGGGTCTTGAATGTGTACCCCATCTACCTGTGCTGTTTTTCTCCCTCCCACACAAGTTTTTGTATGCTGATGCTGAACCAGTCTCAGAGAGTCTCATTGCTTTGTACAGTACAGTTGTCATATTCTACCTAGATAATGGCAAATTTCAGTGAAAGGTAGACCTGATAATTTGGAATTAAATCAGCTAGAATGGAAGTCTAAGGTAAGAAAATAAGAGTCTCTCCTCAGTTATGGTTTCCTGAATTGATTTGCCCATATTTAGTACAAAAATCTGCTTTTGTTTCTGTGCTGTTAGTAACCTTTTAGATAGTCTAAATAGTCTAAAGTTTGCAGGCTGTTGTGTTTGGTTAAGTTGGCTCTGTTTGTAAGCAGAAACACAGATGCTGCTGTGAATTACGGTCAGTTAAGGAAGGCTGGAGAACCTTACTCCCAGTTTACTCCTGAGAAGGACTACACCTTGTTTCAGCTGCTTCTTCTGCTGTGTTGCAGGACATTGCTGAAGTGGTGGATGGGCTTGTGCATGATGTCCTCAAAGGAGAGTGCAGAGAAGTGGGCAGAGCAGGAGCAGCTTACGTGGCTGCTGCTATCTGGTAAAGAGCATTTCTTGCAGGTTCTCCTGGGGTCTGTCACCACAGTTGCCCCTTGCCATAGCAGCACCATGTGTGAAGATGGTAAAACTAAGCACTGCCAGGTCTGTGATGGAGACTATGTTACTGATGCAGCGGAAGGGAAAGCAGACCTTTCTTCAGATGTCTGTCACATTCCAGCTCTAGCCTTAAGGGGGAAGGCTGACCCAAACCTCTGGAAGCTTTGCCTGGTTATGGAAGGGAAGGTGCCCAAAAGGGGACAAGAGGAGCAAGTCCAGATCTGTCTGCTTCTCTGCTTCTGATAAATTTTCTCTCCAGGGCAGTTGGTCGAGTCATAGATGTGGGATGTGACCCAAACAGTTGTTGTTCCAGTGCTGTTTGAGTGGGATAGCTGACCCAGGCTGACTAAAGTCCATTCCCTGTGATGTCATGGTCAGCAATAAAACTGGGTTAGAGGAAGAAGTTGGAGATTTGTGGCTTTCAGGGTGGACATTGATTGGGTACTGTCTGGGTATTGCTCTTCCCATGGGAAGTGATGACTGGCTGCATTTACTTTGCTTGATGGGGGAGTGGGGGGTTTGCCTTTCTGTATTACAGTGTGTATTTATTTCCATCCACGAGTTTTCCTTTTTTTCTTCCTACTTTCTTCCCTGTCCCAATGTGGGGAGGGGAGTGAGCCAGTATCAGTGTGTGCGTGCTTGGCTAATGGCTGGAGTCAGCCCACCATAGAGAGCAAGGTGTGGCTGAGAAAATATAGACCTGGGGCTTTGAATGAAACAATTCTGGCTTTGAGAAGAGATTTGCTGTTTCTGCACAGTGCCTCAGAGGCCACCATTGAGGAACTTGTGACTGAAGTGATGGGGGAGATCCTCAGAGAAGTGGCTGGAAACATGCTCAGTGTGGAAAGGCAGCGTGTTCAGGAGGAACGGCGCAGAGTGGAGGAGGAGAGGTGAGGCACTACTTTGGCTGTGGGGCACAGTGGGCTGGGTAGACCCCAGACAATGTAAGGACAGCTGGTGCCAACCTGAGTCCTTGTGCCTCTGCTCGAGGCCTTTGTCTTTCTGCCATGGTGGCAGAACAGTCTCACCTTGAATTTCCCTGGGATTGTACAGGCAGGGCTCCCCTCTGCATTCTTGGGTGATCTGCTGGTTAGCATTTTGGTTGCCTCAGAGCCATGGTGAAAATGGTGAGTGGGAAATTTAGGAACTTTTATTTTTCCAGAGCTTCCAGGAAGGGACATGCATCCTCTGTATGCAGGAACTTTTCCTTCTGAGTGAGCTACTTGTTTGTAGCTTATTGGGGTAAGACTAAATAGAATCCTAGAATAGTTTGGTTTGGAAAGGACCATAAAGATCATCTAGTTCCAAGCCCCAGCCATGGGCAGGGATGCCACTCACTAGATCAGGTTGCTTAAGGTGTTTTTAAGGGAAACCTGGCTCCATGCAAAGCTGTTTATTTAGAAACCAGATAGTGGGAAATAATTTTAGGCAAACTGCATGTAGTGCTTGTGTAACTAAGCAGCAAGTCTGCCAATGTAAAGTTTTTCTTTGTCCTTCCAGGCAAAAGCAGGAAAGAGAAGAGTTAATAAAGCAGTTGAGCCAGTTGCTGGGTATGGAATTAATGGAAGAAGTAATAAAGGAGAATGTTAAAGAAGCTTCAGTCAATGAGTTAAGGTATGTACAATGTGCTGCATGCAGTAGTTTGCCTTCCCAAGAGTTTCCTAAATGTCATGGACTTCCCTGTTTGCATCTCAGCCCACTGAATTGACATCTGCTGGAGGTCTTCACCTTAGCAGTCTTGGTTTGTTTTATTTGGGACCAGATGCGCCTTAGAAAGAGACAGGCAAGCCCGGATTGCCCGGTGTTCAGAAGAAGTGTGTGGCCGCTTCATGGAGCTCTTTCTGGAGGATGAGATTTTCCAGATTGCCAAGGAAACTCTTCAGGAGCTCCAGTGTTTCTGCAAATACTTACAACGGTGAGTTACCACCCTGGGACACGGCTGCTTCACTTGGGAGCATTGGCATGGAGCAGTTAACAGAGATGAAACTACCACTGTCTGGTTGTGTTCTTTCTGAGACAGTTTTATCTGTCTTATCTCCTTGATAAGGGTAGACCTTACAGTCTTAGTACCAGCCTCTGCTAAATTACTGTATGTGGGGAGAGGATTACATCTTGTTGTAGTCAGGTAAGGAGCTTAGTAGGAGATTCCAGC
The DNA here is from genome assembly GCF_051311805.1 of Agelaius phoeniceus. Classification (NCBI taxonomy): domain Eukaryota; kingdom Metazoa; phylum Chordata; class Aves; order Passeriformes; family Icteridae; genus Agelaius; species Agelaius phoeniceus. The sequence goes on along the minus strand of NC_135271.1, from coordinate 10,553,463 downwards.
TTCATTCTGTCTAGAAACTTCTAATAGTTTATCCTTGTATTGTTTCTGCTGATCACTGGTTTTCCTGCCCATATGCTCAGTGTGTTGTGGTTGTTGTGGTGTTCATTTTACAAATATCTGGTGATGGAGGTCTGCAGAAGAGTTCATGAATGTGACCTATTTATCTGTTCTTTTCCAAAGGTGGAGGGAAGCAGTGGTAGCTCGGACAAAGTTGAAACGTCAGATGAGGGCATTTCCAGCTGCTCCCTGTGGCTTGGATTCCAAACATCAACTGAAAGCACTGTCCCCCAGTGCAGAGTGGCCTATTGCCATGGAGAACTTGTGCAAGAGATTTGTTAACCTGGGGAATGGAGGAAAGCTAGGAATCTCTTGCACGAGGTGAGGGATACTTCCAGTGGCATCAATAGGAAATCTGGTTGATTTTTGGAAGATAAGTTACCAAAAATTCTTTCATTGTGAATGTTACAGTGGGTTTGCAGAACTGTTTATTCTTAAATAACTTCCAAAATACTTCCTCCATAAATGTCATCACCAAGACTGAAAATCCAAATAAATTTTTCTGTTAACAGCAACATTCTGAGGCCTCTGTAATATTTCCCAGGCCTCAGTGTTCTTAGATTTGTTTAAAGTATGTGTTTATACACATATTTATATACATACACATAAAATATACAGCTAAGAATATTTCATTTCTAGATTGAACTTGCTGAGAAACAAGACAGTGCATGAAATCAAAGTTCAGCACTTCTACCAGCAGTTGGTAAGGTAGGCTGGGGTTTGGTTCTTGTTTTCTTTAGAAGCATGCTGTAGCAGGTGTGCCAGAGATACCAGAAGTGGCCAGAAGGTATGGCCAACCATGCCTGAATGTCTGCTTGCAGCCTTGCTTCTGGGGGTATTTTGGAATAAGGAGAACAGGAAGGTCATAGAATCATAGGATGGTTTGGGTTGGAAAGCACCTTACAGATAATTTTGTCCATTCCATCCCCCTGCCATGGGCAGGGACACCTTCCATTAGATTAATGAAGGTGTTGGGTCAGATGATCCTCCTGGGTGTAATTTTAAGGATCTGATGGGTATTATGGGGTGTGACTTTGTACCTAGATGGGATGGGGCCTGGGATGGGCTATGAGGGTAGAGGAGTAAATGAGCTATCAGTGACCTGGATTGTGGTCGGAAAATATTGATTGAGATATTTGAACTGCAGCAGAAGATCTGGCTTCCCATGGCTCCTCATGCTCTCCAGTGGCCTGGGTGTATGTTGGATCAGTGTGGAAGTGAAGCAGTACGCATGTGCTCCTGAAATTCCCAGAGTAAGGATCATGTGTCAGGTTTAGCAGCTTTTCTTGAAGGATGTTCTTGAAGCAGTTCTTGAAGGATGAGGAACAGATCCAAAGAATTAACTGGTCAATACACTATAGTATTGTAACTTGTTCAGTGCAAGAGAGACATTCCTCAGCTATGAAATAGGTGGATCTTTTCACCAGTTCTTTTGTCTCTCTCTAAGTGATTTAGCCTGGACTCCCCTGGATCTTGTCTCGTTAATCACGGCACATATTCCAGTTAAACAAGAACAAGTTTTTTGGAAGGCACTCTTGGTTTTGCCCAGTGATGATGAATATTCCAAGGATGATCCCAATAGGTATGTTGAAGAGTTGGTTGCTGGGTCCCTTTCTCAAATAGGGCAGACTTCTTTTATTTAGGTAGAAGAAGATTAGTAGTACACAGTCCTTGATGTAATTTTGCCTGTACCATTTCAGATTTCCAGCTTTTTTTTCCCCTCCAGAGTACTCTAAACAATATAGCTGTAATTTATTACAATGATCTGAATTCTTTAACATTGTCTAATTCCTTTTGCTCATACTGAAAACAAGACCGTGATAGATAATTTCATTAAAATTTATCGCTATTTATTAGGTCTATTTATCATAACCTAAATTTATAGGGTTATGATAGATTGTGGTATCTTAGAGATGCTGATACTAAAACCCTAAAATGCCGGTTTCAACAACAAAACCCCTCAGAGCCCTATTTTTTGTTTGCTAGGATACTGATGGATTGGCTGAAAGCCAAGTTTATGGGACACAGAAACTGTGAGAAAAATGCTTCACATACAGAAGGCAAAATTCAAACGCTGACATTATTTAGTTCTCCTGGCGTTCAGGGGACCAGAAGCATTAAAGTCAGTGTGTGTATAAAGGTAGGTGAGAACAATTTCATGATATCTAAGAGGCCATAAAAGCAGGCTGGGTTCTTTTCTAGTGGGTATTGCGTCCTGTCAGATGGAGGGAGATGATAGTGGGAGGGTGTCTTGGTTTGAAAATGCAGGTGTCTGCTAAGGAAAGCAGGAGGCTCCCTTGAAACAGAAAATGCAAACCCCCTCTCTCCGAATTAATATAATTTTCGAATTAAGAGGCTCTCAGGCAAAGATATGGGAGTAGGAATAACAGTTCTTTATTAGGAAAAAATAAAAGAAAATAAAATTAACTGTAAATATAAAAATAAAAATGCAGTAATACAAAACAGCACTGACAGTCAGAATATGACCTGACTCCCTGTGTGTCACGGTGTTGGTAGCAGTCCTCCTGCAGTGACAGGTGTGGTTCTGTTGAAACAGTGATCCTGTTAGAAGGGTGGAGTTTTCATCTGAAGGTTCAGTAGTGGTGTAGATGGGCCTGGTCTTCCTCTGGGAATCCAGTGGGAAAGCCTGACTGTTGTGTTCCAAATCTCAGATTATATCCAGGAAGGAATGTTTGGCTCCTCCCCCTGGGCAGAGCATCTCACAAGGGGATGACGTAATTTTATCACCCATGCAGTGACACTTAATGGCCCATTTACAGAAGATATTTCCCAGAGGGAGGATTGGTTTGTGGAAGAGATGAAGAAAACTGCCCTGCCTAGATTTAACAGGTGGCCCAATTAACAGAAGATAACACCCCACTACTAACAGATGGCATAGAATAAACATGCCCAGCCACATCTTGCATTTCCAATCTAAGAGAGAGGGATAGGGTTATTGAAAAGGTGTGAAAAAGCTGGAGTTCTTTCTTTGTTTTCAATCAGCTGAGAAATACCTGTAGTAGTAGAACCTGAATCATCAATTCCTGGTCCCAAAGCAGGTGGTGAAGGGCACTTCTGTGCTCAGCTCACCTATTAGACGCTGCATCCATGTTGGCCTGAAAACAGCTTGTTGTCTTAGGTTGTGTAGAGCTTCAGGAAAAGGATGTCAAAGCTGAGTGGCAGTGACAATAAACTGCAGATTTTACTGTGGAAATAGCTTTGTTTAGCTACATTATTGTTGTCATCTTTGTTGCCTATCTAGGTGGCACATGGTGCGCTCTCTGACTCAGAACTTGATTTGGCTGAGACACAAAAGGACTTGCTTGGGACCAGTGGCCTCGTTCTTCTCCTGCCCCCCCGAGTTATCAGTGAAGATGTTGCAGAAGATGATGTTTACTGGCTTTCAGCTTTGCTGCAGCTGAAACAGCTGCTTCAGGTGAAACCTTTCCACCCCATAGTTCCCTTGGTGGTTCTAGTCCCCAGTCAGAAAGAGGAGGCTGCGGAGAAAGAAGTAGAAGATGGTATGTAATTGTTTTTGTGTCTTGAAACAATGAATGTTTAGGGCTGCCTGAAGTAGAAGTCTTGTGACTAGTGCAGCCTCTTAGTTACAGTTAAAGCAAGAGGCTGTGAAGTACAGCACATCCCAGGGCTTTCCTAAATATCTTGAGGCCTTAAGAGCTTGCCAGTTTTGGCTTCCAGTTTTCTTTCACACACAGTATTTGATCCTGAGAGTCTGTGGGCAGAGATGGAGGGAAGCAGCAATGCAGTGAATGTAATGCAGAGCATGTGGCCCAAGGACATGTGTTCTTACTCTATGTACATGATGAATTTTCTTATTTTTTAAGGTTTGATGCTCCAGGACTTGATTTCAGCCCATCTTATTTCAGACTACACTGTTGTAGAGCTCCCAGACTCTGTCAATGACTTAGAAGGCACCAGAAGGGTAAGAACAGCAAGATGCAGGAATTATTTTCCCTTATTTGTGACTGCTCTATTTTCACTGACCAGAGATCAGTGGCATTTCTTACAAGGTAAAAAATTAAATACTGAAAACTGCACTGAGACCAAAATTCATGGATTACCTAAGCCCACTCTTGTCTGCCCTGCCTGTGTCGCTGTCCAACAGAGGAGTGCTGGTGGTGGATAAACCATTTTATCCTTAAGCTCTTAGTCCTAAAATGCTGAGGACCCTTTGTAGCTGTTCTGGCTCCTGTGAGATCATCCAGAGTTATCCCATCTTGGTGGATGGGACTGAGATGCCTCTACCTCTCATGTTCTGCACAGGAATACAATCATACAGATCTCTCCCTGACAAGCCTGGAGTGATACTCCCCCACAAACCCTCACAAGTTAGGTCTGCACTTTGAGGACTGCCACAATCTGACATGATATCATCACCCTGGGCTAATTTCTGTGAATCTGTCCAATTTTTCCTGGATAAGTTTTCAACAACCCCAGCATCCGGCAGCAGGGAATTCCACTGCGTACCTCTACCTCATGTGAACACCCTCTTCTTTGTCTGTTCCTGAGCTTGCTGTGTGGAAATTCAGTTTGTGGCCACCTAGCTGGAGAATTATTGTTGTAAATATAAGTATGATGATGCCTGATTTATCTGCCTTTTGCTTCATATTCTCTTGGAGAATGTTATTCAAACTTAGGGTTGAATCCTTTGTGTCCTAATCGCTGCAGAGCAGTTTCCAACCCTCCCTCTTTGTGTGTTGTAGATCTCTGCGGCTGTGGGCTGGTTGGTGTCCCAGTGTCCTGCCTCCCTTGAGCTCTGCAGCCAGACCCTTCAGGAGTACATTGAGGATGGGATTGATGGAGAATTTGGCAAGCGTTTCTACCATGACTGGAAGGAAAGGCGTTTAGCTGGGCTGCCATCTCAGGAGCCTGGGGCCATCATAGAGCTCTACAACAGTGTGCTGCAGTTCTTGTCAGATGTGGCATCCTCAGAGCACTTTTGTGACTTGTCTTGGCCTGTCACAGAGTTTTCAGAAGCAGGGGGTAATAAGGTGTTGCCTCACCTGCAGTGGAACATGCCAGATCACCTGGCTTGGCTGAAGAAGGCTGTGCTGTCCTTTCAGATCCCATACTTAGATCTGCCTCCTTTAGGCGGTAAGTACTTCACACTCCAATATCTTCTTGGTGGCACGTTGTTCTCCAAGATGTGCCTGTGCAGTGTTGGTTCTGTTACAAATTCTTGAAATTTACTTCATTTTTTTTTTTTTGTTCCACAGCTCCTTGGCGTCCTGTTTGCCACATGATTTTTCAGTATGTCTCTCAGATTGCAAGTTCTTCCCACACTCAACCACTGATCCAGTCTCAGGTGGAGAATATGCTGAGCAAAACTTACCAAAACTGGAAAACCAGAGCAACTGGGAACTCTGGTGAAGATGGACCTTCTGTTGATGAGATCCCTTGGGATTGTATCTTGGCAGTCTGTATTGATCATAAACTGAGAGACTGGAAACCTCCCAAACTGCCTGTTGCTCCAGGTATTGTATCCTCCTGTGGCATGGATGATGCTTCTTTCGTGATGGTATTTAATACATTGCCAGTGGTGCCTTTCCATATGGCAGCAAGTGATGTGTAGCAGGGAGGCAGCTGTGGTCTTGCTGTATTCTGCATGTGTCTTCCCTTTGGAGCATGTATTTAGTATTGGTTATGGCTTAACTTGATCCTGTGACTACAAATGTGGCTCTGGTTAGAGTCTTTCAGCCCTGCCCTCCCAATGGGAGAGGATTTGAATCAAGCAAAGGCCTAAGAGTTACTCTTCAGAAGCTGTGTCAGCAGGGAGGGCAGGCTGCCACAGTTAATTATCAGTTCTGTTGATTAATGAAGCTTGTCCCAGACTCTGTTTGAAATCTATTTGAAAGTAAACAATATCTCTTGCCCCAAATTGCCTCTTTAATAATGAGCTGTTCTTCTGAAGGAGAAAACCTGTGCAAATGATAAATGTTGGGTTTGGGTTTATTCACAGAAGCTGTAAGCAAAGATGGTCAGATTCGCGTGTACTTCTTCAAGGAGCATTTAAATAACTACACTGTGCCTTTTTCATGGGACCAAGCCAGGCTGCGGACACAGGAGGAGATCCGGCAAGGCCATGAGAGGTGGGGTGCTGAAAAGTAGCATTTGGAATCCTCCTTGTGTACATCTCCCTAAAATGATGTAAAGGCTGTGCTGAAACAGAGTAGGAAGTAGATTTTATTTGTGCAGAGTTACACAGCTCTCAGAGAAGTGGATTGCTTGGGGAGTGCTGAAAGTGTAGAAATTAACTTCTGTCAAAAAAAAACCTGCTGCTGAGGCTTTGGAGTTGTGCAAAGCATGGCGGGAAAACAATGTGAGTCTGAGAAAATGATAGGTTGAGGGGGAAGGGATAGGTTGAGGGGGAAGGATGCCTTAGAGCTGTGTGGCATTAAAGTGTTCGAGATGTCAAGTCTAGCTCACTTCCCTAGGCATGTTCAGATGGAAGCCACTCTCTTCTGTCTTGGCAGCTTAGCTGCAGCTCTGCTGTGTAGTGGGTGATGTTTGGGGTGAATCCTATGCTTCTGTCAGATTAGTTCCTCTCTAATCCCATGCACAGGTGATGCTGTGTTGGACCCTGGCACAAGGGCATTATTTCTCAAAATGATCGCTTCTCACTCCCTGCTATTTCCAAACTTCAAGATAAGAGGGAAAAATCAACACACTCATATCAATTAATGTGGTTTTGTTTATTGTTTTTTTCCTCCCCTCTTCAGATCAAAGATAAAATCTCCCAAGTCTTCTAAGAAACCACACAGTATCTCCCTGGTCCCAGGTCAGTATGGCTCTGGCATGAGCATCCTGCCAGTTCAGGAAGTGAGCATTCCAAGCACAGATGAATTCAGAGACACATCCTTGGCCCAGGAGCGTTTGTTAGCACAGTTGCAACTGGAAAAAGTAGAAAACAAGAGGTAAGTTCCCAGAGCAGCATCTTTTCCTTGCAGCTTCAGCCCAGGGTTGTAAACCATTTGTACCTTGTATGGAATAGGAAGTTAAACTGTGCTAGAAAAGAGCCCTGACTGTCTTGAGTTCCATCTGATTTCATCAAGCACATCAGGGCAGTTCTCTACTATTTCCTTTGTGCAACAGGGGAACAGTCCAGGATGGTAGAAATTCTTGGAGTTCTCAGGAATGGTTGGAAACTCCATGGTCAGTCACACCACCAGAACTGAAGCAGTACAGTGTGTACAGTGGTCTGTGTGTCCCCCAGTGTCATGAATGTCTATGAAGTCCTCTCTGGGGTGTCAGTTTGTAGCATTGCAGATCACAAAGATGAAGAACTAAAGCTGTTGAGGTTGGTCCAAGAGGTTTTTGTCTCTTCTGCCTTCCCATAAATTGAGTCTCTTGAGTCTGTGTGGCTCCTCTCTGTACCACAGTCCTCTGTGATGGATTTTGATAGCTGCAGTGCGGTACATCAGACTGTTATGAATATGGCTGTGGAGATCAGATACTTCTGAATCCAAAAAAACCTCTTAGTGTAACACACTGGTTACACGGCCAAAGCCAGGCTGCCATCTGACTGGTGCTCTTGCCCTTCCTGTCCAGGTTTGAAGAGCAGCTGCACCAATATCTAGCTGAGGATATGGAGCCCCTTGGGGATCTCCTGGGTCTTCCTCTCTATCTCCCTCAGTCTCTGCTCTCCACCCCAGCTGCCACCTGCCCCTTGGTGAAGAGTCCCATGTCAGCTGCTCAAGAGGTAAGAGAAGGCAGTTCTGAGTTAAACTAAAGCTCTGAGGAGTGCAGGAGCTGCAAAACCTGTAGTGGGAATTACCTCGGGAGAAAGACTCAGTCTTATCTCATTTCCTTCTGCCCAGGCTGGGAGTCAGGAGGGACACAAGGTTCCGGAGCTGGAGCAAAGCTCTGCGCTGTCAGATAGACTCAAACACCTACAGCAGCTCCTCAGAGCCACCAAGGAGGCCGAGGCTGCCTCTGAGCTCCACCTCTCTGCTCTGGTGGATATGGTGGACATTTGAGCCAAGCTGAGACATGGAGACTCAGGAAAGAAGTTCAGGTCCAGGTGATTGAACAGATGGACTCCTGGGCATGTTCCAGAAAAAGCAGGTGTTCTCCTGGGATGAGAACATGGAGCAGCTATGGGGCCTGGGCCCTTCTCACATGCGGGACACAGGGTGAGCGTGTCATGGTTGGTCTGGGACTCCCTCCTTTTCTGCTCCACAGGCACAGAGACAAGTCAAATGCTTTTTCTAGAATGCCTTAAATGACAGTGGTGTTTTTTCTTTCTCCCAGCTCTCATTGTGGGTAAACACAGCTTCATCAGGTTCATCTGTAGGGTAGCACGGGCCCCTGGGAACATTGGAGCAATTGCTGTCCATAGCCACAGTCCCTGAAATGTTATGTCAGTCTGTGCTTCCTTCATGCACAAGGAACTGCCTTGCAGCAGCACTGTGGTTTGGAATTCCTGTTCTCTTTCCAGGAATGTCAAAACAGTCATTCTCAAGTTGGAGCAGCACTTGGCCATGATTTTTGTACCTCTCGTTGCTCAGTGCAAATTCAGAAGAATTTTTGTTGTTCTGGGCCCAAGTTCCATTTTATTTAAGGTTTTCAGCATTAAAAATACGTGAGGTGCTTATTCCACAGATTCCATGTCATGCTGGAAAACAGGATGCTTCCTTCAGTCTTCAGTAAAACAGCTATGGAGAAACAGTTTTCCTCTTTTTTTTTTTTTTTTTTTGGAAGAGCAAATAGCCTGCATTCTCCAGCATTTAAAAACCTTAGGAAATTGAAGGCCCTTGGTTTTGGTTTAATTCCCAGTAAATAATTTGAAGATGTACTTCATGTCTGCAGTACTCCAGTACAGTTAATCTTTTTCTTTTTCTTACAAAATCAGCCAGTTTTTCTCAAACAGAGCCTTCTGCCGGGTTGAATATAAATTACTGCACTAAACTGATTATCTTGCCTGCCCAACCCAAGTTGAAATCCTCAGTAGTCTGAAACTGTCTTTGCCTTCCAAAAAAGTAATTTTACAGTTTTTTTTTTTAATAGCATTTCATCTGTAGTATTTATCTTAAACCCAAAATAGCAATAGTAGCTTAATGCTAAGTTGAAATAAATTTAAATTGGAAAGGGTGTGCTTTAAGGCTGTTCCTGCTCCATGTGCTTTAGTTGGACTTAGTTTTGTTGTTTAACTGGTTCTGTGTGAAGGGAAGCCTGTGCCCTGCTTTTGATGTTCTCAGTTTACGTGAAATTCAGCTGTTAAAACCCCACGGAGCTTTGGGAGCGTGGCTTATACTATTTGCTGTAAATTGTGTTTTGTACCTAATAAAATTTTTAGTGGCTTGAAAGGTGGCCTCATTCCTCTGTAAAAGCTCCTGGTGAGTGATGCTTTCGAGGGGGAAGGGAGTGGGGAGGGTGGCTGCTGTGTGTTACCCGGGGGGTGCCTGGGGTACCAGTGTGGGGGGCTGGTCTTGTTCCAGCCTCCCCCCTATGGGTACATCTGTTGATGGCTGTTGATGGAGAACCCCGGGCAGCAGTAAAATCCCGACGAGGGTGGGATTCGAACCCACGCGTGCAGAACACAATGGATTAGCAGTCCATCACCTTAACCACTCGGCCACCTCGTCTGAGTGTGTATAGTTTGCCTCTCCACCTGCCGCCCACGCGTGGAAACCACTCGTCCTACGCCCTCGGCCTCCCCACGCCCTTGAAGACCCGAGCCTGTGGGAGCCGCCCGCCGCGGGGGCCGGACAAAGGCGTCGGTAGTGTCTGGGCCGGGCGCACTGTGGAGCCACTTGGAGTGGTCACGGGGAAACAAAAAAAGACCCCAGTAAACTGCAAAACGCTGCCCTCTCTGAGGCTCGAACTCAGGACCTTCAGATTATGAGACTGACGCGCTGCCTGCTGCGCTAAGAGGGCGGTGGAAGGAGGCACTGGCGTTGGGCCTCCGGCGGGTGAGCACGCGACGAGACCACGACGGGCTCCGGAGCAGGGCGGGAAGGGGCTGCGGCGGCCGCGTCAGGCCGCCAGGGGGCGACCAGCTTCCACCGTGGGACGAGGTGGCCGAGTGGTTAAGGCGATGGACTGCTAATCCATTGTGCTCTGCACGCGTGGGTTCGAATCCCATCCTCGTCGAGATTTTGCTGCCGCGCGGGGGGAACTGGGCAGCAAACTTCGCAACTTCGGGGTGGGCTCGGTTTCTTGCGGCACATGGGGACTCGGCAGAGGCGGGAGGGGAAATGGTACCAGCTAGTGCCTGGGCTACGCTGGCATCTGCACCCTCTCGAGGTTCAAAAGTCACCCGTGCCCTGGAGATTTTGGGAAGGGGATGTCCGAAGACATTGATGTAATTGTCTAAAGGGCCAGCCAAGGTCCTCATGTAGAGGGGCGGATAGTCTCCTATCCAAGACTCATGGAGAAGAAAGCACTTAGAAATCGTTACAAGAGCGATTACTGCCGAAAGTGGCTGTTGAGCAGTCAGGTGATAACCTTCTGAAACGTAGAGTGTAATAGGGAAGTAAACTGGGACATAGGAAGTGTGAAACCGTGGATGGATACCCTGGATACTGTGGGGAGAGCAGGCAAAGAAGGTATAGGAGGGTTTTTCCCATCACAGTTGTTGTTAATTATGCCCATTCATTGTAACTTGGAAAAAAAAAGCAGCAAAGACGGCAAAAGACAAAGTGCAAATCTGATCCTGCACGTGGTGGGAGCCCAGAGGGGCAGAGGAAGGTGCCCTGGCCCCACACCACCCCTAGCCCCCACTGGTGTGGGAATCTATAAAATTAGAGGGTTTTGGGAAAGCTGCAAAAGGCAGGCCTCAGATACAGCAAGAACTGTGAGTAGAGCTCAAGCAACAGTCATGAGATAGGTCAGCAGAAAAATTATTTAAACTGTAGAAAAAGCAAGGGCAAATAGAACAATAGCCTGTGTATTAATGCTTGTCTGAATAGCTTTCTAAGCTGCAGAAAGTTTATCTAGCAAGATATTAGGAAGGTTAAAGCTTAAGAATGGAGCTCTGTGCATTATGTTTTAAGGCTTACAAGTAGGTATTGTATTCAAAATAAGCAAGCATTGTTTTAACCAAAGGTACATGTGCTTATGGTGATTGGATAGAACTACTGTCAGTATGCTTTTGCTTTGTGTGATTGGTCAAGAAGCTTATAAAGGAAGTTGTAACATTAAGTTTTCTGGTCTGCTGCCTGGATTGTGAGCTGCTGGCATCTTGCCATTATCATAATCATGTAATGAGACTGATGCTGAAAAAGAAACAGCTCAAGACACTTTCCATAGCAGCCCCGTCTCGTTCGCGTCTGTAAATAGCCTCCTTGCCGGCGTCACACTGGCACCGGGATGCTGGGTGTGGCTATAGGTGACTTACCTGGAGAGGGATCCAAACAGCTCCCTTCTCCCCACCCAGCAGGTATTAGCCCTCTCCTATGGCTCATCCCGGCCATTGGACATGTCTGGGCACCCTGGGAAGGTACCTGAGATGCTGCCAGGTCCCTCCAGCCAAGTGTAGGAACCTTGGGCTGTGGGCTGGGCAGCCATGCCAAGGGAGACAGATCCTGCTTGCTGCTTGTGGGGCTTGCAGGCACCACAGGGTAGGGGCAGGTCCTGGGTGGGAGGGACGCCTTGGTGAATCTTTACGTCCAGTGAGGGACCCTGAAATAAGCGTTCAGTAAAAACGTGAACCCAAACTGCTCTGAGTCAGTGTCATCATTGTGAGGGGCAAGTAGGCAGTGGGGAAGCCCCGGCAGAGTCCCCAACTTGCACCAGAGAGGAAAACCAGACTCCCAGGCGCCATTGGAAGTCAAATCCCGGATCTCCTGTTTACATGACAGATATGTTAACCAGCTGAGCCAGAGCCCCAACCTGCCCCACTGCCGGAGTGCCCCATGGCCACAGACACAGCCCTTCCCATGCCATCCCCATCCCGCTCCCAACTCAAAAATAGGGTCACTCAGCAGGACCGATGGGTTGGGACTCCAGGGACAGGGCACAGCCCCATGTGACGCTCTGTATGCCACGCTAAGCTCAAAGCCCTACGCGTGTCCCTGAGGGATAAAAGGCGATGGCCGGGTCCCGTCGGGCTCTGCACCGGCTAGGCGGGAGGAGGGTGATGATGCCCGAAAAGAAAAAGGGCTCGTCCGGGATTTGAACCCGGGACCTCTCGCACCCTAAGCGAGAATCATACCCCTAGACCAACGAGCCAGGGCGCGCTCCTCCTTCCGCAAGGCCCCGCCCTCCCGCGCCCCGCCCGCACACGGACCCCGCCCCGCGCCCGCTCCCCCTCCCGCAAGGCCCCGACACCGCAGCCCCGACACAGCCCTGCCCCCGCCCCGCCAAGCGCCAAGCACTCCCACGCAGCCCGCACACCCGCACCCCGAACCTCCGCGCCCCGAACCTCCGCACCTCGAACCGCCGCCCGAACCGCTGCCCGAACCGCTGCCCGCCACAGCGCCCCGCCGCCCCCACCACCCCCACCGCCCTCCTGTGCGCTGCTCCTCCCCCGCCGCGCCGCCGGCGCTGCGATGGCCGGGGGCTGAACGCCTTGCACTCGAAATCCAGCAGGGTCTCCCTGCGCAGGTTCCAATCCTGCTCACTGACATGGGTTTTGCCCAAAGCTCTGATATCTCTCTCTTTTGGGAGTCCCGGGAGGAGTTGATAGCGGGAGTGTCATGAAGAGCCACACCGCCCTAAGCCCTACCTTCTCTTCTCCCTCAGGTGGGATTTACGGTTTGGATACTGGAGGTGGAGCATCCTGAAGATCCTGAGTGTATTACTACTCATAACCCTCTCCCACATCCTTGGAAGGACAGTGTACCCCGCCTCATTGCTCTGGGTATGTGTTTTAGAGTGGAAGTGGTCCCGAATTCAACTGTTGCATGAATCTGCCTACTTGGCATGCACTACCCTCCTCCTTCTGAGCTGGTCCCCCCAGCATCGATTTTCACCCCAAGAGACATCCTGAGCCCTGTGGGGAAGTTAAAAAATGCCTTCTATGCTCTGCAGCCTCCAGGCACGGTAGGGAAAGAGCCACAAGATTATTATACAACCTTGGGATCCCAGGACATAGCACCAGGCCTTTCGTGGAGAGCTCTGGCAGCCTCACAACCAGCAGAGAGGTGGTTGAGTAGGCACAAGGATGTGGAGAATTCTTAGGAGTTGATCTGAACTACATCTCTCTCGCTCAGCAGCATTTTGCCACCAGTCCTTTGGAGTCCATCTTTCCCACAGGTATGTACCCGGCCAAAAAGGGTCACCTTCAGCGCTGGACATGGTGGGTAGGCAAAAGTAAGAGATACATGGGAGCTGAATCTAGGACCTCCTACACCCAAAGCAAGAATCACTCCCCTAGACCAATGAGCCAGGATGTGCCTATTTTGTCCTCCACTCTACATCTCCCAGACCCTCTTGGGGGTTGAGGGGTAGCCAGGGCTCAGTGTGGCCTCACACCCTCTGGGAGCAGGGAGGTGCCTCTTGCTGTAGCCACGAGATGCCAGATCCAGCAGATGTGACTGCCCGCCTCTGTTTTGTCCGTAAATGGGCCTCCCCGGGCCTTGCAGCAGTTGGAATGGCCGGTGCTTTTTGTGGCACCTTTTGCTGTGGGGCATGGTGCAAAGGGGATGTGCTGTGAGCGGTGTTTGTCCTCAGTGTCAGCAATGGCCGTGTGTGTGTGCCAGGGCTGTCGGTGCGTGGGGCGCCCTTGGTGTGGGTGCGTGGGGGGCGCTGCGGTGGCGGGGGCAGGGGGTAAGGGGGGAGTGGAGCGAACAGTGTGGGCCGTGTGAGGTGGTGGCGTGTGTGAGGTGTGGAAGGGTTGTGCGGGTGCGGGTGCGTGGTGTCCCTGTGCGGGCAGGGCCGCGAGGTGTGGCAGCGTTTGGCAGCGTGGAGCGCTGTGCTTTGCCTGGCAGCAGGGAAGCATGCGAGGTGTCCTGGGCCACAGTGGGGGTGCGGGGCACTCCCTGCACCCCGGCTCGTTGGTCTAGGGGTATGATTCTCGCTTAGGGTGCGAGAGGTCCCGGGTTCAAATCCCGGACGAGCCCTTTTTCTTACACACCCAGCGCCCCCCTGACACCCAGCTGGACCCCCGGCACCCGTCGTCACCCCAAGAGACACTGTGAGCCCCGTGGGGAAGGGACTCTGGCTGCCTCCGCTCTCTACAGCACCTGCGGAAGGAGGGACATCTCGCCAGGCATTTCCTTGCTGCCTGCCTTGGGCTGCCAGCAGGCAATCCCAGCTCCCACGTGCCCACAGGCAGCCGCAGGGATTTCTTGTGGGCCATCTGGGGGTCTCTGGGGGCCCTGGATGCGGAGGGCTCTGGAGCGGCAAAAGGACGTGGAGATGCTGGGGGTTGATCCCAGGGCCTCTTGCATGCAAAGCAAGCGCTCTCCCGCTGAGCTACATCCCCCTGCCACTGGGCCTGGCCTGGCGATCTCCCGCGTCCGAGCAAGTGCCTGTGTCTGCTGCCTTGCCCTGCCGCCCAGGCTGGGGAAAGGGGGTTCAGGTGTTTGCAGGCAGTGCGGGTGCCTTAGGTGTCATTGGGCTGGTGGGGGGGTTGGAGCAGGGGGAATAAGTGTGGGGCAGAGCAGGGAGGGCAGGTAAGGGGCAGAGTGGACGCGTGGCAGGACTGTGTCGGGTGGCTGCACTGTCGGGCGGGGCGGAGGTGGCGAGGGCGAGTGCGAATGCCAGGGCAGGGTGCTTGCAGTGTGTTGAGGGTGAGCAGCGGGTGTGTAAGAAAAAGGGCTCGTCCGGGATTTGAACCCGGGACCTCTCGCACCCTAAGCGAGAATCATACCCCTAGACCAACGAGCCAGGGCGCGCTCCTCCTTCCGCAAGGCCCCGCCCTCCCGCGCCCCGCCCGCACACGGACCCCGCCCCGCGCCCGCTCCCCCTCCCGCAAGGCCCCGACACCGCAGCCCCGACACAGCCCTGCCCCCGCCCCGCCAAGCGCCAAGCACTCCCACGCAGCCCGCACACCCGCACCCCGAACCTCCGCGCCCCGAACCTCCGCACCTCGAACCGCCGCCCGAACCGCTGCCCGCCACAGCGCCCCGCCGCCCCCACCACCCCCACCGCCCTCCTGTGCGCTGCTCCTCCCCCGCCGCGCCGCCGGCGCTGCGATGGCCGGGGGCTGAACGCCTTGCACTCGAAATCCAGCAGGGTCTCCCTGCGCAGGTTCCAATCCTGCTCACTGACGTGAGTTTTACCTGCGTAGATGGCAGTCGACCCTTCCGGTATACATGGCGTCTTAACTTTCTTCTCCTGCCATCAAGGAATATGTAGCATCCTAGGGCAGGGAGTCATGGACCACTCACTCTGGGGTCAGGGGAAATCCTCCCGGTGGTGGTGTTACCACTTTTTACCGATGGGCCAGCTGGGACCCATGCAAGCCCAGGGCAGTGGTGCCAAGGTGCCCAACAATGCAGGTTTAGGGTGTGTTTCCACTTTAAGGTATGAGGAGATGTGGGTCTCACTCCCCGAGGAATTGTCGTTTTGGTCAGAACCTGTCCTGTTTTTCCCTGGAGGTGCAGAGCCCTCTGGGGTCTTCCCATTGTTTCCCCCCAATCACTGCAGCTTGGGGCTGGGCAGGATGAGTGGTGCAGCTCGAGGGGCTAGCATGGGGTGTGGCACCCACTGTGTACCACTGCTGTCCCCCGCACTCCAGAGCCTGCCATGCTCCCAGGCAGCACCAGTGTTTTTTGGCAGGGGTCTATAGAGGGGTCCAAATGCCAGCCCTACCTCCTGGGCACTGTAAGATGATTTCCTTATTCCAGGCTGTGCCAAGGGGCAAAAGGCAACATTAGGCACCCTCCTCAACTCCCAGAATTGGGGGGCACATATGTGGGGCATGATTCTCACTTAAGGTGTGAGAGGTCCTGAGTTCACCTCCTCGATGAGGCCATGTTTTGGGCACCTAACTTCTTTGGCTGGCACATGGGACTGCGGCATAACCAGGGCTCTGGCACAGAGGGCTGGGTGCTCCTTCCTGGCTGGGTGGGCAGGATTGACACCCCAAGGCTGGCAGTGTATGCCCTAGGGATGAGGGGACTCAGCCAGGCCATCTCCCTGCCCTCCTTGCCTTGCACAGGGGGATGTAGCTCAGCGGGAGAGCGCTTGCTTTGCATGCAAGAGGCCCTGGGATCAACCCCCAGCATCTCCATGTCTTTTCCCCTCCAAGACCTGCTGTATCCCTGGGCATCGTTGGAGGGTGTTTCCCTATGCTGCCTGTCTTGTGGCCAAGACAGCTGGATTTTTTCCAGCCATCAGTAAATATTCCTGCATGTTCCCTTTTCCCAACCCTTCAGGTGTGGGTACTGGGGCTGAGCAGAGCCCCACACCAAGCTGGGGGATGGCATGACCTGAGGCAAAGTGGGGTGTCCCCAGGTGTCATCAGCTGAACAAGGGACACCAGTGGCTGTGATGGCCGAGGGGTGAAGGCGTTGGACTTGAAATCCAATAGGGATTCCCTGCGCAGGTTCGAATCCTGCTCACAGCGACAGGTTTTACCTATGGGTGGATGAGGTGGGGCCCCAGGGGAACTGACCCCTTTCCTCCGGATTTTGATCCCTGGAGAGCAGTGGACAGGAAAGGGGCAGTACTCTTGCATTGGATGGGCTTGTGGACTCTAGCCTCAGCTCCTGCATGACCCCTCCTTTTGGGCACCTGTGGCCAGGCATGGCCTCTGCAGTGTCAGGGCAAGGGTGGGGAGGCACTGCCCAGCACAGAGGGCATAGGCAGCCTCCCAAGCTGGGTGACCCCTGAGATGGAATGGTGCCATCACTGCCAGGAGCACAGTGTTGCCCAGTGCCAATGGGCACAGGCACGGCTCAGCCACGGCTAGGGCTAGTTCCCTCCTGGGTTGGGAAGGAGCTGTCAGGGCAGCAGGGGTCATGCTGCCACTGCAGCCTCAGGGGGAAGCTCTGCCATGGTCACTCACAGTTGGGGGAGCCCTTCCCGAGGTGGATGCGAGTTTATCATCACTGGCCCGTGAAGGAGATGTGTTTGAGGAGGGAAAAAAAGCTGGAGATGCTGGGGGTTGATCCCAGGGCCTCTTACATGCGAAGCAAGTGCTCTTCCACTGAGCTACATCCCCTGCCTGGGTTCCTCACTTCTGGGGGTTCTGCTGACCCCCCTGCTCCTTGTGGCTCCCATTTTAAAACCAGGCAGGTACAGCCCATAGCCATGCTGTGCTGGGCAGAGTGGGAGCTTCAGACAAAGTTTAGAAACTCCCATTGAATCTTGAAATGCAGAGAGGAACCCTTGGCTTTCTAAACTTTTCAGAGAGGAGCCTGGGTGTAGCTGGACCCAACCTTAGTCCCAGATTTTGCAGTGATTTATCTCTAAAATATTGTATAGGTATAGTAGAAATTTTATACAGCTTTATCCTGCAGGATTAAAAATAAATATTAAAATTAATACTTACACAAATACATATTCTTTATTATGATGATTAGACAAAAAATCTTAATCAGAATTCTTTACTACACAATATAGGTGCTATAACAACTATTACAATATAGTGCACTGTGAAGGAATATTGAAACATTTATATTAAAGCTAATATATTAAAGCTGCCAAAACCAATTATTAAGTAAAGTTTGATGTTTCTCACCCAGACCAGCCAATGACTGGGGGCAAATCTCTTGGGTTCAGCCTTAAGGAGTGACCTTGAGGAGTGTCTCTCAGGGGGGAATCTCCACACATAGCCTTCAAGAAAGGATCTGTCAGAAAATCCTGCCATTTAAATCTGGGACTTTTATAGTATAAAAGCATGGAGTATGAGCCAGATATGTCCAGGCCAGCTGTGCCAGCTCAAGAGCTTTAGTAAAGTTCTCGGTACTATTACTTGTTTGTTCCTTTATCGAGATATTTGACCAGAGCTACTGTATCTTCATCTCACTATCAGGATGTTTAAATTTGAGGTTGATGAGTCAGGCTGGTTTCAGCTTTATTCAACAGCAAAAGCAGCGTGACCTATTTTCTTTGTTGAACACTGATTGTTTGGGAAATAGAGCATTGTTTGTTTCCTCCATTCCATTCTCTGGCATTCCAGAGCAACCTGCTACATATGTCCAGGTGACATCTCCACAGCCAGGGAAGAACAAGGGTGACCTCTTCATGGTGACCATCCATCAGGAACAAACAGAGCTGCCACAGGTCCCATCTCACACCAGGTAGCTCTGTGAGTAGTCGAAGTAAAAAAAAGGGTTTTCTCCCACCATCTTCTATCTGGCTCGTTGGTCTAGGGGTATGATTCTCGCTTCGGGTGCGAGAGGTCCCGGGTTCAAATCCCGGACGAGCCCTCCTTTTGGGCACCTACGCGCCTTGGGATGCGGTGGAGCCAGGGTGGGGGTGGAAGTAGGGAAGCAGTGCCTGCAGAGCAGCGATGGGCGCAGTGATTTGTGTGGGCACATTCTTAAAGCAGGAGGAGCGCAGGAGTGGACAAGGTGGAGTGCAGCCTGTGACAGTCGGGTTTGGAGCCATGGGGGCAGAGTAGGGTGAGGGGACTTGGCCAACTCCCCTTGCTATTGCACAGGGGGATGTAGCTCAGCGGGAGAGCGCTTGCTTTGCATGCAAGAGGCCCTGGGATCAACCCCCAGCATCTCCACGTCCTTTTGCCGCTCCAGAGCCCTCCGCATCCAGGGCCCCCAGAGACCCCCAGATGGCCCACAAGAAATCCCTGCGGCTGCCTGTGGGCACGTGGGAGCTGGGATTGCCTGCTGGCAGCCCAAGGCAGGCAGCAAGGAAATGCCTGGCGAGATGTCCCTCCTTCCGCAGGTGCTGTAGAGAGCGGAGGCAGCCAGAGTCCCTTCCCCACGGGGCTCACAGTGTCTCTTGGGGTGACGACGGGTGCCGGGGGTCCAGCTGGGTGTCAGGGGGGCGCTGGGTGTGTAAGAAAAAGGGCTCGTCCGGGATTTGAACCCGGGACCTCTCGCACCCTAAGCGAGAATCATACCCCTAGACCAACGAGCCGGGGTGCAGGGAGTGCCCCGCACCCCCACTGTGGCCCAGGACACCTCGCATGCTTCCCTGCTGCCAGGCAAAGCACAGCGCTCCACGCTGCCAAACGCTGCCACACCTCGCGGCCCTGCCCGCACAGGGACACCACGCACCCGCACCCGCACAACCCTTCCACACCTCACACACGCCACCACCTCACACGGCCCACACTGCTCGCTCCACTCCCCCCTTACCCCCTGCCCCCGCCACCGCAGCGCCCCCCACGCACCCACACCAAGGGCGCCCCACGCACCGACAGCCCTGGCACACACACACGGCCATTGCTGACACTGAGGACAAACACCGCTCACAGCACATCCCCTTTGCACCATGCCCCACAGCAAAAGGTGCCACAAAAAGCACCGGCCATTCCAACTGCTGCAAGGCCCGGGGAGGCCCATTTACGGACAAAACAGAGGCGGGCAGTCACATCTGCTGGATCTGGCATCTCGTGGCTACAGCAAGAGGCACCTCCCTGCTCCCAGAGGGTGTGAGGCCACACTGAGCCCTGGCTGCTTCCTTGGGCAGCTCTGGGTGATCCAATGAGGGCCCCACATGTCTCCTTGCACACTCCGCTCCTGTCCAGTCACCACATGGTTTCCTCTGTGGCACAACTGCAGGTTTCCCCTTGCAAAGTCTCTGATGTCTGGATCCCTAAAGCAGCTCAAGATGAATCCAGGAAGGGACCCCAAACCAATGTTTCCCCACTACAGCATGGAGCATCCCGGGGCCCCCTCCCTGCTTTTGCCCAGAGGGTGTAGCTCAGTGGGAGAGCACTTGCTTTGCCTGCAAGTGGCCCTAAAACCCACCCCCAGCATCTCCATGTCCTTTTGCCTCCCCAGACCCCTCTCTGCTGGATGAAGGGCTGCCAGAGTTCCCTAGGAAAGGCCTGGCACTGCCTCCTGGCCCCTCCAGCCTGTGTAGAAATGCCCAAGGCTCTTTCCCTACCCTGCCCAGAGGCTGCAGGGCACTGGAGCACTTTGTTTTCCTTCCCCACGAGTCTCAGGATGCCTCTAGAGGTGTACATCGATGCTGGGAGAAGCAGCTGGGAAGGAGGGCTAGTGGTGCCAAAAACCTCTTCTGGGAGCTGGACCAACGAGATGGGGTGCACTGCTCTCCCAGAGATGTGGGACAGGGTGGTGAGGGGACATGCACTCAGCAAGATGGGAAAACTGTTCCACCTCCCCACACCACTCCTGTTCCACCTCCCCACACCACTCCCCAGAGTATCTTTTTACTCACCTTTCCCGGGTCTGCAAAACCTGGAGAATGCTGGGTGTGTCACCGCCCCCGGGCATCACAACCCCTGCCTGGGGCATTTGGCTGCTTCCGAGAGAGGAGCGGGGCTGCGCTGGATGCCAATGACCTTCTCGTAGCAGCTTCTACCGGGAACCCCAGGGAGGGCACCCCAACACTCTCAGCGTATCTGGGCGTTGGGTAAAACCCATGTCAGTGAGCAGGCTTGGAGTTTGCGCAGGGAATCCTTCCTGGATTTCGAATGCAGCGCGTTCAGCCCTCGGCTATCAGAGGCCCTCGGCCCGTGGCGCGGAGGCGCGCTGCCCGCGGACTGCTCTGCGCTCCCTTCTGCCAGACAGCAGGAAAACGTCTGGGGTATCCCAACCCCAGTGGGAGTAGGGGAGGCATCTACGTTGTCGGCTCGTTGGTCTAGGGGTATGATTCTCGCTTAGGGTGCGAGAGGTCCCGGGTTCAAATCCCGGACGAGCCCTTCTTTTTTTGGGCACTCGTCCCTGGATTCTGGGCACCCGTGGGGCGACTCTGCCTTGCACAGGGGACACGGGGGGCCTGACACAGCTCAGCTGTCGTCAGGATTGGTCGTCTCCTGAGTGGGGAAGGGGCTACCGGGGCAGTGGGGGACGACAGAGCGTGGGGTCCGTGCTGCCATTTCGGCCGTGGGCGGGCGGCACAGCTATAGTGCAGGGAATCGCCTTCGGGGAAACCTGATGGAAAAGGAGTTTGTCATCGCCCCCTCGTGGAGGAAGTGAGGAGGAAAAAAAAAAAAAACAAAAACGGAACAACTGGAGATGCTGGGGATTGAACCCAGGGCCTCTTACATGCGAAGCAAGCGCTCTCCCACTGAGCTACATCCCCTTCCTTTAAAAGCTTGCAAGGGCACATTCTCCTGGCACTGCAGGGACTGGGTTTTACTTGCCAAAAGTATTGTTAGCTGAAGAGGAGGCGCTACAGCCACCCCGCGGGATGTTGTCTGCCGGCAGCTGGGGAATGCAAGGACTGATCATCCTACACCTGGTCATGCAGTCCCACAGGAAGAGCTGTCCTAACAAATGGTTGTTTCCAAAGCCAGGGCTTTATCCAAAGGAGGGGTTGTATCCAAAAGAGGGTTTATCCAGGACTTGAACTCAGGAATTCTTGCAAAAGTGCAAGACACCTAGCCCTACACCAACAATCTGGAGTACTGCGCCCCTTTTGCCTCCCCAGCCCTACAGTTTGTATTTCAAGGCACAGCTGAGGCTGTGCTTTTTCCCAGCACAGCCACGGCCTTGAGGAGGAATTTCCAGGGCAGCCATGCCAGGAGGAAACCCCAGGGCCTTTTGAGGGGACTCTGACAGCCCTGCATCCAACAGGGAGGAGTCCGGGGAGGCAAAAAGGACATGGAGATGCTGGGGGTTGATCCCAGGGCCTCTTGCATGCAAAGCAAACACTCTCCTGCTCAGCTACATCCCCTGCTCTGGGTTCCCCTACCTGTCGAACCTTGAAGCTCCATACTGCCTGTGGGAATTTGCCAAGCCAGGATGTGGGACTAGCCCTGTTCCAATCTATATCACAGCCCCAGAGACCCAGAGTGGCTTTGGTGTGCTCCTGAGGGACAAGAGCTGTGACTGTTGGCTAACTGCTCTTTTTTCCCAGCTCCCATCGGGGTCAGCAGGGTGCTGGTGCTCCTATGGTTGCCATGGGGGCACAGTTCCAGGGCAGGACATGGGGAATTTTCCAGGACACAGCTCCTGAGGGCTGAGTTGCCTGTAGCTGTGCTGGGGTGGGAAGATGAGCTGCTGCAGGAGCCCCAGCTGCTGCAGACCCCCCTTCACACAGGAAGAACAGTGCAAAGAGATGATTTGCAGACTGCAGCGAGCCTCCAGTGCCAATTGTAACACG
The DNA here is from genome assembly GCF_051311805.1 of Agelaius phoeniceus. Classification (NCBI taxonomy): domain Eukaryota; kingdom Metazoa; phylum Chordata; class Aves; order Passeriformes; family Icteridae; genus Agelaius; species Agelaius phoeniceus. The sequence continues at coordinate 10,531,293 of NC_135271.1, read as the reverse complement.
TGGCTGTGCTAGAGCAGAGATTCTCCCCATCCAAACCTCCTGAGCCGACTGAGGGGAACTGGGAAGTTGGTTCAGCCACAGCCTTTCATATCACAGAGGGGTGGAGGAGAGCAGGAAAGGGAAACACTGCACCCCATGATTTCCAGGTCTCGTAACCCCCCCACAGACACAGCTCCTTCAACCCCACATAACCAATGCTGACAGGAGCTATCCCACACAGCAATAACTACATCACACTTCTCCTCTTTGGGAGGTATGCAGACACCTCTCAGCAAACGTGAATTAATTAAATTTAATTTATCAAACAATTATTGAGTTTAAAACTTAGATTCCCTCCCAGGACCCTGCAAACTGTTGGGATCTGGGCTCCACTTTCATTGTGCTCAACCCAGTCTTTCCCTGAGGGCTGCTCTCCACAGCAAAAACTCAGAGTAGAGGAGACTGTAGGATAGCCAGGAGCGATGTCTGCTGGTGATGTGGGCTCAGGGTTACACTGCTGGTGGAGCCAGCAGGGCTGCAGGACTCAAGTCTTGTGAGCCCCATTACCACAGGGAGCACCAGGAGGACCAGACCTGCATGCCTGTGCCTTTTAATTTGTCTGCTTCTTCCCCCTTGACTCACATGTGTGGGCAGGCTGTTATTTTCCTATTTTATGGGATCTCCAGCCCTGGGGAAGAACTGGAGCCCTTGGCAGAGCCACTGCCTGTCTGGCTCCCCAGATGTGGCAGGGAAGGGCACCCTGAGTCCCTGCCTTGTGCTTGATCCATGGATGTCTGGGGTGGGATATCCTGAGTGGTGCCCTCTCCTCCCTCTTATCCTGGCCATGCAGCCACTTTCTTTCCCCTTCCTCAATCTGGAAGGTTGCTCCAAACTCCATCCAGCCTGGCCTTTGACACATCCAGGGACTGGATGGGACAAGTCCCATCTCTCTGCTTGCCGTGCCTGCCGGTTCCCAGCTCTAGGGGTTCTCTCTCACCTGGCTGACTCCAGGTATATCCCAAAGTGCTCTGGCCAGCAGTCCTTGCCCCAGTGAGGAGGATGAAGGATGCTGCCTATTGATGCAGCTCACCCTCCAGCATTGCCCTCAGCCCAGTGCCCCAGTGCCTGTCTGGAATACACCTTTGGCAACCCAGTAAAGGCACAGGTGGTGGATCTGTCTTTTCATCCTCTCCCACTGCTGTGACGCACCACAATTTTTGTCTTCTCACCTGGATGTGCAGAGAAGCTGCAGATTGATGTGCTGTGTTGACCCACCAATAATCCAGCCATCACCAGTCCCAGCCCTACCACCAGCAGCATCCTGCCTGGGACTTTCATAGTATCATAGACTATCCTGAATTGGAAGGAATCCATAAAGGTCATCAAAGTCCAATGCCTGGCTCTGCACCCTGTGCCTGAAAGGGTTGTCCAACCATCCCACCCTGTGCCTGAAAGGGTTGTCCAAATGCTCCTGGAGCTCTGGCAGCCTTGGGGCTGTGCCCCTTCCCTGGGGAGCCTATTCAGTGCCCCACCACCCTCTAGGGGAAGAATCTTTTCCTAATCTGGCCTAACCCTCCACCATCAAAGTCTCCATTACGAATGGTCCCACTCACTTGCTGTTCACAGCAATCTCCCCTTTTCCACAACAGCTCTCTGTGCTTGTTCCTCCTCAAACCGTGACTTGTCCTCTAAACCACACTTATCCTTTCCTTCCTACCTCATCCATCCCCAGGGTGAGAAGGTACCTGCTCTTCAGCAACCTGAGGATACTGAATCACCACAGGGAGAAGGTTTCTTCCAAGATCACGAAGTAGCTGAGAGAAGATGGGAAGTGGGCAAAGAGACGATTTGCAGACAGCAGCAAGAGAAGATGAGAAGTGGGAGACATAAACCTCAACAGGCATGGCCAGAGGGTGGCACCTGGGCCATACTCCAGGCTCTTCTCAAAAATGCTTCTGCTGCTTTTGAATGCTTTAGGTAGGCAATGCTGGGACCAAATCCCAGGACCCAGCTATTTCCCTCCATGTGCCTGCACCTACTGAGCAATATTTTTCATCCCCATCTTGTTATGTGGCTCTGTGTTTCTCACTGGAGCCTTTGGCTGCACTGCCTCTAGAGAAACCTGTATTTGGGGCATGATCAGCAGGTCTGGGGGGTCCTGCCTGGGGCAAGGGCTGACCTGGGGGGTGGGGGGGAATATGGTGAATTTAGGATTGCTCTTGAGCTGGAAGCCAAAGAGGCACAGCTCCCAGCTGGAGTCACAGCTCCCATGGGAGACAGAGTCCCCTGACCCTCAGGATAGGCAGCTCTGAAAGGCACCGAGGTCCTCATTTCCCCACCTGTCTGCACTAAGACACCACAATTTTCAAGTCAAATCAAGGAGCTGTTTAGATTTTTGTAGACATTGGATTTTCAGGAAAAAAAAAAAACAAAACAAATTAAAATCTGTATAACCTCACCAGTGGAGTCATTCAGTGAAAAGCTACATAAAGAATGTCATTTTTCTGTCCACCTACTCCTTCCTGGACTGTTCAGTCCAGCAGGCTTGAGGAAGGCAGCTGCACAAGGCCCAGAGACCCACAGCTTCCCAACAAAACTTCTGCTGGAATTTCAAAGCTTTTTGTAATTTTTTATTTCAAAATTTTGCATCCTATCTCTGCTGACAACTGCCAGGCTGGGATAAAAATATCTGAACAGTCCTTGGAAGAAGGACATCTCCCTTCTCCTGGTGCATGCGCTGCTGAGAAATTGCCATGCAAATTTTCTCCAAATTAGAAGCACTTCTGCAAAGGTCTCCTGGGCAATAAAACCAGTTGAGCTTGGTCAAAGGCTTTTGATTACCAATAGGCTTTCAAGCTCAGCATAATCCCTCAGTATAAACGCTCACAAACTTTATGCAAATAGTCCTATTCCTCCTTCCATCAGCTGAAAAGGTTCTGCCTCATGATCCATGGCATCTTAAAAAGAGGCTTTACTCAATTCCTGACATCTTCCAGGTACTTCAGTGTCCCCCTCCATCAAGTAATTATTGTCTCTTCTTTTTCACTCTTCACTGTCACCCATTAAACACTATGTGAGCTTGGCATAGAATGCTCATCCAAAGAAGCCCATCTTCCAAAAATCCCACTTCTACCTTTTTTTCCCTGACTCAATGCCCGCCTCCTTAGCTCAGCCCCACAAAATATCACTGCAAAATGCAGGGTAAATGCCATTTTGAAATGTCAAACCTTCACATTCTCAGCTCCTTGAGGGAACAGGCAATAAAATGTGCTCCTGCAGGAATTCCTCCCTGAGCAGGTGCTTGCCATGGGGCAGGAGGAGAGGTTTCCAGGATAAGAAAGTTGCCTTGGGACTGGTTCCAGCAAACCACACATGTCTGTCAGCACAGGGAAGAGCTGGGTAGCAGAAACCCTCATTTCATGTAAAAAACAAACCTCCCCAGCAGCAACAAGCTGCCTCCAGAGGAGGTCACCCCTCCAGGCTCCCGAACAAGGAACAACAGAAGACTCAGGCTATGATGTAGCAAGTCTTTAATGAGAAGGAGAGTGAACCAGTTCAGAGTACAAAGTGAGTTTCCAGTGCCTAGTAAAGAAATGGATAAACCCCACTTTGGGACAAGCTGATCTCTACAAGGGGTGTCTCCTCGCCCCACCACCCCATGATTATCATCTGCCATCTACAACCTGCTAGAAGCATTTATTGAACAGCCAGCAGTAAATGCCGTGTAGAACATGGAAATATAAAGACTTAGTGAGATAAAGGTGTACAAAGGTTTGGTCTGGAGTGATGAGCTCGCATGGCTACCGTCCTCCTGGGGCAACTGCTGGGAAACCCAGGGGCATCTCCTTAGTCCTCTCCCCCAGTCTTGGTCGAGTGCTCCGCTTTCCTTTCCTGACCACACCGCTGGCACGGGCAGGAGGAGGAGCCCGCTGGGGACACCCTACAGCCCGGTGCCCAGGCACAGCAGTCCTGCCTTGCCCAGCCCCCGGGACCCCACAGGGATGCCGCAGCAGCGCAGGTAGCTCCCGACTGCCGCCGACGCTGTGGACCCCACCGTGGTGTTCTGCGGGAAGGAGCTGAGGATGGGCCCGGGCAGCGTGACCACGACCGTGGGCGGTTGGATGAAGGCGGTGGAGTCCCTGCAGCGGCGGAAGCAGGGCTGGTTGCAGCTGGTGGCCAGGGGCCGGGGACCGCAGGAGGAGGTCAGGCACAGGTTGTAGCAGGACATGGCTCGGCAAGGATGTGCACCTGAAAACCAGAGCTGGGATGTAAAAACAAGGCAGAGGCCGGTCTGTCCTTGCTGAGCCCTCACTCAATGCCTCCCATAATAAGAGGCATGGGAGAGCAAGCTAGAGGGTGAGTTTGGATGGTTTAGAAACATCAAAAGAAAACTTCTCCCCACCTTGCCCCATAAACCACTCAGGAGAATGAGGGGAATTTTGTTTGAGCTGCAGGTTGGTCTGGGAAAGTTGGAGGCACCAAGTTCTGGGACCACAGAGCAGACCTACTCCTGCTCCGAGCTGACGAGGAGCCTTTGGCAAGCAAGGTGGTCACAAGATGCACGTGGTTGAAGCAAAACCCACTTAAATCAACACAACATGAACGGAACCATTCCATCCCAAAATATAAGGGACATTTGATGCCTGTCCATAAACAGGGACACATTGATCCCTGCAACTCAGGCATGTCCTGTTCTAATTTGTTTCTCTGCTTCAGCAAGGAAAATCATGCAGGATGCAACTGATTATGTGGTTGCAGACCCTATAAACTCTGCATCCTGCAACCCCTTGCACTCTTCATTTTAGGGCAGAAATACACCCTTCCCTGTTTTCCTGTGCAGCTGGAAGGGCAGAGGGTGGGGTGGGGAAGGGGATGGAGCCTGTCTCGACTTACCCAGATGGACGTGGCAGTGGTGGCAGCTGGAGCAGGTGGTGGGGCCAAGCACTGTCCCCACAGTTTTATAGGGTGGCCCAGCCCCCTAGGGGAGTGGGTGTGTGCCTTCAGCCTGAAACTCCCCAGCAACCAGCAGTTTTCTCCTGGAAAGCTCCCCTGACTGATCAAACAGTTCCCTCTTTCATCTGTCATGTTTTGCTTCCATGTAATACTGAGTAAGATTAAAATGATTCGGGCTACAGGCATTAATTACCTTCCTTCCTTCCTAAGGCCAAGGGACATTTTAGGTCTTTATGCCACCAGGCAGGAGAGTGTTTTCAGCAGAATTTAGAGCAGACATATCCCTACCTTCCTCTCAGCACAACCAATTCAGCTCCCTGATGCACCTGAGGTGAGATCAAGGATGCAAACTGAATGTAAGGAACATCCATTTGGAGTGAAATCCTGTGCCAGGAGTCTCATGGAAGCCAGGAAAGCTGAGGGGCTGCAGGACTGAAGGAGTGAGGATATGAGTGATGTGGACACAGGGACCTGACCTAGCCCAGCGTGAGCAATTTGTTATGGGTTTGGATGCACTTAGAGGATTTTTCTGCCTTTTTTTTTTTTTGGTTGGTTTTTTTGTTTGTTTGGTTTGGGGTTTTGGGGTTTTTTTTGGTTTATTTTTGTTTGGTTTCTTTTTTGAGGGTGGGGGTTGGTTTGGGGTTTTTTTGTGGTTTTTGGGGGTTCTTTTGTTTTGGTTTTTTGGGGGGTTTTTTGAGTTTTTTTGTTATTATTCCTCACACCTGGGGTATAAATTGTGCTTGGAAGACACATCAGATTTTAAAAGCAAAGTGGGGCTCTGAAGCCCAGGCCCACAGATGACACATACCTAAACTGGCCGATTTTGTGCAGGGAACTGACTTCCAAGAGCCCTTCCATCCCACTCTTTGGATAGGGTGGTAGCAGTGAGTCAGAAGGTTACAGGTGTCCTTCCTTGTGATGGGGTGACATAGTCAAGACAGGGTTAATTACAGTAATTACAGGCTCTGGTGTGACACTGGGAATCTGGGATCTGCTGGAAGCCTGTTAGCTACTAAATATCCCAAACATCTCAACCTGCACTTAAACGTGAATCAGCCTCACAGTGGGGAGAGGGAATTGCTGATGTGGACCCAAGCAGGACCATGATGAGCCATCATGAGCTCTAGAGGCAAGGAAAGTCTGAAACAGGCTTTTCATTTCACACCAGCAGAGCCCAACTGACAGCACAAACATCTCCTGCCCTGGAATAAACCCTGGCAGAACTGGGAGATGTGTACTATGTGTGTGTGGGGCTGTGAGCATCTTGTTAAAGATGTGCCTTGTGGGGTTTGGGGGGGTCATTTGAGTTCTTGAGATGACTTGGCCACAGTGGATCTCACTGAATGGTCCCTAGTGACTATTCTCTGCCTGCCTGTCAGGGCAACAAAGCCTTTCCAAGGTTCTGAGGCCAAACTCAGCTAATTTTAACATCATTCTGGAAGGGGAAAAAGGGAATCAGGTCTTCTGAGGTTCAGCAGAGGACATGGGCTTCAGGGAGAAGCAACCTGGTGGCTCCTGGAGTAAGGCAGGACGCTGTGGGTTCATCATTCATAATCTCCTAAATGGCAACTTGGGAAGCAGGAAAAGATGAGGTTACAGTTTAAGCTTTATTGTGCTGCTTTTTGCTCCACTCTTGAATAATAAATTGATGCCACAAGTGGATCTTGGACCCACAGCTTGAGAATTAAACCCCTCTTCTCTTGGTTTGTTTGTTTGTTTTTTGTTTTTTTTTTTTTTTTTTTTTTTTTTTTTTTGTTCTGTGTCTCTGTGCACTCCCATTTTCTCAGGAAAACAGCCCTTCCTGAGTGACTCCCTTCCAGGCTTCCAGGCACAGGGTGGGATATTCAGAACTGCAGCCTCACTGTGTGTTTCAGTTTTGAAATACAGTTTAAGCACTTGAAATTCTGCTCACACTGGACCATCATGCCCGAGAATAATATCCATAGATGCAGTGATGCTTGGGATAAATGCAATGTGGCACTCAGAGGGGAAATGTTGTCGAATGTGAGCACATCTGTGGACTGAAACAAGTCCTTTTTCCAGAAAAGAGAGCAGGGAAAACAAAAGGCACATGTTAGGAAGTTAAAATAATCTGATCTGTGTAGTGACTGAATTTTTAAAAAGGAAAACAGATGGGGAAAGGGCAGATATGTGGGAGAAAAATAAAGACTGAATTTCCAATCTGTATTCATTTAAGGAAATGAGCACTTACTGCTTGAGATGTGACTTTCTCTGGATGAACCTCAAACCTGAGAAAATTTCACCAAACAAAACATGTCGGATCCATTTTCTTAACTTCTGCATGGATCCAGGATGTGTGGCCACCTCAGCCCTGCCCCTTCCTGCAAGTAAGGACACAAAAAACATGGCCCAGGATCAATAATCCATGTGTTTGCCTTCCTATCACCAGTCCCAGCTGCACTTTGCATTTTGATTTCCTTGGGTCATTACCCAAGGGCTGGATGTGTCTGAGACTGGCTGGAGGGTGGGAGCTTGCCCCTGTCCTAAAATTTCTCCTGAAAGCCAAAGGCAGGGCCACATCTTGGAGCAGCAACAGACCTACAGCATCCCTTCTCCAAGGAATGTCTGCATACAGGGTGCTCACCCAGGGCTTGCCTCCTGGCAAGGACAGGACAGTCAGGGACCACTCCCAGATGGCTGATGGATGAGTGGGACACCCCAGTGCCAGAAGGTAGAATCTTGATGCAGCCAGACCCAGGCACAGAGCATCCTGGCTGCCTGTGTCCTTGCCAAAGCAGACTCGGGGTGCTCCAGGGCCACTCTGTGCAACCCAGGGAGCCCAGCGGGTGCCACTGGGGAGAGCCAGGCTCCAGCTGCCAGGCACTGTCCCGAGGCTGCAGATGATCCAGTTCCATGCTGCCAAAGGATCCCTGTAATTTCCAGGTCCCTGGGTGGGCTGATGCCCCACAGCACCACCGACAGTGGCACATTCCCTTCAGGAGGACTCATCACTGCTCACCAGGACAGGGACACGTGTGTGCCAGGGCAGGGTTGAAGGGTGTCCCAAGGGAATCAGTGGGGATCCTCTCCTGGCTGCCTGTGCTCTGCAAGTCCTAGGTCCTATCCTGTGACAGCAATCCCCCTGCCATGCACTGCTGTACTTCTGCACCCACCACCCCAGCCCATTTCATCATCTCCAACCGCAGCTTGGTCTCTCTGCAGGGCTGGACCCAAACTCATGCATTTTTCCCAGGAAATCTCGCACAGATCCCTTGCAGGGCACCTGGCTGTCCAGGCAGCAACATCCCTCCTTCCTAGGGTGGCAGACCTGGCCAAGCACCACAGCATCTCATGGCAGTGGAAAGGGGTGGGGCCGGTGTTTCCCCCCAGCCTGGTCATGGTTTCTGGCTCAGGAGACACTGATGGAGGGAAGCAGCTTCACACTGGTCCCCAGAGACATCTCCCCAAGGCATGGGAAGGAAATGTAGCCACAGTGACGGTCAAAAAGGTGTGGGCAGCTAAGCCTGAGCATCCTCACCTTGTCTTGAAGCCATGGAATTGCTTGGCCACATCCTCATCAGTGGAGAGGAGTAGAGGGGAGAAGGGGAAGGCACTAGAAAGACTGGCACAATACCTTTCCAAAGGTGCCTCAAAGCACAGACTCCCAGATGCAGGGCTTTCCTCTCTTCAAGACCACTGAGATTCCAGAAGCAGTTTTACCTCTTTCCTCTTCATCTTGCCATTGGTCACTCTCTCCTGTCTCCGGGAATCTCCACTGTGAGCACTGCTCCAGGCACAGGAGGGAGCTGCCTGTGCACAGTAGCTCTGCCTTTTCCAGAACAAGCACCTCTAAGACACGCCAGAGGCAGCTTTTGACTCCCATTGGCATCCTTGAGGATGCCCAGGGATGGCCAGTCCTGACCTTCCTTGCCTACAGTTCAGTGCCCCTGGAGAGGAGGCAATGGGACGGCAGGAGAGAGGCTGGTAGGTGGGTTCCGGCACCCTGCTGCCATGGCACATTGCACAGAAGGGCCCGCCCCGACCCTGAGCCACAAGGAACAGGCTCAGTACCTGGGAGCAGCAGTCCAGGGGCAGATGTAGTGTGCATTTGACAGAGCAGAGAAAAACACAGAGAGCAGGAGGGTACGGGGCAAGCTGCACCAAAAGACTGACTCCTCACAAGCACTCGCAGGTAACCCGACGAGGGTGGGATTCGAACCCACGCGTGCAGAGCACAATGGATTAGCAGTCCATCGCCTTAACCACTCGGCCACCTCGTCTCCCGATCGGCTTCTCTTTTTAGCAAAATTTCCTTTTGCAGATTTTTTTTGGTCTTCTTGTTTGCCCATAGACAGCAATACTGGAGCTGGTTCTTCAGGGTGTCCTTTGGTGAGCAAGGCTGTGCAGGCAGAGCCCTGGCAGCTCCTGTCACAGCAGGGCAGGGAGACAAGCAAGAGTTTGTGATTCATTTGCTTCTCTCTCTGTTCTCTTCTGTGTCCATGGGGTGGCAAAGAGTAACATGGCATTTATTGTAGCCACAAAAACGCGTGCACCAGGCATCTCCACTACACACCCACACCCAACCTGTGTCCAGAGGGTTTTCCCACATGATTCCACACCAGCTGTGCAAAGTAATAGGGAAGATGGGAGGGGTCCAGACAGCATCTAATGTATCTCTTATTTCCCAAATTGCCCAGTTTCTGGAAATAGTTTAGCCCAACTCTCCAATGTGAGGTGAGAAAGGAGAGGAAGCAGAAGGAAACATTTTGTTCCTAGAGTCAGGTGGGACAGAGAACTGGGAGCTGACGGACAAGGACCCCCAGCAATGCCCCCAGTTCTGGACAGGGAGGAAGAATAGTCCCCGAGGCTGAAGCACCACTGGGAGCTGAACCCAAGATCTCCTGTTTACAAGGCAGGCACATTGACCAGATGAGCCATGGCACCTACTGGCACTCCTGACACTGGTTGCTCCTTAAAACACCTGATGCTCTGCCCACTTCTCTGCCCACATGCTGCCCCAGGTTTGGTGTTTCCCAGCTGCAAACCCCATCTCTTTTTGCTGCTGGGAACACTCCCGGTGCTGACCCAAGGCCCTGGCACAGGGAGACCAACACATCCCATAAGCACCACCAGCAGTCCCCAGACCCTACAGGGACATGCTGCCCCCTCCCCTTGCCCTGGCACAGCTGTTCCAGCTGCCACCCTCCACTGCCCTGAGGTGACAGCCTGTCTCATGTTCCTTTCTCGCTGCTCCCCCCCAGCACCAAGCGTCACACAAAGACAATGGTCACCCCAAGAGACACTGTGAGCCCCGTGGGGAAGGGACTCTGGCTGCCTCCGCTCTCTACAGCACCTGCGGAAGGAGGGACATCTCGCCAGGCATTTCCTTGCTGCCTGCCTTGGGCTGCCAGCAGGCAATCCCAGCTCCCACGTGCCCACAGGCAGCCGCAGGGATTTCTTGTGGGCCATCTGGGGGTCTCTGGGGGCCCTGGATGCGGAGGGCTCTGGAGCGGCAAAAGGACGTGGAGATGCTGGGGGTTGATCCCAGGGCCTCTTGCATGCAAAGCAAGCGCTCTCCCGCTGAGCTACATCCCCCTGCCACTGGGCCTGGCCTGGCGATCTCCCGCGTCCGAGCAAGTGCCTGTGTCTGCTGCCTTGCCCTGCCGCCCAGGCTGGGGAAAGGGGGTTCAGGTGTTTGCAGGCAGTGCGGGTGCCTTAGGTGTCATTGGGCTGGTGGGGGGGTTGGAGCAGGGGGAATAAGTGTGGGGCAGAGCAGGGAGGGCAGGTAAGGGGCAGAGTGGACGCGTGGCAGGACTGTGTCGGGTGGCTGCACTGTCGGGCGGGGCGGAGGTGGCGAGGGCGAGTGCGAATGCCAGGGCAGGGTGCTTGCAGTGTGTTGAGGGTGAGCAGCGGGTGTGTAAGAAAAAGGGCTCGTCCGGGATTTGAACCCGGGACCTCTCGCACCCTAAGCGAGAATCATACCCCTAGACCAACGAGCCGAGGTCCAGTATTGCTTCTACTTCGCCCATGTGGCGCGGGACACCCATACATTTCCGCACTTCTCGGCAGAACGGAGCCTGGTGCAGCCCGCAGCCAGCCCGACCCCCGCCCCGCCACCTACCGCCGCTGTGATGGCCGAGAGGTGAAGGCGTTGGACTCGAAATCCAATAGGGATTCCCTGCGCAGGTTCGAATCCTGCTCACAGCGATGGATTTTAGCCACTATCCCAGCTGCAAGTCCTGCGTGAAGTGGCCCCCCCCCCCACGGTCAATAGTGGCAATGGTGCAGTGACTTGACTGGAGCTCGTGGTAACCACAGCATCTTGCTGATTCCAGCGGGTTTTTTTTCCTTTATATGTTAATCGGTGCTGGTGAGTGCTGCCATCTGGCCCCACAGAGCCCTTGTGCCCGGAGCTCTTCCAAGCACGGTAGGGCCAGTATGATGGTGTTTATCCAAGCCCCTTTCTGTCCCCTGGCCACAGATCAATTCAGTTAATGAGAAACTCTGGCTTGGGAAAGAGGCGACGTGCTGACTGCTGAGAGGCTTTCACTCTGCAGGAGGACAGGAAAGGGCAGGAAACCCCCAGGGTGTGAAGAGCCAAGCCAGGGGCTGAGGGCTGCAAGCAGATCGTGGGACCATGGCCAAGCTGGTGGAATGCGTCCCCAACTTCTCAGAGGGGAATAACAAAGAGGTGAGGGAGTATGTGGAAGGGCTGAAGGGTGGGTCACACCGGGCTGCTGACAGCCAGGTTTCCCCCTGCAGAGCAGTATGCACTGCTAGACTCTGCTATGCCTCCTTTGCAGTGCCATGCACCTTTCACCACTTGGCTAGTGCCAAAAATGCCTAAAGGTAGCTTGGAGTCCCTTATGGCACCTCAGTGTGAAGCAGGGACTGAGACCTCTTCCACCATTGCCAGCGGGTTGCTGTAGCACCAGCTCTGGGCTTGGTCTGGAATATTTCTCTGCAGAGAAATATTGCTTGCACTTGTGCCAAAGCACACTGTCAGGGTTAATGGAGCCTGTCCTGGGCATCAGCCTTCAGGTGAACTTTGGCTCTGCCAGTGGCAGGAGAATTTAGCAAACCCAGCATGGCTGTAAAAACACAGCCTCCTCCAGGGAAGAGGCTTAGCAGAGCCAAATGCGTTGGGAAGCTGGCAGGTGGATGTATCCTCAGGAACAGCAATTTATGGTGGTGCTCTGTGACATGCAGCAGCAGCCAGGTGTCTCTCCCCCACCACAGGGAGTTTGGGGAGCCAGGGTGCCCCAAACCCCCTGGATGGGAGTGGGATGCTTGTGCAGGGCTGCATCTCCACTGATCACGGGGTCATTCTCAACCCCATCCCCAGTGGGAAGGGGAAGATCTGAGATGCCCCCTCTCTTGAAAAGCCATGGCTATTGTATAGTCCCAGCCGTCTCAGTCCCCTTGCTCCCATCTGCTGCCTGGCAGGTGATCGATGCAGTGGCACAGGCCATCTCCCGGACACTGGGATGTGTGCTGCTGGATGTGGATGCCGGCGCCTCCACCAACCGCACCGTCTACACCTTTGTGGGGACCCCTGAAGCTGTGGTGGAAGGGGCATTGAGCGCAGCCCGTGTGGCTGGGCAGCTCATTGACATGAGTCAACACTCGGGTGAGCTTGGGAGAGGCCCAGGGGCTGGGCTGGCACAGAGGGGACTGCCATACTGCTGGGACCAAGCATGGCACTGGAACAGGGACTGTGGTCACAGGCCCAGGCCTGAAAGAGTTTAAGAAGCATTTGCAATGCTCCCAGGCACATGGTAGGATTGTTATGGCTGCCCTGTGCAGGCCCAGGGGTTGGACTCAATGATCCTGGTGGGTCTCTTCCAACTTGGGTTAGTCTGTGATTCTGTGATTTTCTCACAGCAATGGTGTCCAGTCTGTAAGAGTGTGCAAAAGTGTGTTCTCCCTCCTTGTCTGCTTGTTCTTCCCACCTCCCGCTCCTGTATCTGCCCCACCACCAGGTGAGCACCCTCGGATGGGGGCCTTGGACGTCTGTCCCTTTGTGCCAGTGAGGAATGTCAGCATGGAGGAGTGTGTCACTTGTGCCCACAACTTCGGGCAGCGCTTGGCAGCAGAGCTGGGTGTACCTGGTGAGTGGGTTCAGGAACCTCTCCACATTCCATCCCATCCTACATGATTCTAACTGTTGGAGAAAGTGCCAGCCTTGCCTGGTGGTGCTCACCCCCAGCTGTGTCTTGCAGTTTACCTGTATGGAGCGGCAGCACGGCACGAGAGCAGGAAAGCCCTGCCCTCCATCCGTGCCGGGGAGTATGAGGCACTCCCTGAGAAGGTGAGCCTGGTGGTGGCACCGGCTGGACAGACCTGATCTGTACTTCCCTGGCTTCAGGGAGCATGCTAGGGGCTGGTGTAGTCCCCTTGCACCAAGAGGAGCTGGTGACACAGGTGGTCATGGCAGATTCCAGCTGAGGAGGGAGATGCCCTCCTTGGGAGGGTGGCATGTGCTCCTGGCAGTGCCAGCCCACACACTCTCTTCCCTCCTCCCCAGCTTGCAAAACCAGAGTGGGCTCCTGATTTTGGGCCCCCAACTTTTGTCCCCCGGTGGGGAGCCACAGTGACAGGTGCCCGGACCTTCCTTATTGCGTACAACATCAACCTGCTGTGCACCAAGGAGCAGGCTCACCGCATTGCCCTCAACATCCGTGAGCAGGGCCGCGGCCCCAGCCAGGTACATCAAGAGCACGGGCACACCAGGAGCACACCTGCCTGTCCCCACACCTCCTGGGCTGTGCCCTGAATGTGGCAGTTGTTGGCAGCCTGGGCGCTTGAAGAAGGTGCAAGGCATTGGCTGGTATTTGGAGGAGGAGAACATGGCCCAGGTTTCGACGAACCTGCTGGACTTTGAGACCACGCCACTCCACACTGTCTATGAGGAGATCTGCCGAGATGCACAGGTGGGTGGCTTGGGATGCTTGTTCCCAAGGGGGCTTCCCAGAGGACATCTCCCAACAAGTTTTCTTCCTCACTGTCAGGTCAGGCTCTGGTTTCTCTCATGCTTAGCTCAGCCAAAGTGCTGAATGGCACAAAACTCCCAGAAACTTAGCAACTTGCTGTGAGCCCCTAGCTCCTCTGTTGAAAGATTTTCTGTGAGCTTCCCATGTCCTGGGAAGGGATGAGGACCACCAGGCTGAGTTAGTAGTGGCAGCAGGGCTCTGGGGAAAATCACATTTCTGATGCCCTTTGCAGGAATTGAATCTCCCTGTGGTGGGGTCTCAGCTGGTAGGGCTCGTTCCCAAGAAGGCCATTCTGGATGCAGCTGACTTTTACATCAAGAAGGAAAAACTCTTCATCCTGGAGGAGGAACAGAAGATCAGGCTGGTAATGTGACTTCTCCTGATACCAGCACAAGGGTGGGATCATGGCAGAGACACATCCCACCCCAAACCAGCCTCCCAAAGTGGCACTGAGCAGAAATTTAGGAGGCCTGCTCAGGCCTCAGGCATGACATTTGTCTCCAGTGTGGATTTTCTGGGGTAGGACAAGCTGCTTTATTGTGCTGAGGATGCTGAGATGCATAGGGAGCAGGAACCACAATGTGTGAGAATTGAGTGTGGGTGGCAGCTGCTTGTCTTGCCTGCATGGAGGCCAGGAGGGAAAGAAAGTGTACCCAGGGCTCAAGGACAGTGGGTGGCATTATGGGAGGCTGTCCCAGGACTGGGAGTTAGCTGGAAAGGAGGAGACAGGCTCTGCTGTTCCACTGCAGGAGGGAGGGACTTTTCTAGCCTGTGGGGAACGTGCTAGATAAGAGCAAGCTAATGATTTATCAGTACAGCTCCCAGTCATTCAGAAGTGACCCCACACCACCCTCGAGTCTGCAATGGGATGGGCTGGTGGTGCCAGCTGTCCTCTCCCTGGGTGGTGGCCCAGTCCCAGTGCTGACTCACCCCTGGTTAATTAGCAGTGGGGAATGAGGATGCAACAGGACTTACGTGACAGGGTTGACGCAGTGGTGCTGCTCCTTGCAGGTGGTCAGTCGTCTGGGCCTGGACTCCCTGTCTCCATTTCACCCTCGGGAGCGCATCATTGAGTAGGGACCCACATCCTACTTCTTGTCATGGTGCCCATTCCTCCCTGGATGGGGGGATCCTGATGCCTGCATCCTGCACTCAGCTTGTTTTGGGAGTGGTGCTGCTCCCAGCTCCTCTTCACAGCCTGGGGACATCTCTGCTGGGTGGTTGTGCAAGATCGGGGTGGTCCCTGCTCCCAAATGCTGATTGTTGTGAATGTGGAGTGGGGGAACTCCAGGTTGCTTCAGCAGGCAGTGGGAGCAGGTTTTGTGGCCAGATTTGAATGCTAAATTCCTTACTCTATCCCTATGCAAAATTTCACTGCCTCTGGTTCACATGCTGCAGCACCTGGTGTGAAACATGAGTCTGTGAGGGGACAGGAAGGGAAATCCTTCCACAAGGTGGAAGTCCTTGTCACCCTTCCTGGGCCGTGGCTGCAGAGGCATTTCTGTCCCACCAATGCTGCTTGCATCAGCCCAACCTGGCTAATGCAGAGCAACCCCCACATCACCTGTGTTCCCCAGATGTCCCCATGGGGTTCCCACTCCTTACCCTGACCCTCAGGCTGGGTTTTAGTCCCCTACTAATTCACAGGGTCAATGCTGGAGAGGGCAGCGCTGGGTCTGGGTGGTGGTGGTGTCCCTGCACCTGGAGGGCTCTAAAACACCTGTGCTGCAGGTACTTGGTGGAGGCAGGAGAGGTGGACAGGGGGCTGGTGGCCAAGCCACTGAGTGCCTTTGTCCGAGCAGTCGGAGCAAGGTCAGCAGCGCCAGGAGGAGGCTCTGTGTCTGCAGCTGTGGGAGCCCTGGTATGTGCCCCACACCAAGACAGAGGCCTGAGGGGCCTTGGTGTGCCAAGTGGAGCTGGCATGGTGGTAGCAGTGCCCACTGTGTCCTACTGGAGGATTTACCCTGGCAGGGAGCAGCACTGGGCAGCATGGTGGGGCTGATGAGCTACGGGAAGCGGCAGTTTGAGGACCTGGACCCCATCATGAGGAAGCTGGTCCTCCCTTTCCACCAGGCCATGGAGGAGCTGGTGGCAATGGTGGATGCCGACTCCTGTGCCTTCAACAGCTACATGGTGAGGTTCCAGCAGAGGCATCCTGCAGGGAAACAGGAGGGCTTTCCAGCTGGGAGGAGGGCTGGGATTGCTGTGCTCTGGATTCCTTAGGAGCAGGGCTCTGACCTTAGAATCACAGAGTCATTAAGGTTGGAAAAGACCTCCAAGATTATCAAGTCCAACCTTCCACTGAGTACACCCATGCCCACTAAACCATACGGCAAAGTGCCACTTCTGCTTGCTTTTTGAACACTTCCAGGGATGCTAAAGCAGGGCTTGGGGAAGGGACATTGTCACATAAGGGAGGTTTGCAAGAGCACAGGAGCTATGGGTTCTGCCCTGACGCCCGATGTAAGGCACGATATGGGTGATGGCAGCAAACCTGCTTTTCTTTGCCTGCAGGAAGCCATGAAGCTGCCCAAGAACACCCCTGAGGAGCGGGAGAGGTGAGCTGGGCTGGTGGGGACTGGCTGACTGTGTGGGCACAGCCACCCAATGCTCAACCCAGGGCTGTCCCTCCTCTCAGACGCACAGTTGCCATGCAGCAGGGGCTGAAGACGGCCATGGGGGTGCCCTATGGCCTGGCAGAGAAGGTGAATGGGCTCTGGCCTGCTCTGAAGGAGCTGGCACAACACTGCAATCTGGCCTGCAAATCTGACATCCAGGTATGGCCCCAGCTCACACACATTTGCTCTGCAAGGTGTTCCCTCATGTCCTGACCTCCAGGATACGTCTCTCCAGCTGTGCTTCCCAAACTGGCCAGTGGTTTCCACCCAGTATTCTTTGGCAGCCATTTCCTGAGAATACCAACAGATTGGAAAGTGCTGCATGCTGCTGGGTGGTGCAGGGTGGGAGTCCTGCAGCATAAGGGTCTGACCTGCTTCAGCACCGTATGGTGGAGCTGGTTCACCAGGAGAGCTTCTCGCAAGCCTGACTTTTCCCAGGTGGGAGCCAAAATGCTGGAAGCAGCAGTGTTCGGAGCTTACTTCAATGTCATTATCAACCTCAAGGACATCACGGATGACAAGTTCAAGCTTGTGGTGAGCCAGGCCTGGCGGTGCAGCTGAGTGGTGGTGGAGGGGGCGGTGGTGGCCTGGAGCCCCTTGTGCCCGCCTGCCACTGGCAGGACACATGCGGTGCCCAGGGGATGGCTCTTCTGGCCTGTCGAGTGGCAAATGACTCATCTTGTCCCCACACAGATGTCACAGAAGGTGTCCGGGCTGCTGGAAGAGGCAAAGCAAGGCTCGGCGGTCGTGCTGGCACTGCTGGAAAAGCGGGTGGCCTGAGAAAAGCTTGGGAGCACTCTGGGGGTTCTGCAGTGGCAAATACAGCTGGGAAATACTCTTGGCCTTGCCTAAGCTTGGCAAGGTATTCGCCTCTGGAGAGCTGTGTGAAAAACACGTTCTCTCTCCTGTGAAAACGTAAAAAGTTTAATAAAGGACAATAGGAGACAAGAACCATAAAGCAAAGGTTTTTTATGGGTGCATCTTGGCACTCAGCCAAGACCAACCACACTGTCACCTTCGGGGATCCCCCTTAAATACCTTTTCCCTTACATCAGTCCATTGCATATTCATAGACCCTTATGCATATCCATAAACTAATTTACATTTCCCAGGAACTATTTTACATGGCCCCTCCTTTGGTCCACCTTTTTAGAGCATGCGTGTTTCTTGGCTGTGGTTTTGACTCTTTCTAATAACTTCCAGTTTGGGCCTTGGTCCATGCTTTCTTCAGATGGTGAGTGCTGATAGTTGGCATATCTAGAAGGTTTCCTCATCCTGTGTTTATTGGTGTTATCCTATTCAAGCAGACATTTTAACACAAGCATACTTATATCATCTATTTCACTATGTCTAAGCTTAATTGACAGTAGAAATAGAAATTATATAACAAACTTACTTTAACATCACACATATCAAATCCATTTAAATATTTGTGAAAAGCCAATATTATAATATGTATCTGTAACAGCTGGTCTGCTCAGGCACATCCAGCATCATATTCCCTGGCCATTCCCTGGACAAGGGGAATTTTTGCTGTCTGGTACTTAGAGCCCAGGCTCCATCCTCCGATTTCTGGGGCAGAAGTAGACAATTGGGCTGGCAGTGTCTGGGACCACAGTGATCCTAACAGAAGGGATGGCGGGATCCCTGTAGCACTGCCTGTAGGGAGATCCCTGTCATGAATACCTCCTGACCCTGTACAGTTCCTTTGTTCAGAAACCCCCATGAAACACCCTCCTACCCGAGATCTGGGGCAAGACCTGGCACAGTCCCTTTCTGCCAGGTGTCTTTCAGGCAGTGTGTGACAATTCCAACCCGTTGAATTGCCTAGGAAGGGAGAACTGCCAAACATGAAGCACCATCAGGGGTATTAGCAGGGAGATGGGGTGGGTTGATATGGGAGAAATCCTACACCCTCCTCATAGATCCTCCAAGAGGAAGACCTGAAAATCAGGGCATCCAGCCCTGCCTCCTGTCCCTGTTGACTGGGTGTGTCAGCAGATACTGTGTCCTCCACCTGCACACCCTGGCAGCACCCTGAGCAGTGTCAGGCCCCCACACCCGCTGTCCCACAGCCCCGTCTGTGGGAAGGTCACCGCTGTTCCTAGACACTGTGCCTGAGCAGGGAGCACAGTCAGGGTTCATGGTGGGGTCAGCTGACTCACTCCATCCCTCCCTTGACGCCGGGAGCTGGAATCACCGCCGTCCATAGCCTGTGTTTATTATCCCCGTGGGACCTTTGTGCCGGCTGGGAGCGGCGTGTTGACGTTTCTCGCAAGCCCATGGAGAGGCGCGGTGTCACCTCTCCGGTGTCACTCCTGCCCGCCGCACCCCTGCTCAAAGGGGCAGGGCCCCGCTATTTAAGGGTGCCCTACAGCCGGGAGAGCCGTGCCAAGGACGGGGATCCCGAGTGCTGCTGACGTTGCTTCTTCTGGGAGCTCTTCCACAGGTTTGGTGAATGCAGGGCAGCATGGGGGCAGTGGAAGCATGGGCACCCGTGGGTCAGGGTGCACTGTCCCCAAGGTGGGCACTGTACCCAGGCACGTGTCCCCAGTCTTTTGTGGCCCACGAGAACATGAACTCGGCACCCGAGCTGGGCCAGTGTGGATTTATTTCTATTAAAAATGGAAACCACATGCCTAGGCTTTGGGGGTGCATGGAGCGGGGGACAGTTGCTCTGGGAGTTGGTGCTGTCACCAAAGGGACAGGACGGCGGTCGGGGTCTGTGGGGGAATGGCACTCTGGGGGAAGTGAGCATGGTCCCTGTGCTGGGGGCAGATGTGGGACAGCGGAGACAGGTCCCAGCTGCTGGCTGGGTGATGTCTCATGGCAGGAGGTGACTAATGGTGCCTGTCCTTCCCTTTCAGCTTGGAGACCACTGAGGATGTGTGACCCCAACCAAGGTGAGGGGCTGTGGGGCCAGGCAGGGCTGCAGGTACCATCAGGGCTTAGAGGGGAGCTCTATGCTGTGGCCTCAGACACCTGGGGGGTTTACCTGCATCCCAAAGGGGTGTGGGATGTCCTTTGTGAGGAAGACCAGAGTGGGCCTGTTGGGTGGAAGGGTGCACCAGCTTCCTGCACTGTCTGCCTGGGGAGAGCTTGTCTCTGCCCACTTACAGGTTCCTCTTCTTCCTAGGCCCACCACAACCACACCTTGCAGTGTGCCCTCCCGCCCCTCCAGGATACCCTGGTCCTGGCACAGGTCCCTACCCTGGTGGCATTGCAGTTTGCCCTGCTGCCCCTCCAGGACACCCTGGTCCTGGCACAGGTCCCTACCCTGGTGGCGTGGCAGTCTGCCCCCCACGCCCTGCTCCGCCTGTCCAGCACCCCCACGGGCATCCCCCGTTGGGGCATCATCCTCACGGACATCAGGAGCACCATGAGAAGCACCATAAGAAGCACCATAAGAAGAAGCATTGCAAGCACCATGAAGGCAAGGTAAGAGTGAAACAGCAGTGAACCTATCCCTAATTCTGCTGCAGACCTCCTCCAGCATACCACAGCAACTGGCCTAAGCAGCTGGGACTCTCCTCTCCTACCCTGTAGTGGCTGGAACAAACTGCCCAAACATCAGTGGCTTTTTTTAGATGTGGAAATTTGTTGGAATAATAAACAGGCAAGAATGAGTCATATTAAGTGAGTAATTTGAAAAGCAATCCATGAAATTCCTGGAAGCCATTTAAAGTGATAGCATGGCTCGGGGCACACTGTGCAGTGTATTAAATCCCAGGACTTTGTCCTGCTCACTTGAGTGCAAGTTGTGCCTCCATAATGGACATTCACTCAGTGTCTTGCAGCAGAGGAACTGTTTGACTCCCCCTTAAAAACAAAAAAACTCACAAAAAAACTCACAAAAAAAAAAAAAATCAAAAAACCCACAAAAAAAAAAAAAAAAAAAAACCACAAAAAAACAAACCAGAAAGGAGAAGCAATTCCTTGTGCTTAAATTCTGCAGAAAATACCATTCCAGGGATGGGCACCATCCTGAGCAGGTCTGAATGAGGAACTTCTAAACAAGGCCCCATTTCCAACATTGGGGGTGGGAGCATTTCTCAAACAAATCCTACCAGCAGCTCCTCTCACAGGGAAACAGCTCTGGAAGTGATCTACTGTGATGTTGGTCTTTGCTGGCAGAAAGCAAGACCTTTCTGGAATTTCCTTTATTGACCTTAAGAGTCTTGTAAAAAAAAAAAATAAAAACCCTTCAGCCTTCCCACAATATGGGGCAGCCACCACAGGGTCACTAACCCATCTCAGGAATGCTGTGACAGAGGTTCCTTTCCCTGCTGTCCTAAAGTTGTTCTCTCTTCCCCAGCCCTCTGGTGGCCCATGCAGCTCAAGCAGCAGCTCAAGCAGCAGCTCTGACTCTGACTAAGGGTCTGACATGTTCCACCTGCTCCGTGGTGATCAGCAAAATATGAGGCCAAACTCCTCGTGGGACCCCCCTGCACGTCACTCATCTCCCTCCCCCTTTCCCCTGGAGCAGTGTTTTGCCTGCTGAGTGATTTTTCTTGTGTGCAAGAGCTTGTAAATCCTTTGACCTGGAATCTCCAAGTTAATGGACAACATTTCCACCCTTTGTCTTCCGGGAGAGCCTGCTGAAAGTCATCACATGCGGTTTTCCAATCTGCTGGTGTCTGTGTGTTTTTTCCTGGGCAATGATGCTGGCTGCTCACATTGATCCCGTAAACCTCCTTACATTTCGTGTGAGCTTTCCTAGGTGTAGCAGAGGGAGTGGCTGGGGGATGCTGTAATTATGTGGGCTGCCATCCTCCATGCCAGGGTAATAATTTATAGGAAAAAGCTCACCATGGCAGAGGGATTCTTCCATGAACAGATGAGCATGAACAGCTGGAAGTGTTCAATACCAGTGCTTGGAGCAATCTGTGTTCCTGCCCATGAGATAATCTTTCAGTTCCCTCCCAACACAAACCGTTCTGTGATTCCATGATTATTTGGATTTACCAGCTTGAAACCAGGAGAACCAGCTGCTCATTAAAAATAATTTTAAAAATCCACACTGTTGCAGCCCAAATTGCTGCTAATAAAGTCCAGGATAACAAAGCAAAAAGGGCCTGTGCATGGTATCCACAGATGTTTAATTCAGCTGCGTGGTAACATGTTCAGGTCCCAGGCACACACATATGGAGGGTCCAGGTTTCTCTCTCCCCAGGGGCCCGGGGTCACCCTGGTCTTGGGGCAGTACAAAGAGAAGGGCCAATCAGGGAATAGGGAGGGAGTGGCTCAGGGATGCAGGAACAGACATAGGAATGGGGGAAGGAGCCAATGGGGTTTTATCAGCTTTTTGGGGGAAGCTTCTGGTGTTTCCTCAACCCAGGGGATGCCCCCCAGTGTCTCCACACCCCACAACTACAGAAGAAAGAGGCTTTTTCAGGATAGGTTGGAAAAGGTTCATTTATTTTTGCAGACAGCACAATTTGAATTCATATCTGGGTGTTGCTCAGCAGATACTGGTGGGAGGAAGGTACCATGGATGCTTTGAGCATACTGGAATGACTGGGAGGCAGCTCTGGTGGCTGTCCAGTATTTTGTTGATGCTGGGAGTCATGCTGCCCCTCTCAGCTGAAATTCTGAGTGCAGTAATAGATGAGCAGGTTCTGATGAAGGGCAGAATAACAGAAGGAATCAAGGCAGGTGTGGCCCACAGGAAAATAAAGATCTTAGAGATTATTTTTGAAATTTAACATAGATAAACCCCCCCAAAAGAAGCATCTGTGGAAGGCAGCAGTACCTCTCACACCATTCTGCTGTTCCCAGAAAGGATGGGGAAGAGGCACTGAGAGATATTGAGAGTTTGAGTTATTCATTGGTCCTGCTACACTGGAAAGGTTTCTTGCATCTCTGATAAGCCCTCCTAGGATTACAGTACATACACAAGTCATGGCTTGGTGTGTGCAAGGCTTGGTGTGTACAAAGCTTTACAGAAGTACTTCATATGGCTCTGTATCCTGCTTTGATCTGGGTTTTAATTAGCACCATAAATGTAAGATTCATCATGATGACTCTTCATCATGAAAATCATGAAAATCAATAAAGAGCTCTGGATTTTGGTTAGAAAGGAGGACCCAGAGGGCAAGTCTTCAGGGCTAGCAACCATACAGGGGGAAGAAAATACAACAGGTAATATCAGGGGTGTGTATATCAGTGAGAGAAGGATTGTGTATGTGCCCTTCTTTTAACAAATCCACCGAATGAACCTGTCGAAGAAGCTGGGCTGGGAGAGGCTGTCATAGTCTTTCTCCCGGAAGATGGCTGCCCGGTCTCCAAGGCCAAGCTTCAGCAGGACATCCATGTCCACATCGCTCCCCAGAGCCACCACCGTGGGCATGACATCTTGCTTCTTCATCGAGTTGATGGCCTCCTCCAGGTTCTTGCTTCCCGTGATGCCGTCGGTGATGAAGACGAAGGAGAGCTCGGCATTGCGCCGGGCAAGTCGCTGCCCATTGCCTGGGCTGAGCACGATGTTGTTGATGGCGTGGATGATGGCTGACCCAATGTTGGAGGACGAGTCCAGGTACTTGATCTGTGCCAGCGCGTCGGAGATCTCGGTGAGGTTGTGGGTCAGCGGGAAGACCACGTTCTGGTCCCGCTCACTGCCGTATTGCAGCAGTGCGATCCGGGCGTTCATGTGGTCACTGTTGCTCCGGGCCAGCGTCAGCTGCCGGGCCACATCCTCCACGAAGCGGTGGGCACTCTGGAAGTTCTGCTCCCCGATCCTTTCTGAGCCATCCAGCAAGAAGACGACATCAACAGGGCGCTGGGTGCACTGGGCTACAGCAAGCTCTGCAGGGGGAAGAAGAAGACAGGAGCTGGGAGAATGAGAAGACTACAGGATAATTTGGGT
Organism: Agelaius phoeniceus; assembly: GCF_051311805.1. NCBI lineage: Eukaryota > Metazoa > Chordata > Aves > Passeriformes > Icteridae > Agelaius > Agelaius phoeniceus. The sequence continues at coordinate 10,507,924 of NC_135271.1, read as the reverse complement.
TGGAGCTGCCTCTATACATCCTTGTCCAAAGAAGGACCAGCCCAACCCCACTACCAAAGCCTGTCTTTACAACTTGAAATGTAGGAGCTTTGCTTTTGATGTCCTCAGCTACTGGGCATTTAATGAATGTTAATTCTGGGACTGACCCTCGTGAAGTTAGACATGTCTGTGCATTTAAGTCCCAGAATTATGCCCACTGCCCTACATCAATTTCCAGCTCTTATTTGTGAGAGGAATATCCAGAGATTAATGGCAAGCAGCACCTGTAAACCTCTCAGTCACTTCAGGAGAGCAGTTTACTATCAGAGTTACTCTTATCATAAAATCATAGAATCAGAGAATCTCAGAATGGTTTGGGTTGCAGGGAACCTTAAGGTTCATCTTGTTCCAACCCCCTGCTATGAGCAGGGACACCTTCCAGTGTTTGCTCCAAGCCTAGTCTAACCATATAGAATATATGAGTATATGCAGTGAATAAACTCAGGAAAAAACAAAAAGTAGAAGAAAGTAGCTATCTTTTGAGTCAGCTGGTAGGGACCATTATTTCCTCCCTTTTCTGTAGTTATGTGCATTGCATTCAGTGTTCCTCTGAGTTCCTCCTGAGCTGGCAGCAGGGCAATGCCCATAGCACTCTCAAGCAGTGGGAGTGGGTCTGAGACTGAATCTTGAAAGGGTGAAGTCCCAGAGATGCTGCCATGTTGTGTTGCATCCCTGGCAAAAAATAGGAGCTTCTGGAGCAGCCACACCTTGAGCATCCATTTCTGGCAACAAGGGGTAACCTTGGGGATAGGAGTGTAATGTTAGATTGAATTTCCACACTATGAGTGAATCCAGCCTGACAGAGATTCCCTAGTGCTGAACAGTGCTTATGCCTGGGTCAGGGAATCACAGAATCTGAATGGTTAGAAAAGCCCTCTGAGATCCTCAAGTCTGACCATTAACTCAGCACTATTGTGTTAACCTCTAAACCATATCCCTAAGCACCACATCATGTTTTTTCAACACTTTCATGGATGATGACTCCACTGTTTCCCTGGGCAGCCCGTTTCAGTGCCTGACCACCCTTTCAGTGAAGAAATTTCCCCTAATATCCAATCAAAATCTCCCCTGGTACAACCTGAGGCCATTTCCTTTTGTCCTCTCACTTGTTACCTCCTCTCCTTTGAAGCAATAAAGGCACGTACTCACCTTTGCCCAAACTTCTGTGAGAAGTCTTGTGTAAAAGCACGTTGATGCTGCAGTTCCTGGTATGCAGGCACTGCTGCCACAAGGAAACCTCACTTTGGCAGCACCTGCACTCCTGGTCCTCACCTGCTCTGAGCAGCTGTGGAGGGGGAAAGGCAGGAAGGAATCCCCCTTGCAACCACACAGCGCAACACCTATGTGAGGGTCTGTGAAAGCAGGTGGGAGCAGGGGCTGTGCATCGTGTTGGGGCAGTGTTAACAGCCTCCCCCAAAGCTGCCCACATGTTTTTTAAGATGACAAGAAAGCCTAAAGAACTCCTGGCTAAGCAGAGGGAAGCATCCATGGAGCTTCAGTGAGAGCGTAGTGCACATCTGATAGGAACATTCTCCAGGCTCGCTGCTCAGCCCTCACAGCTGGAGAAGGCTGCTTTCCAGTGTTTGATAAAGTGCCTTTACATATGAGTTATCCCAAGGGAATGTGAGGCAGCAAAGCCTTGTGTTTGTCCTGTTCAGTGTCAGGCTCTGGTTGCAGCTTGTTCCCATTTCTGAGAGGCTGAGGACCTGAGCATCCTTTTCTACAGCAAGATTCTCATCCTAACTGGAAGAGAAGCTCTCAAAAGGCATCAACATGAGTTAGGCCAACCAATGTTGTCATGCTTTTAACTGGCGCATTGGTCCTTTTCATGTGGATTATGAATGTCTGTGGCTCACAGCTGAGGATGTCTAATGAAGGCAACACAAATAATCTGAAATTGATTTTTCTTTTTCATTGATTTTTCTGCCATTAGTGTGTGCAGAGCAATCCTACCCATTCACATCACCTTCCTGCTTCTTCTAAAACCTGAGGAACTTGTATTTCCTCTATTCTTTCCCAGTGTTGACAGTGGAGATGAAAGTGAAGTGGGGACTGACATCCTAGACCTTTTTGGGGTTTCCCCCTTTCCTAGCTCCTCCTGTCTTTGGGGAGGCGTGGACCATCCTTTACACAGCTCCTTATCTTTATCATGTCCTTACTTTGCCCAAGAGCTTCACTGAAGGAACTGCTATTGTGATGAAATCCATCTGGTTTTATCAGAGGGATTAGCTAGGATTATGATCAAAAAACCACTCCTTCACCCATTTGCCTCTAACAAGAACAAGCACAAATACCCCTCATGCAAAGAGACATTTTCTCCCTCTCCCCACCTCTAAAGAGCTGAAGGTTTTTGAGAGGTAAAAAACTTTGTTTCTAGTGTTTTGCTAGGAATAAATGGCTACTGTGTGATGAAATTAAATAAAATCAACATCTCCTTAGCTGAAATCTTCCCCAATTCTCTCTTTGTTCAGCAAAATATTCCAGCCCTGAGACCTTTTCCAATCAGTGGGGTTTGGGACCTTTTCCTCTGGCATCATGGCTGGAGCAGCTTAACTACTCTGAGTTCAGGCCTGCATCCCAGCAGGCTAATTCACACTAATTTTGCAGTAAAAAATCAAGAGAGAATAGGGAGTTTGGCTTTGCACAGACTATCTGGACTATGTGAATTATGATCAGAGTCAGGCAGAGGCTGATCTTTTTGCTTTCACCTAAAACACACAGCATGTCATGGAAAGCCCTCAGAACTCATTTCCCTCTATTCTGCACTGATAGCAGTAGAGTTCTCTCAGCAACTTGTCCCTGGGAGGAAAAAGTGCTGAAACCTTATGGGAGCACTGCAGTAAGTGCAGAGCAGGCAATTCCAATGGCTGAGCTTGGCAATTGGCTCCACTTTTTGCACCTGGAAATATTACAGCCACATTCCTGAAGATGGCACATCTCCCTTCTGCCCATTAAATATGACATTTGCTCAGTATACTTTATTGCAATAATACCATGTCAGTCAGAGTAAGCGCTTCTACTCCTGTGTCTGCACACAAAATTCCACTATCTCTAAATAGAGCTTGAGAGCAGCAAAACTGGAGGTGGGAAGGGCACTGGCCTACCTGACTCTGTGCAACCAGGGGCAGCTGAGCGGATGGAGATACCAGACCTTGTCTAAACACGCATACCTGCAGTGCAGGTGGGGGCTCTGCAGTCTCTGAGCCAAAGCAGCACTGGGTGTGGATTGAGTAGGCTCTACTACATCATGCTTGCTTTTTAACAACTCACGTCAGTCAAGGAGTTTTGCTTTAGACCACCCAGCCCCTCGTGACAGAATGTCTGCCTTTTGTATATGGACAGGTACATGTTGTGGATTGTGACAGAGGAAACACAAATGTACAAGCAGAGAAAAAGGCCAGGGGAGACCACAAAGCTTCTGAAAGAAGCACTGCCCAGGTGACAGTGCTCCCTATAGAAAGGGAGGCTTGCTCCCTCTCCCATCCTGCTTGCTCCTTCCCTCCACACCCCCAGCTGCCCACAAGGGGGTCCACAGAGACATTGTGGTAAGCAGGGATGCACCTTGCTTAGTCAGCCTTGCAGGACCCAGAGAGAGCCTGTGGTAACTGAGAGAGAGGATGCAGAAGATGCTTTGAAAGGGGTCCAAAAGGACATATGCAGGAAGGCATGGGGAAAATGCATCATTAAGCTCTTGGCAAAAAAGCAGCAGGCAGAGCACGAGCATTCTTTGACACTGCTAAGGAAAGCCACCATGGTGGCCAAGCTGGAGGGAACTGCTCCTTGTGTCCTGTCCCCATCTAAGTGCAACCAAGCCATTCCACTGCCTCTGTCTCTCCTGAACTAAAAGCATCTTCCCCTGTGCTGTCCCCTCTGCCACACAGGAGCGATGAGTTCCACCTCCACTCAGCCTCCACCTCCGTGTGACCCCCAAGAGAGGTCTCAGCACAGCCCTAGCACAGTCTCTGGGTCCCCCACAATCTCACTGTGCACCATTTTGAAGGTGTCAATGAACAAGTCCATCCACTCTTGCCGCTCATTTCCAGTGGCAAACTTGGCTTTTTCGGCAGTAAAGGCCAAAGTGGCCACCAGCTGGGTGTACATGCTGGGGTCCCGGGATTCCCGCGTGGAGTTTAGGAACTGGGCGATCGAGTGTATGGTGCTGGGGAAATCTATGTTGACTCCCTCTTCCATGGGGTGGAAAATAAGTGGGTTTACACTCCCAGGGTTCCTGTCATCTGCAAGTGAGCGTCAAAAGAATATTTTCAGGGCTTGCTAGCAATGGCTGCATCTCTGAAAGCTACCCGGCTTTCCTACTTGCACTGCATCAGAGAAGATCAGAGCTAACAAGGACAGGAAAGTAAAGACCAAAGCCAGATTTTAAATCTTTTTGCCATTTGTGTCTAAGGAACCATGAGATTTGCCCTGAAATCTTTCACACATCAACTGACTGACTCCAGCAAATTACACAGAACCTGACCTCCCCAGTTCCTACTCATCCAGCACAGGCACGATGGAGAAGAAACAGTGCTCAGGAAAAAGGCCACTTCCTTCTGCAGATGGGATTCACCCATCATGTAGCTCAGGACTGTGCTATGTGCAAACTGCCCAAGTGACGCTGTAAGGCAGACATCTAAGGGACAGCATTATGTGACCTCTTTGCCTGGCCCTCAGCCTCAGGGCAGTGACTGCAGTCAAAGCCGTGTGGTGTCTGGGCTTGTCAGAACTCTGAGAGCCCCTGTCTGCACCTGGCTGTGCTGAATTTAACTTTGAATAAAACCCCAAAGCTCAAAGCAAAGCCTTTTGCATCGGTTAGCAAGAGCCTCTCAGGATGTCATGCGGTCTCTATGAAGCAAGTGATTAGTTCAGATTTGCTCAGGATTCGACCCTCCAGCATCCTGTTAGCACAGCAGTAACTGATGAGACACAAGGGGCTGTGCTGAAAATGGGAAGATATCAGGTAAAGCCCTGAGGCAGCATGGGGGGAAGACAGGCTCTATGTGGTACCTGTCCCTGCCTGTGCTCTGCTGGCATTACACAGGCTGAAGCTGGGGCAGTTGATTTGTCCCTCCAAGTGTCAGAACCACCACACTGAGCCATGGGGCCAAGAACTGGGCTGGTTGAGCTGCCTCCCTGACCTGTCTGTCTGGCCAGTCCAAAACATACGCACTGGGGATGGATGTGCACTGGCCCACTCACATTCCCTCCGAAGGGCACCATCTCCACCCAGAGGAACGGCATGGGAATTGGCATAAGCTCATGGGATGTTCTGAGAAAACCAGAGAAGCCCCAGGCCTTGACATGTGCCTTATGTCCAATCCCATCCAACATGTTCCCTTGCCACTACGGGAGTGTGACCACTGCACATCCTTCTAAACGATGACAGCAGCGCAGCATGGACCAGCCAGCATGGTGGGTGGGAGGCTCCTTGCCCAAACACTCCTGAACTTATTACTTAAAATTTCATTTACCAGATCTAGAACAACTTTTGCCCATGCTGAAAGGGCACTTTGACAGGAGACCAACATTACCCAGCCTCATCACTCTACCTGCCAAGTTCTCTGGGGCACAGGTCTTGCCCGCACTTAGCCCAGTTTGTGTATGGCATGGCTTGAGGGATTCACTGAAGAGGAAACCCCCTCAGATGCCTCCTCAAGCCATTTCTGTTCTGGTCCCCAGGGCTGCCAGGCACCAGCAACCAAGCCATTCCACTGCCTCTGTCTGATGTTCTCACCTTGCATCAGGAACAGGAACACCCAACTGCACTACAAGGAAAGGACTGACAACTTTGCCCTGCTTTACACGGCTTTGATGGCCCAAGCCTGGGAGAAACAAGTGTGCCACTGCTTGTGTTCCTCGGAAATGGGAAGGCTGCAAAGACCAAAACCTTTGAAGACACCTGAGCAATCACCAGTGTGGCCTGGGGATTTCACCTCCTTGTGCACAGATTTGCAGGCAAAGCTCTTCCAAGGACACAGCAGAGAAGCTCAGCATCACAGTTGCACATTATGTCCCCGTCATGACCAGGTACAAATACTCAAAATACCAGCAAGAGATTTTAGACAGGAATAATTATAGATTTTCTCTGGAATTATGTGCATCCTGGGAGCAGTTTTCCTTTCCTTTGCATGGAAACAAAGGGACTTACTTAAAAATGAAATTTGATATTCTGTATAAGGCTCAGTTGAAGCTGGGGACTGCCACAAAAACATTCATGGCAAGAGAAGAGACAAAAATTGCAGAACAGGCAAAACCGTGGTCCTCTATAAACTTTGTGCATCAGCACAGAGTTCATCTATAGTATTTAAACAGACACCGAGATTCAGACGGACAAGATCTCTAGGAATTTGGGATGCACATCTGCCCCTTAACAAGCAAAATGTGAGCCAGTAAAGCTACCTTCAAGCACACAGAGCACCAGAGGATCCTTACTGTCTTTTCCTTTAATACAACACCCTGAGTTAAGTGTTAATTAAATACAGCCAGCATTAGAGAAGCCAAAGCTTTAGGTCCATTACATTGCCGTTTTCCAACTGATCCCTAATATCTGCTCTGCCTGTCACTCCCAAGGAGCATTCTGCTAAAAAGGTTATGTGAGTGGGTGTTTAGCAAGGAGATTTTGACTTGAGTTTGGAGGTCAAAACCAAACTCAAGTCAGGCTCTCAGGAATCAGGAATTTGGATGGGGAGAAATATCAGGGATGAGCCATGCTGGTGCACTCACACAGTGCACTCATACCTACCTGTGCAGAGAACTTGGAGACAGGAAAAGACCAGGAGATGAAAACCCTGGGGCCTCTCCTCACGTAAAGTAACACTATTTCCCAAACTCCTGCCTTCCAAAGGGATTGAACAGGGTTGCCCCCCCTCTCCTACTCCTGAGATTCATGCAGTCTCCCCCCAGAGTCTGTGCAAATGGCATGAAGCTACTTGTAATGTTTACCTGTCTGACAGGGCAGCTCAGGGCAGACAACCTGTGGATCTGGAAGCAAAAGAAACAAGGAAAAATGAGCCATGTGTTGCCATCCCCTTTCACAGTTTGCACAGAAGGAGTGGCAGGACAATGTCTCTTACAGGAACACCAAAGGACTGCCCCAAAAGGTTGGTCTGTATCTGAGGAAGGACTCTTAGTTCAGGGCTAAGGTCAGATCCCACTATGGATGACCCAGCTGCTGGCCAACTTACTGGCACACATCTCTGCCCCCTTCCCCAAACCCTGGGGCTCAAAACTCCAGCTCCATGCAAAGACAAGGACAGACCTGGGCAGAGCACATCCTCCATCTTGTCAATGAACTCCTCTGCCACTAGGTCTGAGAAGAGCCTCATCTTCTGGACTCGCTGGGGTTCGTTGCAGGCAATAGAGACCAGGGTCTCACTCTGCTCCGGCTGGTCAAACATGTCGCCTATGCCAATGGTGTTGACCACCACATCTCTGCCACAAAGAGCCCCGAGGTTCTTGTCATCATCCCGGGGGTCATAGCGCCCGTCTGTGATCACCACAGCGAACACTTGGGCTTTCTTTCTCCTGCTTTCCTTGATGAGCTTGTTGTAGGCAAACTGAAGGGCAGATGGTGTCCAGGTGCCTCCAGCGATCCACTCCAGGCGCTTCACTGCTTCCTTGAAGCTCGACAGAGAATCAATGCGCTCATCATCAAGCTTGATGGCTTCAAAAGTGCCCTCGTGACTGTACTGCACCACTCCAACACGGGCACCTGCCAAAAAAGTGTCACATTACTTGGCTTTGCATCCTTGGGAAAAAGTGGAGAGCCAAAGAGCTGCCCAATTGGTCTGAAAAGACATGGAAAATAACCATTGAGGTTGAAAGGATCCAAGACCCTTTTCTTTTCCCCATGCCCCACTGTGTCCCCACAGAGTCCAGACCTGTCTGTGACTTGGGGTCTTTGGCAATAGAGCCCAGCCTGCTGACCACGTTGATGACAAAATTCTTCTCCAGGGTGAAATTGGTGTAGCCGATACTCTCGGAGCTGTCTATAACAAACATGATGTCCAGGGCACCACAGCGCTTCTCACAGTCTGGGGAGAGGGGCAGAGGAAGGGAAACACAGGGGTCAGTGATGCTGGAAACCTTCTGGTGACCCCCTGTTCCAATCCCTCATGTGGTTGTTCCCCTTCCCTGGGGAGAGGTGATGTCAGCTCACCACAGCATCCGCACGTCTCTCGCACGTAGGTCATCACATCACAGTCCTGCCAGGAAAGGGGTGCAGGGTGAATGCTTCCATCTAAAGCAAAGGCTCTCCTTTCCTTTCCCATCCAGCCAGCCCTCTGCCCTCTTTCCCAGGCTTCCATGGGAAGCCACAGGCCACCTCTGCCAGGCAGCAGAAGGACCTGATGTCCTATTTTGTTCTTGGGCTGTGCATGGAAAAGCCATTATTGCCCCAGGAGGAAGAGTAGCAGGGGTTACTTACAGTCAGACCAGGATCTCCTGGTGGGCCAGGGGTTCCCTGTAAGAAGAGCACAGGGATTTCAGGCACAGTTTTCCCAAGAGTTCTTTTTCTGGGAACTAGATGTCAGAGCCATCAAAAATGTGGCTTTTTGCAGAAGGGGAAGGAGAAGGGGAGAAGGCCCACTGTGAGCCAGTGGACACATCTGGCAACTGTGTCCCCTCCAACAGCATCTGCTCAGACACAATGCCATGGGACTGTACCTCAGGGCCTGCTTCACCAGGTGGACCACGCTGTCCAGGCTCTCCTCCTGGGCCAGGATCACCCTGGGGAAGAAGTAAAGAAGAGTCAAATATTTCCTGGGCAATGTTAGTAATGCAGCCCCTGGTGTTCAGGGCCCCTTCTGACCCCCTGGTGAGCCCCAGCTCTGCTGAGCACAGCCATCAGCCTTCTACACCTGAGCTTGGGGACAGGGACCAGGCAGACAGCGGCAGTGTCACCCCCAGCATACAGGGCAGCAATGTGGGAGGGAGACACTGACCCTGGGGGACAGCACAGGGAATCTGCTTACCGGCTCCCCCTTCTCTCCTTTGGTCCCTTGTACTCCTTTTGGTCCAAGCTCACCTCGTCCTCCCTGCTCGATGGAAGGAGAAACAGATCCGGCATGGAGCACATCTGGATGTGCTCAGGCAGAGGTTTTGCTGCATCACAAACACATGCCTGCCTGGCCTGGGAGAGCATCCTCTAAAATAGCAGCTCAGAGCACAGCAAACAGTGTTTATACAGGCATTAACCAAAAAAACCCCAACAAAACAAAACACAAAAAAACCTCCCAAAAATAGAAGCTCTGCAACACATTTTTCATATGATTTCAAAAGGAGATGGACTTGGGAGATATAATCAGGCTCCAGCTGCAGAGAACATCCAGGGCAGCTGCTGGCAGGTCTGGCTCCTTAGCCATTAACCCAGGGTGCTGGGAGACAACTCTGTGGCATTCCAGTCAGTAAAAAAAAAAACAGATGATGGAGACAAGCACACTCACCTTAGGTCCTGGCTGCCCCTTCTCACCCTTGTCACCCTGCAAAAGGAGAGGAGGAAGAGGTTAGCAGCTGTCCAGGACTGGCCCCACACCATGCACCAGTGTTGCGGTGAGATGAAATAGCCTGTCTCAGTCATCCCTGTTCTTGCCCCAGGTATGCCAATAACGTCTCCCTTTTCCCCTCCCTTGCGCCCTGCTGAGTGCTGTCCGTCAATCTTGGCATTCCAGAAAGGGCGTCATATGATTGGCGAAGTTCAAAAGATGCCTCTCAGCCCTGGGGACATTGGGTCATCCAGGTGTCATTTGTCCCCTGAGACTTCCCCCCCCTTACCTGGTTGGTGGGACCCCTACCCCTTCCCTCCCCCTCTTCCTGGGGTTAAAAGACACTGCAACCACGCGGTTCTTCTGTTCTGTTGGAGCTGTTGCTGTATTCAGAGGTCTGTGTGCTAGGAATAAAGCTCTGGATCGAAAGCCTCCAGCAGAACCCAACTCCTTTTCCTTCACCTCGCCTAAAGCCTCTCCACCAGAGGTAAACCCGAGTTCCTGCTTGCCTGGACTTGTCCCAAGCGTCAGCTGCAACATCCAGCTAGCCAAAGGTGTCTCTGAGGTGAAACCACCACAGCTGCCGCCCTTGGTCAAGCAGCAAGGGCCAGACGAGCCAAGCCACATTCCATCCAGCTATATTGGTATTTAATTCCAATACACCAGTACACTCAAAGATTGCAGTGAGGGGCAAAAAGCTGAAGAGCAGTTGTAGCTTCAGGCTGACGCTTGAGAGGTCATCACCATGATTGGAACTGGGGTCCCCAGCACCTGATGAACTGTGACCAGGTTCAGTCCGGGTATTGAACCCCCTTTCTCCTTTACAGGCTCCACACATCTGTGACCCTGAGCATTTCTCTTCCTCCTTCCCTGTTTTCTCAGTCGGTTCAGATCCAACAGCAACATCCACTCAAACAGATATCCTCACATGCTGGATGAAGAATATGTACCTGAGGTCCTCTGGGTCCAGGGTAGCTAAAGCCAGGCCTGCCTCTGTCACCCTTTGGTAAAAAAAAAAAAGACTTGTGAGGTACCAAACCTGGCCCTTCTGACCTGCTTCTGTCTGTGACAGTTACAGCCATTTTCATCTTCTCTGGGTGTGAGATACCATCAGGAGCCAAGGCTTCTGCAGCTGGGAATAGCTTTGGAATAGCTTTGCAGAACAAGGATTTGGAGGGTCTTGGGGATGTCACATGCCAGGGATGCCCCTGAGTTTGCTCTGAGTGAGGAGTAATCAGAGCTCCTTGGTCAGAGAAAGACCTACATCTCTGCCCCATAGGGAGGCTCAGGTCTGATTCTGTTTATGAGGCACACAAGTTTCTGCTGTGAAAACTGCCTACTTCTCTTTTTCTAAAATAATAAATAAGTAAATAAGCCTTTCCAAATGTAGAGGTTTATTCATGAGCTTTACCTTTGGTCCTGGTGGTCCAGCATCACCTCTTGGGCCCAAGTCACCAGGGTCCCCACGTGATCCCTGCAGGACAGATTTAGGAGAAGGCAGGAAGTGAGTGAAGATGTTCCCTGCTGCCCCCCCAGCACACAAGGGACCGTGCTGGAGAAACCAGCTCTCAAGATGATGCTGCAGGACCATCTCTCTTGCTGGTGAGTTTACTGTGGCAGTGACTGTCTCAGCAGAGACAGTCATGTCTCTGTCATGGGGTCTCATGTCCTATAGAGCCACCTGGATGTCACAGCACTACTGCCACAGTGGCATGATGGACTAAGCACAGACCTGGGACAAATAGGTGCTTGTGGAGTCCCATCCTCTTTCTCCCCAGTGACCCACCCGTTCCAGAGATCCCTTCCACATTGTCATGGGAACACTCGATTTTGGAGCCTCCCTGAGAGAAGGTCGTGCAGGTTCTCCTTGGGAGGGACAGTGCAGGCAGCTTGTGTCAGCAGGGCAAGTTCTCACCACAGAAGGAGGGCATGGTCACACACATGCCCAAGTGCAACTTACTATCCTGCCTGGCTCTCCCACAGCACCTGAAGGGCCTCGAGGTCCTGGTAGTCCTTGTTCTCCCTGAACAGCAAAGAAAGACAGAAGAACACACAGTGCATGAGGAGGAAAGCCAGGCAAGCTGCCCTGGATGGCACCACTGCTCCCCCTTCCTCCTGGCTGTCACCAAGTCTTGCTCCATGCTTACCCTGGCTCCTTTGTTTCCAACCTCACCAGGCAGACCACGATTACCCTCTGGACCAGGATCTCCCTGTGCAAGGGAAAGATATTCCTGGTCAGGGATGTCTCCAATGCTATCTGTGTGCATGGCAGTGCTTCATGATGCCCTTCTCAAACCCAGTGTTTCTTGGTTTGAAACAATGTCAGGGCAGTATGACCTCTGAATGTGTCTCTACCAACCTTGAGGTTTGCTGCCCTTCATCCCCTCTCTGGACCAAACCCTGGAGGAGGAGGCTGTACCTGGTGCCAGTAGCACAGTGGGAGCACAGCACAGTGGGATCTGCATTCCCAGCTCTGGTGCTGCACGGATGCTGAATGGACACTGCATGGCTGGGCCGTAGCACATCACACACTCCCCAGTCCTATACATTTGGGGCTTATTTGCAATAATTGGGCAGTTGCTTCACTCACCCTTTCTCCTATGCCTCCGGGAGTGCCTTTGCTGCCTTTCGTCCCTGGATCTCCACGTCGCCCCTTGGCAGACACAGAAGTCACATGAATGGGGTGAAATGGGGTGAAAGGATGGATGTCACCTGGGCAGTGACCCCTGGCTGCCCTCCTCCTCCCTCTGAGATTTACACCTGCCTGCTAAGCAAGTGGGTTCCCAGCAGCAGGGGAGCAGGGATGTCCATGCTTCCTTTTGGAAAGCAACACCCAGGTGTGTTTCACCACAGTGACCACAAACATACCTGGTTCATTCCCTCAGGGTTAAAGACAATTATTTATTTCCAGCTCATCCAGTGTTGCTTTCCCCACTGAATCTTGCACAAGGGGACAGGCTGGCTGGGTTCTGGCCCCTTGGTGCTGGTGGAGCTGTGCCAGGGATCATCCTCTCCAACCCACTCCCCAAAATTTGCTGTGCCCCATCATATTAACTTGGGTCTGTGTGACACCACTGATATGTGACATTGCCCTTTTCACAGAGCTCTGCCATAATGACCACCAGATCCTGACTCTTTGAGATCCTTCAAGGAGCCAGAGGTTTGGGGAACTTGCCAAAGTACAACCAAAGTGTCCCTGAGCATCCACAGAGGCCAGGGCTGTGTGGTTATGTGGGAACACAGGATGCTTCTCTGTTGAGGTGAATGGTTGACATCAAGTTTAGGATTATGGGAGGATTGGGATTATGGGAGTTCTGCTCTGTGAGGATGGGAGAGACAAGGAGATCAGCATCTGCACATCTTTTGGGATGCACAAAGTAGGACAGGGGAGTTTCTCAGCACTCATCCATTAAACTGCCTCAGGTTCCTGCAGTGTGCCCAATGTCCAGGGATCTATTCAGCCACTTACAGCCTCTCCTTTGGGTCCAGGAGGTCCCACTTCACCTTTCCTTCCCTTGATTCCAGCAGGCCCTTGAGCTCCAGGGTTGCCTGGAAGTCCCTTGCAGAAGAAAAAGAAATACAGTTTGTTGGAAGAGAGGTCAAGGTGTGCACACACCTCCCACTTTTATCCCGTGTCAAGCAGTCCTCCTCAAGCAGAAATGTGTATGAGCACCCGGTTCTGCATCCACACACCCAGGATACCCACATGACATGAGCAGGGGGTCCAGCCTTGGAGCAGAGTCAGGCTTGTCAACTGTTCCTTACAGCATCTATCCAGTCCTGCCCAAAGCCAGAGGGGCTGTGGCTGCCCCATCCATGGAAGTGTCCCACGCCAGGCTGGACAGGGCTTGGAGCAACCTGGGCTAGTGGAAGGTGTCCCTGCCCATGGCAGGGGGTGGGACTGGATGAGCTTTAATATCCCTTGCAGCCCAAATCATTCTGTGATTTTATGAACAGACCACAGTAAAACCCTGGAGACATTTGAATGCAGCATGAACCTACCGGGCTTCCTTTTTCTCCTGGGGGCCCCGGGGGTCCACTGCGACCAGGCCGGCCAGGATCCCCCTGAAAGAGCCAGAGAGCCAGTGGTCATTGCCTGCCTCACCAGCACACTGTACCACAAGTAGCCCAAGGAGCAAGGCCAGCAAGGCCCTTCCCTCAGTGCCTGTGCCTGGTGATGAAATCCAGACCCCAAAGCCTATGAACTCCATAAGCAGTAAAGGATTTAGGATATATATATAAAAATACGGGGAATGGTGTTTAGCTGTCCCCACTGGCTGCCTCTGCCCACACCCTGCTGTCTGCGCAGAGCACTTGTACCTTTATGCCTGCATCTCCTCTTTCTCCTTGGTCTCCTGCATCTCCTGGGTAGCCATCAGGGCCCTGGGGAGGGAAATGACAAAGAACCACGCACTTCACATTGGGAACACTTCCATGCAGAATAAACCAAATAAAACTTTCTAATCAAATAACATTTCTAAGCCAGTGCTTAGAAAGTTGCTCTAGAGGCTAAAGTCATTTTTGCTTGTTGCTAATGTTCATGAAAAGGGCAATTCCTCCTCCCGATGTGGAGGGAAGGGACACTGGGGGCTCCCAGCTTGCTTGTTCACGGAAAAGAGGCACAGAAAAATCAAACCATGGTCCCCATTCCAGGGATCCCAGGTCTGGGATCAGATTATACAGCCACTAGGAAAATGGGCCAGTAACCTCTCGTTGGCCACCCTTCTACCTATGTACCACTCAGCAGCTACATAAATGATGTGCTGGTGAAAGAGTAAAGCATTCCTACCTTGTCACCAGGGTCACCCTTGCATCCTGGTGGTCCAATTCTCCCCAGCCTGCCCTGGAGAGATTACATTCAAAAGGAAAAGACTGAGAAGTTATAGGTGGCGGAAGGGAAAACACAGCTTTTCTTGCTGACATTAATAATGTTAATAATATTAGCATCATCCACTGACCTTATCTGTCAACAGCTATAGAATAAATAGCAAGTGTATTCCTTGAACACAGAGAAAAGTGGAGAAGAAGAAAGCAGACTAAAGGAAATCAGGCAGGCTCATCCCATGAGTGTACCCTGAGAGATGTGAATGTCCCTTGAGGCTGGATTTGGCGGTCACTCATGTTCAGGATTGTGCTGCTCCTCTCTCATACCTCTCCCGTCAGAGCAGCTTAGGTGTGTAGCAACCACTCTGCCTGACAGACACCCGGAGAGAAAGGACTGCCTCGCCCTGTGTCTCAAAACAGCTGTGTCACTGAGACAGTGCAGTGCTGAGACAGTGCTGGGACAGAGGCTGGGGGTAGCTGAAGGGCTTTAATGTTTTAGAGTGGGGAAGAGTGAAGGATGTTTTAGAGCTTCAGCAGTGCTTGAGGAGTGGGAAGAACTGTTATTACCCACAGATGCACTGGGGGCTGGGTATAGGAAACTGTGCAAAGCCAGGGTGCGCTGGCCAGTGGACAAAGCCAGAGACTTTGCTGTGAGACCTTTGAATTTGTCTTTAGGGCTTTAATACTAAATACAAGCTGTGGTTTAGAGATGAAGTGACAAACTGCCCTGAAAACCAAATTTCTTTGAAGTTTTCTGTGTCCGTGTCCTGTAGGGCTCACTAACAATTGGGATAAGGTATCTATACCCAAATTATCTGGCCTTACCACCTTCTCAGCAGGAGCACAGACTGGGTCCCACATCCACGTCCTGCAGAGAGCTTGCTGACCAAGGGACAACACTTAATGGCATCGAGATGTGGGGGGGATTTAGGCTGGATATTAGGAAAAGGTTCTTCCCCCAGAGGGTGATGGGGCACTGGACAGGCTTGCCAGGGAAGTGATCACATCCCCAGTCCTGCCACAGCTCAAGGAGAGTTTGGACAACCCTCTCAGGCACAGGGTGGGATTGTTGGGGTGTCCTGTTCAATTGGACATGATCTTTGTGGGTCCCTTCCAACTCAGCCTATTCTGACATTCATTCCTGTGACCTGAATTCATTCCTGTGACCATGCATTTCTACAGGACATGCAGAATAATGTACAGATAAGTTCACAGGAACCTCAGCTGGAACAGAAGGCCAGCATGTAGGAGAGAAGAAACTAAACAGCCTGTGGGGATGAGAGAGGGTAAAGAAATGGAACAGTGGCAGCAACATTACAGGGTGCTCCCAGTGCTCCCAGTTACCTTCTGTCCATCTGTGCCATTCCTTCCTGCCAAGCCAGGGGCACCCTTGGATCATGAAAAAAAAAAAAAAAAAAGAAGAGGGATCTGTTAACACACAGTCCAAGGGTTTGGGAGCTGGAAATAAGTGCAAGTTAGAAAATGTTCTTTCTTACCCTCCGTCCGTCAGATCCAATTTCTCCCTGGGAGAAGAAGACGACAGGAAGTCAGATACTGCCTGCATCCCCCACCACCCTGACTCCCCCTTCAGTCCCCATCTCCACCACCTGCCTCTCGCCCTCCATTTACATCCTAAACCCATTCCCACACCACCAGACTGTGATCAAAGCCTGAAGGAGGAGACAGGCTTTTCGATGCCCTTGGAAATTCCTCCCCAGGCCCACAATTACACGTTAATAGAGTTGCTATCCTTCCCCGTCACAGCTAATCTCTCCTCTGTGCATCAGAAAGGAGCATGGTCCCCTCTCTCCTCTGTGCATCAGAAAGGAGCATGGTCCCCACCAAGTGCCAGACAGCCATTCCATCTCGTCTTTCTCACCTTCTCTCCTTTCAGCCCTGGGACACCCTGGACAAAGGAAAAAACACCAAAACCCTGTGTTAGTGCCTGGGCAGTCAGCAGAGCTGAGCACAGAGGTCTGGGGTGGGAAATGGGCAGGTGTGAGGGAGAAGCAAAGTTTCCCTTGCTTTACTAAAAATCAGGGAATGCAAAGAGCTCAGCCATCAGCTATGTGATCCTTACCTTGGGACCAGGGTATCCGATTGGACCTTCAATACCTGGGTCGCCCTTTGGGGAGGAAGGCGCGGAGAGTTAGTTTGAGGTCATCAGAGATGTAGCAAACTGAGAGGAGGATTTTCCACAACTCACCTGTCGTCCCTTCAGCCCCGGGGAACCTGGCTCACCCATGTTCCCCTTTGCACCCTAAGGAAAGGAAAAATGCAGTGTAAGTCCAGGCTTGGTGCTGACTGAGAAAATGGCAGTTTCTAGGAGATCAGAGCACATAAAGCTGGAGCAAGAGAGCGCGACACCCTTGTGCATGTGAGAGCTCTGCTCTGAGAGTGGGGAACTCAGTGACAACTGCTGCCTCAGTCCTGGTGTCCTCAGGTGCTCCAGTGTCTCTCTGCAAGGCTGGCAGTGCATCAGCCTTGGCACAGACATGGGCACACCAGTGTTGGCTGTGTCTCCAAGGGCCAAGATAGATGCTGGGGGATATTTCCCAGCTGGGTGCTACCTGAGAAGGCAGCTGAGGTGATGTGAGGTGAGGTCTAGGGCATCCTGCAGTGGTTGCAGCAGGCAGGGGCATTATTACCTTTCCCACAGCTAAGTGCCTTTCCCACTTACCTTCTGCCCTCGGTATCCCTTGGGACCAGGTGGCCCTGCAATCTCCAGGCAGCTCATCTTGTAGCACTGAAATACAAGAAATTAAACTGAGGTACTGATAATGTGCATCCCAAACTCAGCTCAACTCTGCACCCACAGCTCTCCACATTCCTCTCCCCATCAACTCAGGGCTAAAATCTATTGGATCAGGGCTGAAGCAGCAACAAGCACACAAAGAAGAGCTGCGTGTAAATTAAGAGTGGAAAGTTGCCATGAGCATGTTCATTATAGCTTGGCTCTGGGCCCAGACTGGAAGAACAAGACTACCAAGTGTTAGAGGTGGTGGGGGCTTGCTCATCTGCAGTCATCATGGGACTGGCATGTTCTTTGGACCATCCCCTGCACAACCTCTGTGAGCCAAACCCTGCCCCTGTGGTACCAGCAGGGCAGGAGCTTCAGCGGGGGCACCATTTATGTAATGTGTCTCCAAAGTGAAGAAATTAGTCTATTCCATAGACCAGAACCCACTGCAGGTGAGGGGGAGGCAGGGAGTGAGTCCAGTGTGCCATTACAACACCTGGATAAGGGAATGTGTCTCTAGACTTTGCAGGTGGGCAGGGACCCATCCCATGCAGGTCCATGCTGTTCTGGGGTGTGAGCTGGTCTGTTCCAACTGGGGCAAATTAAACCTGTCATGTGGCAAAGACACAGAGAGGCTGCTCACTCACCTCGCCGTAGGCTTCGTGTTTCTGCAAAAGAGAGAACAGGAGGAAGAAGATCAGTTAAGGTGCTCAGTCCCACGGGGGAGACAGCAGCTCACCCTTGGAGGGGAGTGTGGTAGTAAGGGAGAGGAGGTGGTAAAGATCCCCTGGCTGTAAAGATGTCCTCTGGAGAGCCCCTGATTAATAGTGCCTCACAGCTGGAGTCTCAAGGACGATGCTGATGGTAAGCACGTATCTCAGTGTGGCACACTCTTCCACATGCCTCTGGATGGGGAGCAGGCTGGGGTATAGCCTGGTCTTCAGTAAGAGCCAGGACTAGGGTGGCAGCCTGCCCAGACATGCTGGGAAACGGAGACACAAACCAAGGCATCCTGGCTAACTACCAGAAAAAAAGCTGCACTTTCCCTACAAAAGGTTATCTCCAAAAGCCTACAGAAGGGAAAGCATCCCTCATCTGTGAACTGCTCCTCTTGTGCCCCCTGTTCCCCTCCTTGCACCTACCATAGCCTGGATGATCCTGTCGATGGTGTTGACATCTATCTCCAGGGTGTCCCTCTGGGTGATGGCGTAGTTGTTGCGGTACAGCTCGTGTGGCAGGTTTGCGATCTCCCGCAGACCCTGCTCGTACACCTTCTCGCTGGGGGCCACCGCGAACAGCTTGATGCCCATGTCTCGTGCCCTCTCAGCCTGCATCTTCATCCCCCCACAGGGGCTGCCCGTTACATGGCCATCGGTGATGACCACCGCGAAGTTCACGCCATTGGCCATCTGGGTCTGGATCTGCTGGGTCATGTTGGAGATTGCACAGTCCGTGAAGGTGCCCCGGCCCAGGTAATTAATGGCAGACAGCCTGGGCAGGTAAATGTCTTTGCTGCTTGTCAAAGGGCTGTAAATTTCTACTACGTCTGAGTAATGGAGCCCACCAAACTGCCAGGTGATGTAGACTTGATTCTGGTAGAGCTCGCTCTCCAGTTTATCGATGAACATGGGGATGAAGCGCTTTATTTGGTCCACAAGGCTCTGGATGGGCACAGTCTGCAGAGCTACGCTCTCCGAGGTGTCAATGATGAAGTAGACATTGATGGGGCAGTTCCTCTTTTCTGCATGGGAACATTTATTCAGACCATGTCAGAGCACTTCATGCAACCCCTTTGCTGTGCCCCTGACACTTGGACCAAGTGTGATGCCAGGAAATGCACAAGTCCCACCTAGCTCTAGAAGTGACACTTGTGTTTGGGTCAGATGGTTCCCCATTGACCAGGACTTCTAAGATGTGCTATAGAATCACAGAATAATTAAGGTTGGAAAAGACATCTAAGATTATCAAGTCCAATCATTAATCCAGCACTGTTCAGTACTAAATCAATCTTGAAAATCCTACTTTTTTTGGTAAGAGTCCTGCTGGACCCGTAAATCACCTCTGCAGTGTGACTGAAAAATGAGGAAATCACCAGATTTAAAGTGAACAATTTTCTGGCATCAGATAGAGAGCTGACTTCTGGGGACTGGTGATTGTTACTGCATCTGCTGGGAGAGACACCACTGGCACACCCCAGCTCTTTCCATCTCTAGCTCTCTGCACACCAAAGCAAACATGGAAACGTGATTTTGGGTGAAGGACGGTGTTCCCCACAGGTGTATTGTTACCAGAGGAGTGCAAAGGGCCAGGGGAGGTGGAATGTCCCAGTATCAGTTCTGGCAAGCAGGTTCTACAACTGAGCATTGTTTTTGTTAAAATTGCTGCCCACTAAGGTGACCCAAATTATTTGGTTAATACCTGCACAGGAGGTAGGACTGACATCTCCACCATCCACATCAAGCTGAGCGGCATGGAGAGGAACTAGAGCCACACAAAGGAGAGTAGGAAACAAGGCTTGTCTAAACATCTCAGCAGCCCCTCAGGATATTCAGATGCCTGTGGAAAAACACAGGTAACATGTTAAACATGATGCACAATCTCCTGACTCTGCTGGCATGACACAAAGCCAGCCTATGCTCCCTGTAAATGCTCCCTTTCACTTCCCACGGAGTGAAAGGACAAATAAAAAAATCTCTTGAAGAAATGCACATCTTTAGTGCTCAACCCATCACCATGCCTCCAAGGCCCAGCTGCATGTGGGAGTTTATTTCCTGTAGGGTTATGACAACTTAAAGTAGCAGAAGAGTTAGAGATCTGGTCTGAAAAGTTCTTAGGAATGTATGGAAGTGTTGAAAGGTACATGGGATTCAAAAGGTTATTCTCAGGCAACATTCAAGCAATTTGTGGAATATGGAGGAAGGGGAGATGCTCACCTTTGCATCTAGAGGACCCCAGAACCAACTAACATGGCCCTGTGGTGGCCCGGAGATGCTTCTCTGCATGGTAGCCAACTCAACACTAACCAGTAAGGGGCATGTGGGATGTCTGTTATGAAAAAAAGGCCTGAATCCAGTCCAAAAAGACGGTTTCTTGAATGCTTTGGGGTTTTTTTGGGTAACTTTTGGAAGAGTCCAAGGCTTGAAGGGACACTGAGCATGCATTTCGTGGCAATGGCAATTGCAGGGGGAGGGCAAGTGAGCAATGCAGCTGAGTTCTGCCACAGCTGACTGAGGAACAGCATTACTGAAGAATACAGGCAACTCAGCCCTCCCTGGCTTCCCTTGAGACCTCTCTCCACATGGTGCCCTAGCTCTTGCCTGGTGGGACATGTCCCCTTCCAGTTTATAGTGCCAGCTGCAGTGCACCACAGGCTTCTGCAAACTGGTTTATGCTGGAAAGGTAGGTGTCAGTGCTGCTGAGACCCTGCAACAGTGACAGCCCTCCTCCACACTAGGGCCTGTGCTTATGAAAGAATTTGGATTCTTCTGTCTAGAAAAGGAAAGGCTCTGGGGTGACCTTACAGCACTGGCTGGTACCAAAAGGGTCAACAAGAGAGCTGGAGAGGGACTTTGGAAAAGAGCCTGGAGTGATGGGACAAGGGGGAATGGCTTCCCATTGCCAGAGGGCAGGGTTATGTGGTGTATTGGGAAGAAATTGTTCCCTGTAAGGGTGGGGAGGCCCTGGCACAGGTTGCCAAGAGAAGCTGTGGCTGCCCCATCCCTGACAGTGTCCAAGGCCAGATTGGATGGGGCTTGGGGAAACCTGGTTTAGTGGAAGGTGCCCCTGCCCATGGCAGGGAATGGGATGGGATGGGATGGTATTTCAGGTCCCTTCCAACCCAAACCATTCTATGATTCTATGACGTCCCACATAAGTCAGTGTGGCTAAACTTCCATTGTGCTGCAGAGAATAAAAGTGGTATGGCAGGGATAAAACACTTTCATGCTAAACGGGTGTTTTAGTTAAGATCAAGATTTCACCTCTCTAAGCCTACTGCAGGCTTTCCTTGTTTTGTTTGCCCTTCATAAAGCAGAGCTGCAGGAGATCCTGATCTTTTGTAGGACACAACAGCTTTGAGCCTTCAGACAGCACCATTTTAAACCCAGCCTTTAGCTGAGGAAGATGGAGACAGCTTTTGGAGAGGCTGGGAGCACTGAGGGCTTTGGCTAAGCGTCTGACTCATCACTGCATGCTGAGTTTAACCACCTCCCTCTCTCCCTCCTTCTTTCCCTCTGTGTGTGGGTGGGAAGGCACTGTAGAGCAGAGCAGTTGGCCTGCACAGGCAACCAGGGCCAGCTCTGGCACAGGACAGCTCCTGCCCAGAGCCCCTGGGGCCTGGGACTGGGTCATTGAAGCACCACAGCCTTGGACTCTCCATGGGCAGAACAACGAGGCAGGAAAGAGACTCCTGAAAACACAAGACTCAACTCACTTCCCTGGAGTCCTCTTGCACGGTCTCCTTTATCCCACTCTGCAGCTTGAGCTCTGTTAGTCTCCTGCTCTCCCAGCTTCCCACCTGGTATTAACCCCCCTGGATACACAGTGGGGGGTTATTGGGAGCTCCAGTACCCACCTCAGGGGCATCCAAGGCTGGGGTGGGCAATGCTGCCCATTTTGTCATCCTCAGAGCACCAATAGCTGTTGTGACGCTCTTGCAAACCCCGTAACATTTGATATTTGACTGAAAGTCCCACCTGCCACTGAAAGATGCTGAGATGGAAACCTCAGATTTCACCAGTATTTCAGACTGTTTTCTGTATGTTGAATGCAATTTTTGAACACAGTTCAAAAAACTAATGCAAAGAGCAAATTGGGAGCTGACTCAAAATGCCTGAATACTTGGGTCTGCCCATCCTGTTCTTTGTTGACTTTTCTCTCTGCCAGAGCGGGACCTTTGTTCCTATGAGGCCTTCTCTCAGTATTTGTATTTTTGAGTGTATCACCTCCTTCGCCCTGCCCACTAGGGAAAAACAATAGGGAATCTCAAGCAGTGGATCCTCTGAAAAATTTTTGAGGGCACTGTCTTGCACCATTCTCCCTGAATGAGGGTCTGTGCTCCTACCTCAGGTGCAGAGAAATGTATAGTCTTTGCTGGTCCCACATGGAGATCCCAGGTGACCTGGCTGTTACGCACATAACTGAAAATATATGGATTTATCTAGACAGAGCCCTGCAAAAGAGTGGCCTAGCAGGAGGACCCAAGTTCTCTGCTTGCTTCTCTTCCAACATGAGCAACTGAACCAAAAGTGATATTACGGCAAACAAATCACTTGCAGTGGCTCAAATGTGCAAATTATATCTGGTCATTTTTGCTCTCATATCTTAGTGCAAATCCCAAGTAATACTTTGAGCAGATCCCAGTGCAGTGGAAATGTCACCTCATGCACCTGGCCAGGCAGACCCATGGTCTGCTTTATCCTATACATTGATATTCCAGAAGGTCCCTCTGGTGCACTGTGTATGTCTCCTCCAACACCAGAACACCCATTGTAACTGACCAAACTGTTCCCCAAATTCCCAAAAATCGAGATGCTCTGCTGTCTAAATTAACACTGCCTTCAAGGAACTTATCTAAAGCCACATAAATTTAAAGCCACACAAATTGCATTCCTCTCAAGAAAGGAGAGTTATGCTGGCGGTGCTAAAATATTCAGAATAAAGTTTGAAGCCTCCCTGCTGCTCAGTCCCAGCATTTTCCATGGCCATGTCCAGCATGCAATGCCTGTGGTGTCACTCGCTTGTGCATGCAGCATTTTCTCCACTCAGATGTTTGATAAATGAAACTAGAAAAGAAAAATATGCCCCATTTGGAACAAAACTCTTTTAAATGTATCTCCTCTTCCTTCCCGTTTGTGTGCCTGTGGTTTACACGCTGCACAAGGAGGGAATTTCAGTGCTGGTCGCAGCCACTACACAAACTTGCCTTGTAATTTTCATCCCTGGGCAGAGCACCCATGGGAGAGGTTTCAGCTACAGACTTCAGATCTTCTCCAGGTATTCCATACAATTATCCAGGGATATCAGCCAGGGAAAGCCTGGTCTGCAGGAAGGCTGAAGGGAGCAAACCCCTGCCACCAAGTGCAATGAATTCCCAGGCATTCCTAAATGTGCTGCCACCTCCCAAAACAGATGAGCTTGTGCTGATGTAATTCAGCAAAAATAGGAGACAGGGACCACAGGTGAGTCTAAATCATATCTTCCGAAATCCCAAAACTGAAGCGGAAATTACCCAGCAGAGCAGTTCTCTGCCCTGCTCCTATCACTTCACTGTTACTGCTGAACTAATCCACCCCCTTCAGCTGAGGGATTTTCTAGATCTGTGGCCCTGGCAGTTTGTGGCCCACACTACTTACACCTGGAAAAAAACCCCAAAACCTTGGGAAAACACCCAAACTAGCCAATACCTGAAAGTAAAGGAAAAATTTATATTTCTTATAGCAGTTACTGTCTAAATGTGAAATAGGCACCTTGCTGGAAAGCCAGTAAGCAGCAGCAGGCACAGGCTGAAATTTCAGATGGATTTATTTTATTCCCGGCTGGAGCTCCGCCAGTAAGTAGCCACAGAACCCCTGTACTCGGAGTGAAAAAGTCTGCCTACCTGGAAAATTAGGTCATCAAAACTTCGCCCCCAAATCCCTCTGCAACGTAAGGAAAAAGGGCTCTGTGGAGTGGCCGGTGTCAGGACGGCTCCCGCATCCCCGGCTGGAGGGTGGCTCCGGGCTCTGGGCGCTGGGATGTGCGGGATGAGTGACCGGGAGGAGCAGCGGAGGCGTCTCCAGCCCAGTCCCGCTATTTCCCCGCCGCCTGGAACTGCCCTCTGAGTTCCTCCTCCTCCAGAATCGGCACTCTCGTTTGCAGTAGCTCCGGACATCCACGGAGAGTCACTGTGGGTCTACCGAGACCTGGCAGGGTCCCCTCCCCTCCGCTCCCACGCGGCTCGGGGTGGGCTGGTTGTCCCTTCTGGAGCTGAAGGCATCTTTGTTTGACGCGAACTGGAAGTCTCATTTTTCCATGATGAGAGGCCCCTTTTCGGGGTTGGCATTGCTGCCCCACATCTTTATTTATACCATCAAATAGTCTTTCTCTTTCTTCCCCCCTGCTGTCATGCTCCTCTTTCCATCCTTGTAACGTGTCCTGAGTGGAACAAATGAAAACAAGAACATTTCAAAAAAGAGCAGCTTGCCCAGAATCGTGGAATCATTGCCCTCGCAAATATGCAAGTCTTCCTCAGAGCCAGCCAAGACTGAGTATTACCAGTTTCTATTAATTAATTTCTGGATTTGGGTTCATAGAATCATGGAATCAGAGAGTATCCTGAGTTGGAAGGGGCTCACAAGGATCATTGAGTCCAGAACCTGGCCCTACACAGAACAGCACCAAAAATCATACCATGTGCCTGAAAGCATTGTCCAAACACTCCTTGAGCTCAAGGACTTTGTTGCTGTGGTATTTTTTAAATTACTTTTAAATTCACAATGTATTTTTAGCTCTGCTAAATGAAAAATAAGGGCAAATGTCTGAACAAAAAATATGGAGAACAGCAATGACTTTCAGGAACACAGCCTGTTGTTCCTTGACCTATAATTTTGTTTTGAAGAGCAAAGGAAGGATTTTGTGAGGCTTCGGCTTTCCTGAAGCTCTGAATGGGTTGGTCCCTTTTCTTATAGAGCTTCTTTAGTGGAGAGGAGGGGTCCAGCTTTTGCCGACCGTGATCTACCAGACAGCACCTGAGATGTCTGAGCACACCATCCACCTGCCAGTGATCCAGTGCATATGTCACATTCCAGGCCATTTGTTTTTCCTGCTTTGCTGCTGTGTCCAAGCTCTGTTATGTCCATGGGTACCTGTCAATGCTGCTTCTAATCCATTCAATGCAGCTGTTTCTAAATGAACCTGCCCCTGCAGAAACTGTTTCTCCAGCAAGAAGCCTTATCACAAACAGCTGGACAGCACATCTGTCCCTTGCAGTGCTGGTGAGTGCTTGGAGAGGAGCAGACCACAGACCCACACCTCCACATCTTCTCTTCCTCCTCCCAGACTGGCAAATGTTGTCTTTTTACTGAAATTTCTTGACCAAAGGACCTACCTTTAATTTTCTATGTGTGCGTCTTGAACTTTCTCATGTCAAATCAATACCTGTCCTTGCAACTTGATATGACCAAATGCCTTGTCCTTGAGAGGATTCCTGTGTATTTTACAGAACAGCTCCCTGCTGTACACCTTCCCTCAATAAAAAGGCAATCTTGGTATGTTTCACCTGCCTATATATTCATTTCCATGACATTTGTAGGAATATTGTCTTCTTCACGGCTCTGTCATAGATGGGCACACCTGGCAAGTTCTTGTCTTAAGTTGGGGCAGTCTGACACACAGGCACATTAAAGTGGTGGAAAATGGGACGAAATAACCTCAAAACATCCTGCTGACTTTTTTTGTGTGTGGGAGGGGGGGGTTTGTGTGTGGGTTTTGTGGGATTTTTTTGTTTGTTTGGTTGGTTTTTGGGGTTTTTTTAGAGTTTAGAGAACATTAGTTCTTTTAGAACTGATGTTAAAGGCCTGAGCTAGTTTTCTGTAATTGAGGGTTTTTTCCTTAAGAATGGGCTGAGGACATAGGAAACTCTGAAGGAAAATGGTTGTGGTCTCTTTAGCTCCTTTTCCTAATCTTCAAATAAATTTCCCTTCTTTTTTCCTCCTTTTACTGGAACTGCAGATTTCATGGAAAGATATTTTGCAGAGAATGTGCATGGATATGGATCAGTTACCTTCTATGTTGGACTTGGTGACCTTGGAATTCTTTTCCAGTCTTAATGATTCTATGATTCTATCTGACTTGCAAATTATTATTGCACCTCACAGAACACACTGAACTGAACAGATACTGAGTATTCCACTATATTTAAAATGGAGAGAGAGGAAATTGAGGAAGATGAAGGGTAGAAAGAAAGACAAAACTTGCTTATCTACTCTCGTCTACAACTGACTCTATAGAATTGGAAGTAAGGCACAGATGGCTACTATTTCATTTACATCCCCTTGCAGACTGAAATATGTTTTATGGTTTGTTTAGTTGTTCCTTTATAAACTGTGTATCTGCTCCTTTTTTTTTCCCCTTTTTTATCTTTTAGCCCCCAATAACATGTGAACACCCCATTTCAAAAATGTGTGTACACGTGGTTCTCTGGAAAGCAGCTACTGTAGTGCCTTTGGGTCTGTCTGCAATTACAACCACTCCTCACACCATTCTGATGTTATGCAGTGGTCTCCAAGGGTCTTGTTTTCTAACTGTGAGCAGAGAACAGAAAACTAGGCCAAAATTGTTAAGTGCTTACTGAGAACAATGCATGCTGGTTTTCAACTCTTCATAAGTATGCAGCTGATAGTCTCAGCAGTTTCATTGATGACAAACAGAAGGATGGACTTTTTGCTCTTTTGTAGTTGCCACTTTCTGAAATTCTTGCTTCCTATTCACAGAACCAAGGAATGCTTTGGGTTGGAAAGGATCTTAAAGCTCATCCAGTTCCACCCCCAGCCTTGGCCAGGAACACCTTCCATCAGACAAAGTCACTCCAAGTCTTGTCCAGCCTGGCCTTGGACGCTTCCAGGGTTGTGACTTTCGAGCTCAATTCATGCAATGTGTTAGTATTCCTTCACCCCAACAGGCAAATCCCTGCCCCTCTGAGGTTCAGGGCTGTAATTCTGCTCTTTGCCTTGCTGACCTCTCTCAGCCCCTGAAGTTCCCCAGTCCCTTCAGACAGGGCTACCTCCAGCCCTGTCAATTTTAGCCAGTTCTTCCCTGTGTCTGTGTAGTGGGTCCAAAAGATCGTCTCTCCTGGTTGGTTCATTCATCAGCTCCATCAGGAACCTGTCTTCAAACCATTCCAGAAACCTCTTGTGGTGTTTATGCCCATCCTGTGGCTCTAAGGATTGCTCCAAAAGCCTGAAGTACACTTCATCCACCTCCTCTTCTTCATCAGGTGGTCTCCAGCAGAATCCTACTACAACATCCCTGCTGGACCATCTTTCCAAAACAGACTTGGCTGACTCCAAGGCATCTCTGGCAGATCTTGCCCAGGAGAAGACATCTATTAAAAATATATATTTTATATATATATATTATATATATATAAAGAAAAGAAAAGAAAAGAAAAGAAAAGAAAAGAAAAGAAAAGAAAAGAAAAGAAAAGAAAAGAAAAGAAAAGAAAAGAAAAGAAAAGAAAAGAAAAGAAAAGAAAAGAAAAGAAAAGAAAAGAAAGAAAAGAAAAGAAACTTATTTTTATGGATTAACCCAGTTCATGCATTTGAGCAACAGCCCCCACTCAGCCTGACATTCTCAAACTGTGGTAAGACAAGGCACAAAGGAGAATATTTCTGAAGAAAAAAGCCAATATTCATTTTAAACCATATTTTAGCTGCATTTCCTGGGATTTAGGCCATTAAAACCAACTGCCCCAGGATGTTTACAGAGTGCTCATGAACACACCAGTACAATCTGAGGCTTTGCATAATTTTTCCTATTTTAATATCCCAGTGTTAACTTTTCAGTCCCCTGTGCTCTTGCAGCTCTTATTTGCTTTGCACCCAGTTTTTATATACAGCTTTGTGTGCTTGCAAATTGTTGCTTGACATAAGGAAGGACTGTTTGGAGTTTCTAGAATTTTATTTAAACAACCCAAGGTTTTCCCAACCTACAGCACTTTTGAAGCTCTGCCAGGCACAGGTTGATATCTGTAGATGTGTGTTTTTTCTAGACTAGACTAAGCTAGAGCTCAAGATCCTTAGGGGGATGAAGATATCCCAGGCTCTCTGCACTGTGTAGATATAGTGGTGAGAAAGCCTGATTCTCTATGAGTTCTAATAATCTTCCTGAAATGGTTGTTTACATGCCACTAGTGTGGAGGCCCTTGCTCCAATATTTATCTCCTGTCTGCTTAAGATTTCCCTTCTCAGAATGCATTGGAGGACACCAGCTTGAAGAAGCAGCAGGGATGCTCCTTTGCCATGGTGCACAATTTCTTTTGCTCTTTGGAGTAATTAAGGCCATAATTATGAACTTATAAAATATTGTACCTTCAATTCCTCAGTCCAAGCTTATTGTCTAGAGCCAGCTTTTTCATGGTGGCTCAGCATCTTCTGGAGCTGATCCCTTCTGGAAGGGCAAAGTCCCAGAGCATTTCTGTGTCTAGTCACTATCATGGAGGGGGTGGCAGTGCCATTTCAGGCATTTCAATGCCAGGGAAAGAGAGGGTGCCCACGGTTCTCCCAGAAGTGCCAGGCAGCAGCAACACAAGATCATTATGTGAACATAACAAGCAAATTATTTAGGTTTAGGTTGGATATCAGGAAAAGCACCCTCAGAGGGTGATGGGGCACTGCCTAGGCTCCCCAGGGAAGTGGTGCCAAGGCTGCCAGAGCTCCAGGAGTGTTTAGACAACGCTCTCAGCGATGCACAAGATGGGACTGTTGGGGTGTCTGGGCAGGGCCAGGAGCTGAACTGGGTGGGGCCCTTCCTGCTCAGGGGATTCTTCAACTCTATGAAAAATGGATGGACAGAGAACAGAGAGAGTGGGGAAAAGGACAAACTGAAACCCTTTCTCCCAGAATACTTCCCCTTTTACCAGTTTCCCAATCTGTGCTTTTTGATGCTTTCCCCTCTCGCAGCACATTTTTTCCAGGCAGCCAGTCTGGATGGTTGAGTCCCAAAACTTGTTGACTCACTGAGAGCAACCTTTGCATAATGAAGCAACTGCATAATGAAGCAACTGCTCCTTGGCAGGGCAGGACCTTAGAGTGATGTCTGATGCCTCCGTGGCCTGGAGCACATGCTGGATAATCCCAAGATAGCTCTGTGGAGATTTTAGGCCATCTGTAGTTTTGCAGCCCTGGATGAGGAAGGGAAAAGAGTTAAAACACACAGTGTGTGTCTTTGGGGCTTCATGGTGCAATACAGCAAGAGCAGAAGGATCCAGCTGCATTTGTTTTGTTTTCTTGTCACCAGAGAAACGAGAAGGAAAAATTGCAGTGGTGTTTCCATGAAATTAAGGGAAAAAAATCCCACATAGTTTATAGAGGAAACCTCATCCCCCTCCCTAGCTTTTTACTGGTGATGTTTCAAAAAAAAGTACATTTTTAAAACTTAGTCACGTCCCATCCCACCCCACTCCACCCACGGTCCTTAATGCCATGTACAGACCTAGGAAAGAAATTTCATTTTTCTTCCTATCTAAACATTTGCTGGAGCCTGGAGGTGCAGACTACAGCCCTCCCCCCCACTCCCCCCCACCCCCCATCCCCCACTTTCGCCATGAAATGACTGCTCGGCTAAGGTTACAACTAAAATAGAGATTTTCTCTTTTAGATTTCAGCTCATTGCATGAATAATATTCCCCAAGACATACTCATTATATTGAACCAGAAATCTATGGGGGACACTTTTGCAATGACTAATGGGTATAAATAGAAAGGAAAGGAATTAATTATTGCCTTATCCTGGGAAAAGAGGGGGCTGAAATGGAGCAGATAGGGGTAAAAAGGCTTTTTTTTTCTGGATCTGGAGGTTATATCAGTGTGGGCTGCTGGGCTGGAAGGGGGCTGGCCCTGGTTTCAATGATTTCCCTCAGGAGGCGGAGTGGCCTGGCAAGGCCTCTTGGGGGGATCCAAGAGGGGGGGTAATTGAACTGATTTATTTGAAATGCTAATCGTGTCTTTAATCTCAGCTTTGTCTCTTTGACCACGATATTCTGGATATTCTGCCCTCGGGTCTTAAACAAAAAAATGTTTCCAACATTAGCCTTTGTATGAGCTGAATCCTTGAGGCAGATTATGTCTAATTCCCATTTCAATGGGACTTGTAAAGAGGAATTAGAAAGGAAATGTGAAAAAAAAAATCTATCACTTAAACCAATGAGAGAGGTTTTGTTGGCTTTAGGGACCTGTTATTTAGGTCCTAAAAGAAAATCTGTGACTTCAAGCTCGCAACTTGCTACTAAAGATGTTCATCAAGAGAAAGCACTAAACTGAGGGTTTTGAAAACCCAGAATCCTCTGGGAGGCTGAGGAATGAGCTCCTGCAGTGGAAGGGAGCTGTGCCTGCCTACTCACTTCCATTCCCCCAAACTCTCTGGAAGACCAGTGCAATCCTGGAATAACAGATTCCATTGTTACCCGTTTCACGACCTCAGTATGGGACCTAAGTTTTCAAGGTTAAATTTGCAATCATAATAATTTGCAAAATAACTTGAAACTCCAAAATTTTGCAGCTGATTCAAGTCTTGCTAACAGTGTATGTCACAGGCACACATACAGACGTGCCACAGAACTGTAGTGAGACCCCTGAAATCTGTGTCCACCTCAACCATCCACTCAGGAAGCAAAATGTTAACTTGTCTCAAGCCCTCTTTGGCCTGGCTTTATGTGCTGAGCCCTTCAGGACTTGCTTCTCTCCACCAAGGTGGAGGCTGTGGGAAGCTGCCCCACTCTGCAGACATCCCTGTTTGGGGAGGGTGGTGGGCAGCCTCCCAACTGCTGTTCCTGGGGTTGCTGAGCTTTTCCACTGCTGCATGGCTGCTGCTCCTCACATATTTGATGTTGATCCAGGGAACCCTGTGCAGCTCTTCTGCTCAGCTCCTGGGTCACGTACAGCAGGGTGTTGCTTGTGCCTTTGGCACAACGTTTAACACCTCCCCTTCCCTTACACACATGCTGGAATTCTTGCTCTTACACAAAACAAGGCTCTCTTCCCATTTATGGCTTTCTTTATGCTAAAGAAATTTAGAATTCTGTAATGAATTTTCCTCCTGGCCAAATACAACATGGCAATAAAAAATTCCCCTCTACCATCACGTGAACTGGGAAGGAAAACAGTATTTGCACCAAATGTCTTAAAAGTTTGAACAGGAGTTTCAGGCATGTAAGAAACGTAATATAATTAGATACATAATGAGTGTTAAGACAAAGATTCCTATCTGAGCTCGTTTCAAAGGTGTTATTTCAAAGTAACAGCATAAAACCAACAAACAAGCAGACAAATCCACCAACAAAAACCCCAAAGCAAAACAAAACAAAAAAGGTTCATTACTAAATAGGTATTCCCCTGAGACAAAGCAAGTACTCTGCAGAGTGAGTTAGGAGAGCTATATTGCATCCTTCCTAGGATTCCTTTCTGATGGTACCTTAAATCAAGCAAAGAGATCAGGGTCACAAGGAAGTTAAAATATTTTTGCTGGAAATGCAACATCGTCTCTTACCAGGATAACTGAAATTCTGTGCACTTAATTGGAGCATTAATGTGAGCTCAATCTCCAACATCAAATGAAATAATTTTGATCACGCACACCATAAATCACATCTTATGTTTATACTTGTTTTACTTAAGGCTGCCAGTGGAACTGGAATGCTTATCTGCAGTCCAGAGAGGCTTGAGATTTTCCAGCTTCAGTGTGTGATAAACAGAATGAAGAGCGAGGAGGGGAAAGTGCAGGCATGTACTCACTGGCTTCTACATACACTTCCTTTGCACACAATTTTTTTACAAACAGTCCTTCTTTTACCTACTGTTCTTTTATCTGCAGTTCTTCTTTTTACCTAGGGTTCTTCTACCTACAATTCTTCACCCTCCCTTCTGTCCCTTTTCCATCCAGGCTCTGGCAGCCTCTGTCTACAAATATGAAAATGCAAAGAGACACACAGAAATGAGGAAGAAATAATGCATTACTCATTTTTAAAATAATTGCCTTCTTGGGCATAGAAGCCAGTGTTTCATTTTACATTGAGATTTTCCTTGCATCACTCTAAGGAGTCCCAAAAGGGTTGGCATTACCCACCTGAGTGCCTCTTCAGACAGCAGCAAAACTACTGTCAATGAATTAAAAATGTGCTCTGCCATGAAGTAATGAAGTAAATAATTTGTGCCTCTCCTAGACCTGTGGTAGTGGTTGTGGCAGGTTCACCTTCTCACAGGAAAAGCTTCAAGGTTTAACAGCTGAACTTGTGTGAGCTCAGGCCAATGTGAGTATCCCCAAGAGCAGCCCACACTTGCCTTTGCACACCTCACTGCCTCCAAGGCAAGGCCTGTGACATGTCTGCTCAGCACATCTCTGTCAGATACTAAGAGGGAAAAGGTGAGTCTGTGACTGAGATACTATCCAGTAGACCCCGCCCTCGGGAAGGCACGAGGACAAGCACAGTGAGGCAGGATGCTGGAGCAGGGATGTGGGAAGGATGGACTTGCAGGAGCCATTGGAAGCCCTGTGGGGAAATCAGTCTCTCACATCCCTTCTGGGGAATCCAGATAATTGAAGGCTGTAGGAGTGCTTGATAGAAAACCCTAGACCAGGGATGATTAGGCTCTCCAGGCCTCTCATCAAGAACATATGGATCCCATTGAGAGACCACAGTGGACAGACACCTCCTTGGAGGAGGATCGAGGGCTGGCAGCAAGACACAGCAGCTGGGTTTGGCAAAGCCTCTGTCCTGATTTGCCTCTGGGAACAAACAGCAAGCTTGCCTTCAGTCCAGGGTTTTGCTCTTGAAATCTTTGGGAAGAGGTGTGGGAGCACAGGACATGCAAAGTGATCTTTGTCCCTCAGCAGCTTTGGGAGTAGATGCTGCAGCCACCAAGAAAATCCATGGCTGAAGCACACCAGAAGCTTCAGCAAAGATTACAGCCTGGGTTTGCTGCCTTGGAGCTGCTGACACTCATGAGCAGCCCCAGCCACAGTTTCAACAGCACTGTGTGACTTAAGGGTCCTTTGGTAGAACTGGAAGCTGCTTTCGTGCAGCTCAGAGTCTGGCTTTCAGGAGAATATGTATTTAAGAGCTGCCATTTGGGTATGTGTTTGTTTCATTCCTACATGACAAAGTCATTTATCATCATCAAACCCTTAACAGATACAGGCCACAGGTGCTACCTTTCCTCATGGACAGTTTGTGTGGGACTCAAACTCCCTCTACCTGCATGGTAACACCCTCACCCTTCAAAACACCAAAAATTAAGAAGGCGTTACAAGTTTAAATACACATAGGAGACAATCTCCATTCTGTGTGCCTGTGGAGGTCCTATAATTACCTCCATGCTTTCCCCATGCAGAACAGACATCCCAAAACACACCCACCACCTGAATATTCACCTACTGCAGTCTCCATGCCCTGTCACTCCATGGGCCTGCCCCTTAGAACAGCAGAATTGACCCATTGCTCCACATATCCCTCTACTTGTCCCTAAAAAAGATTTTTTGCCCTGCACAGGACACTCTGTATTCTAGCAGCTTGTTTCCACAAGCCATCGGCTGCATCCCACCTACTCCTTTGTCCCAGCTCCATTGTAGCTCCCCATTTCCCTGTGCCAAGTGTTGGGGTTCCCCTCTGGATGGTGGTGTGGTCAGTCTTCTCTCTCTGGGGGCAGTTTCAGTGCTGCCTTCCAACCTCACTATTACCCCATCAGCAGCTCCTTGGGCCCTCTAAATCTCCAGTTGGACTTTCCATCCCTGTCAGGTGAAGGTCCTAGATCCTTTGTCGCTTATTAACTACCTTGCATTACATAGCTCTATTATAATTTCTTTTTGCTTGTTTGAATCATGTCTCTTGCTTGCTTTAAGCGTTGCTTTTTTTTCACCACAGCAATTTTAATGCTGTAAAATATCTGGTTTGTTCAAAGGATATAAGTCAAATCCAGCAGTAGTTACTATTTACTGTTCTAATAAGTCTCGTCCGTTCCACGGTCTTAATTCAAAGCCTTCATCTATGTCTATACTTGCATCCACTATCTCAGTAAGATCTTGAGAACTTTCTGTGATTCCATTTCCAACATTTCTCTCTTGTATGATAAAGACTTCTTTGGGTAGTTTTGTCCATCATTTGTCACACACATCGAAGTATACAGGGTACTACTACTAGTATCACTACTAAAACAACCAACACATATAAACCTATTTTGCAAAGTCCTCTCAACCAAGGTTGTAAAGCACCATCCTTTGAACAAATCATCTAACCATGATCAACCGTCTTCTTTGATTTGAGCTGTTAAGTCTTTCAGCTTCTGTATACTTCTGTGGATGGATTCAGAATGGTCAGACAAATTCATGCAACACAATCCTTCAAATTTTTCACAACTATGTCCATGTGCCAGTAAAAGAAAATCAATTGCTGCTCTATTTTGAAGGGTAGCATGTCTAATTACCCTTCATATCAGTAATATGCTGATATCTGTCCCCATATCACTGATCGCAATGGATATGGCATTGGTTTGTTTACTTAGCCAACATCTAACTCGATCTAACTGTTTCAATGTCATCATGGCAGAAGCAAGTTGGGGAAGAAGTAAACCTGCTGAAACTCTTTTTGCGGCTTTCCAGGGCCTAAAATCACTGTTACAAATTTCTTCATATTGACGGGCAAATCTTTTTTCTCTATGTTTTTTCTTAATGACTGTCTTAGCACTAGGTGCTAGCACAGTAAGCTGTCCAATACTGCATGGACCACCTTCAAGGCTTGGTGGAATGCCTTGCCAAGCTCTATCTCCACAAATGAACCAATATCCTTTTGGTAATTGTCGTGGATATTGATCAATCTTGGAAAGCCCACTCCAGCTATCTGAGTAATTACACCAAACACTTGAGTTTCTGTAAGCAGGGTAATTGGGAGTGACATTGTATTTTGGAGGATCATTTTCTTTCTATTTCTTTCTAATTTCTACCAATTGCTATCTGAAAACATAAGACTGAAATCCATTGTTAAGGAGCCAAGAATCTCCCAATTCTTGGGGCTCAGAAGATGCTTTAGGAAGTTCCTTGGTCCAAATGTATCAGTCAGCCACAGGATTGCTCCTGTTGCAACCTCACCTGATTTACTATTAAGTTGCTTTTTGGTCAAGGGATCATAATATATAGGTATTGGCCAATCTCACTGGCACTCTGATGAGACAGGTTGAAAAATGCTTTTCTGGGTTTGAATTGGACAGACATATGGTGTCTGAGCCTGCTGCCTTGGCTAAGGTTCCACAAACATTTGTTTTTGGCTGTTCCACAGGCAAATCTGCACTGCAAGAAGCAAGCAAAGCTAGCCACCACTCAATTTCGCTCCATATATTTCGTGGGCTATTTTTTGACAAAAGACTTCCCCATATATTTCAACTTACAAATTCTACTTTTGTTCCTTTGCAAAGTTGCCTAGGGAGCAAATGACTGTGTTAAAAATGGGGTGATTTCACCTTTAAAAACCCAATGAGGGGATTCACTTTCTCTGATTTTATAACATAATACAATGGAAACTACATTTTTGCCGAAAGTGCTTTATGAAACCAACAATTCACACTTTTATCATTGACATAAAATCAGGGTTTGCAAGTTCCACAGGTACATCAGGCATGACCCATAGTCCCTCTGTTCAGCTCATGTCTCTGTATTGTTTCTCTGCTTTCAGAGTCATCAGCGTGTTCTCGTGTCTGATATGATTTGACATTCTTCACTGGAACCCACTTAGGTCCTGCGCCTTTAGAGACACAAGCATACCCTTTGCCCCATCTTAGTAGTTGGAAAGGACCTTCAATTTGCCCTGTCTCAATGTTTCTAATTAAAACAGGGGGATTTTCTTTCAGTTTTGCCTGTGTGTTACTTGAAAAATGCCTAAAAATTGGTGGATCGGGTTCTGTAAAAGAGCTGTTCAAAAAGCTAAAAACATATAAAGCTTTGCTCAATCTCATCTGTGGTGTCACCTCTACTCCCCCCTTCTGTTGGTTTAGAATGTGTTTTATCATGTGATGTGTCTTTTCAATAATTGTTTGACTTGTGGGGGAGTGAGGAATACCAAAGGTGTGACGAACACTCCAATCTATTAAAAATGTGGCCACTTTTTGGGGTATATATATGGGGGGCTATTGTCTGTTTTTACTTCTTGGGGCATACCCAGTGAAGCAAATGTTTGTAAAAAATGTTGATAAGTATGATGACTCATTTCTCTTGTGTGGACAGAAGCAAAGACTGTATCTGAGAATGTGTCCACTGACATATGGATGTTTTTAATTCTTAAAGGAAGGGTACTTAGTGATTTCTGTTTGTTATAATTGTAGGTTTTGTAAACCTTGTGGGTTGACCACTCCTGTAGAAACAGGGAGTTGTGCAAGTTGACAATTAGGGTAAGTACTAATGATAGTTTTAGTTTGACTTTGGGAAATGTGAAACATCTCTACAAGTGCTTGTGCATTTTGGTGAAAAAAGATATAACTCAGTTTTGTTTGTTTAAAAATGTATGGTAAAGTGTTTGAAACAACTACTGTCAGTTTATCTGTTCTTGTATTTCCTTCTGCTATAAATCCTGGAAGCGAGGAATGAGCCTTAATGTGAGAAACAATATATCGGTGAGTTTGGTGTTGTAAAATTGTATAAAAACATGAAGGCCAATGATATACGGTATTATTACTATCATCTTTAAAACTGATCCCTCTATTCTTTTAACTATATTAGTAACATAAGCAGAATCTGTGATCAAATTAAAAGGTTGTGGAAAGAGTTGAAAAGCCCTAACCACAGTAGCTAACTTGCCAATCTGAGGAGAGCCTTCTATTGTTTGAATGTCTGATTCCCATGTTTTAGTTGTTTGATTTAACCATTTTATTACTGATTTATGTGTCTTCCCTGACCCATTAGTGAAGAGAGTTATAGCATGCAAAGGTTCTTCACTTAGCATGTTTTTTTTTTTAAAACTCAATTTTACTTGTAGCAATTTGTGGGCTGGATAATGAATAGAACACCTGAAAAATGTAACCATGTATTTTGTAAATCATCTGAATTTTGTAATGCCCAACCAAGATAGTCTTTTTTCAGGGGTAAATAGATAACTGTAAAGTCTTGACCTGTTAAAGTTAGCAGTCTTGTTCTGGGCTTAATTACGATTTGTGTTGTCATCTCCATAGTTGTAAAAATTGTCTTTGGAGACTTGTAAGAAAGAAAAACCTATTCCATTATTAACAAAGGATCTCTTTTAGAAGGGTCTCATTGAAAAATGAAACCATAAAGTTGTAATTTCTTTTTCCTAAAACTGCAAGGAAGAAAAGTTTTTCTGGACGAACAACAATGAGCTTCTCTCCTTTGGAAAGCTTACCCTTCCCCTCCCTCGCTATTGTTTCATGTCCTTGTTTACTATAATATTGTTACTTTTTCTACCTTCAGACTTTGCAGCTGCAGCTAGTTCTATTTTTTTCTGCTCTTTCTGTTTCTAAGGCCTACATTTCCAGCTTTCTGAAAATCATCTTACCGTTACTATTTCTCACAACTCCCTGTTCAGAAGAGCTGAATGCTTTGATTGTAGAGGAATCAGCTCTGGCGGAGATTGGGCCTTTTTGGCTGCAAAAATGGATGCTCTGCAGATTTCTCCAGAATTCCCGTGTTTCTGCAGAATATCCCAAACCCAGCCAAAGGTTTGAAAGGAACCAATTCAGACATGGTGATGTTAACTGTAACCTGAGGAGGCTGTCGGGTCAGTTCTCCCATCTTAGCACTCTTTCTGTTAAGAAAGAAGGGCTGGGAGGGGAATCCCCCGCACCTGCAGCCATCTCTTTCACACACTAAATTTCCACAAAAATACATGGAGCAGGAGGAAAAAGTACAGGATTTTCAGTGTCTAGGTGGAATCTGGCCTTAAATGAAAAATAAGTTATTTTTCCAATCTGGTGCCATGGGTGAGGAAAATTATTTGGGTTTTTTTTCTCAGTTGTTATGAGGCATCCATGTTCTCCATGTGGGCCAACGTGGGGAGTTGGCACCAAGACAAGTCACAAGTCACAAGAGGTGCAGCATCCCAGCGCTGTTCCCCCAGAGACTTCAGCTCTAGACATGGCAATAAGCTCACATCAGGCACATCCCTTTTCCAGCTCAGGTCATGACTCTGCTTCGTCTGCCCTAAAGCTCTTCATAAGCCAGGAATGCTTTTTTCCATAGGCTTGCCAGAGCAGAGTGCAGCATAAACCTGCACATCTGTAACGCCTGGGGGGAACCTGGATCCCACATGTTGAGTCCCTGTGACCACATCCTCCCTTCCCAGAAGCCAGCAAGGAGCACTCAGGAGCTATTCAGGATGGGCACAGCCCCGAGGGTCTCCAGCATCTGCTCTCACAGCCACCCCTTCTCCTGGGCCCCGGGCAGGACCAGGCACGACACCCAGATGTTCACAGGGACAACCAGGTCACATGGTTGCAGCTTTTTCCTTCCCAGCTCATCTGAGCCCTGGGCAAGGAAAATATTGACAATCACAATGACATCTCTACTCTTACCACCAGACAGGCACAGCACCCGCTTCTGGCCAAAACGATGCCTTAAGGAATGCCTGGAGCATCCTAGGTGGTGTGTTTCTGTGAGAGAGGCTTCAAATTTAAGGTATGAATATACACAGCTGGTTTCTCCTGATGTAAACCCACAGCTTCTCCCTTTGGAGGCTTTCCAGTTGTGTAGCCATTAGAGGCAAAGGGGAATAAAAAATCCCAGCCATAAATGGAAACGTTTGTAAGGGACGGGGTCAGACCAGCTGCCAGTTACTGCAGGATGACTAAGCAGCAAAGCTGGCACAAGATCCTGCGCTTTCTGTAACTGCTGCTCTTTCACACAGACAAAAACCATGCAGATGTTCCCTGCTACTCCTCCACTATTCCCAGATAGAGCTTGATGACCAGAAACACAAAGACAGTGAGAAATAGTAAGCAAGGGGACCACTAGCTCCTGAAGCCTGGCTCTGAGTGCCCTGAAGCAGAGGTAGTCCCAAATCCAGCAGGAATACCTTCAGATAAGAAGTCAGGAACCATTTCTAAGTTTACAAAGATTAACCCACACTTTCAAAGTCCTTTCTGAGGTGATGTACTCAAGAGGGGAGAAGATCCCTCTATAATTTTCCTTTGCCTTGTGTAATGTTTTGGGACTGCAGAGTGAAATACTCTGAAACCCTGACTAAGCCAGGACTCTGCAGGGAGGACTTTCTGTTGCCTCTGGTGACAATGGGGACCAGCAGAGTCACAGCTAAATGGTTGAGGCTGGCAGGCACCATTCAGTCCAAAGCCCTGGCTTGAGCAGGGTCAGCCAGAGCAGGATGTCCAGAACAGTGTCCAGGGTTTTGAGCGTCTCCACAGATGGAGAGCATGCAGCATCTCTGGGCAACCAGATTCAGTGTCTGACCACTCTTACTCTAAAAGACCCAGTGTTTACTTGTGTTCAGGTTGAATTTCCTGTGTTTCAGTTTGTGCCTGTTACCTCTGGTCCTGTTAAAATTGCTTGATTATTAAATTTCTCTTAAGGTATCAGTAAAAGGTATTAATTACCCTCTGATTCATTGAATGATTAACATTTCAGACTACATTTCAAACATTTTAATATAACTCAAGGGTTTTTTTGGAGGGTTTTGATGTAAATTTCCTGGGAAAAAATGTGCACTGCCGTAAATCTATTTTTATTGATGCAGCACATGTGTCCTATCTAGTGTTGAACAAGCAGTCATTAACTTCAATGCAACAAAAACAGTGTTTGGGGGTCAACTGAGCACTTCAGTTTCAATTTCACAACTGCACAGTGAACACGTGTTTCTAATCTGGCTATCAAAGTCATGGGACTGAAAATAAACTGGAGACAAATGGTCACAGGCTTGATTCAACTATGCAAGCTTATGAAAAATAGCATAAAAATCATAGAATCAGAGAATCTCAGAATGGTTTGTGTTGGGAGGGACTTTAAAGCTCATCTCATTCCCACCTCCTGCCACAGGGATGGAAAACTTCCACTATCCCAGGTTGCTCCAAGACCCATCCAGCCTGCCCCTGAACACTTCCAGGGATCCAGAGGCAGGCACAGATTCCTGGGACACCCTGTGCCAGGGCCTCTCCACCCTCTGAGTAAAGAACTTCTTCCTAATATTTTTTCCTAATACATAACACTCTGCAAGATTTGAAGGGTGGTGTGAACTTTTGGGATCCTAAGGAACCATTCACTTCAGAAACAGCCACCA
Organism: Agelaius phoeniceus; assembly: GCF_051311805.1. Classification (NCBI taxonomy): domain Eukaryota; kingdom Metazoa; phylum Chordata; class Aves; order Passeriformes; family Icteridae; genus Agelaius; species Agelaius phoeniceus. Next base: position 10,467,870 of record NC_135271.1, on the reverse strand, counting down.
GGGCCTCCTTTACAGCTGGTGACTTGTATGGACCAGCTTGTCACCCTCTGACCTGTCTGATACAGCTGTGGACAATTTTACTCTCGACATGTTTACTTCTTGGCCCTGATTTTACAGAATCTGTTGCATACAGGAATCAAAGGAGATAGGTTCTGTTCCCATGTCTCCCACAGTCTTGGTCTTGGGCAAGCTGCTAGTTTCTTTGGTTTGCAGCACCCCACCAACAAAATATTTCCCAAAATATTTTTCCAGCTCTTGTCTTTACCTAATAATCCACCAGACATCACAAAAAGTATTACTCAAATCTCTTTGTCAACTACCTTGTTTAAAATATGTGAGAAAGGTCTTGGCATGTGGCAATGGCTGGATTATGCTGTGGCTGATTCACCATTCAGTCCTGGAACATCTCCATCAGAGTGATTTTTGGCCATGTCTTGCCACATCAATAAGGGCCTTCCCAGGCCCTGCAAAAAAAACCCAAGAACATACAGTGTAAAACCAAGGAACCCTGAATTCACAGGAAATCCCAAATATCCTTGTGACTATGAGGAGTGGAACCACTCAATTTGTGTTTGATAGAATCACAGAGTCACAGAACCACAGAATATCCTGAATGGAAGGGACCCACAAGGATCATTGAGTTCAACCCCTGGCCCTGCACAGACACCCCAACAATCCTAACATGTGTCTGAGAGCATTGTCCAAACACTCCTTGGGGTCTGTCAGCCTTGGGGCTGTGATCATTCCCCAGGGAGCCTGGTAAGTGCCCCAGCACCCTCTGGAGAAGAACCTTTTCCTGATATCCAACCTAAAACTTTGCAGACACAGCTCTAGCTGTTCCCTCAGTCCTGTCACTGACCACAGAGATGGGTGCTGCCCCTCTACTGCCCCTGATGAGGATGCTGCAGATCCCAGCAAGGTGACCCCACAGTCTCCTCTTCTCCAGCTGAACAAACCAAGTGACCTCAGGTTCTCCTCAGTCAGCTTCCCTTTTCCCGTGTTGGAGTCCCTTTGAACATTCCCCAGCAGCTGTGAGGCCCCGAGCTGCTGCAGAGGGAAACCTGTGCAAGGCCAGCCTGTTCCTGCCTAGCAGTAAATGGTACTTCCAGCAGCACCCTGCGGCGCCTCAAGGCACATCCCAGGCTGCTGTGGGGATGGCTGGTTTCAGGCACAGTAATCTGCCACATGTTCTCATTTCCCCTGCATGCCAGACCCCTTTTGACACACTTTTCAAAAGAGCTGTGGAGCTCCAGATGGGGCTCATCCAGCCACCCTCGGCCGTGTCCTGTTCAGTACGTGCCCAATGCTTCCGGCTCTTGCAGCCAGGGAAAACTGCAGTGTGCAGCTCATGGCCCAGGATTTAACTGGAATAGGCTTGCTTCAGTAAAGCAGCATGCTGGGTTTACAAGCTGCCTTGAAAAATCTCAAGGACTTCAAGCCCCATGGAAAATACCACATGTAACTGTGTTCAGCTCCCATGTTAACCAAAACATATGGCTGTGTGCAGGGATAACTTTACTACTGGTGGTGGTATCAGAAATACCCAGAAGTAATCCAGGCCGAACTTCCCATTTATGCAGAAGTAAGCAAGACTCAGGTGAAAGAGCAAACTGTTGTGGCTCCTGAGGGTTTGGATTCTTTGGGAGCAAGAGAGGGATTTACAGGGATTTCAGAAGTTATAGACAAGCACTTCCATGTTTATGAAGGTTCAAACTGCTTTCTAAAGCCAAGCCAGGAATTAAACAACAACCAGGCTCTGACACATATGCCTTCCCCCCTGCTTTGGGGACTGAAAACTGTGGGGACCTAGGTTATTCCTGCTGATTCCTGCCCTGCCTGCTTTCTTTTAAGCCATGAAAAATGCTAGTTGAGGGGAATGGGATTTGGTTGTGAGGACAGACAAAAAGAAAGACAGAGAAAAGCAGAAGGGGGCAACCTTAGAATCACATTTAAGGATCTTTAGGGTCTTTTTACACCAGGCCTGTGCCGTGAGATGCCTGCTTCTAAAATGGTGTCCTCACACCCACACTGTCTGTGGCCTGTGCTGCCCCTGCCTCAGGCCAGACCCAGGGTGGCAGCAGCAGAGGTGAAGGGAGTTTCTATAGAAGGCAGATATGTTTTAATATGCAGGACGTATCTTGAAACTTTGGCTTACCTCTGTGGCAAAAACTTTAGCTGCCAAGGCTGGCCGTGAGATGCCTAGATTGCAGCATGAGTCATGCAGGTGGGCTGGTTTGGTTTGGTCTGACTGCAGGAGAGGCATTTCTGACATGGCAGAATTCCCCTTCTGGTGAGCAGCATCACTTGAGCTTTAATGCGCCAGTAGGAGTTAATCCCCCCACTCCTAACTCAAGAAAATCTTGTTTCTGGAAAGCAGGAAGGACATCAAAGAGCATCACCCCTCATGCAAAGGGCAAGGAGAGATTAGCAATTAAATTACCAATTTCTAGTGATTTTTGGCATGGCAGACAGCAGGGAGCATCCTCAACGAAAGGAAAAAGTGAAGCATATGCAGGGATGATCCTGAGAAAAGTCCAGCTCCGAGGTTTGGATTGGAAGGGACCTTAAAGCTCATCTTGTTCCAACCCCTTGTGACATAAGCAGGGACACCTTCCACTAGACCAGGTTTCTCCAAGCCTCATCCAACCTCTTCCAGGAAGGGCATATGTGAGGGATGTGGGCACCATGAGGTCTGGCAGGTTGTCTCTCCTCCTCAGCTTGATTCTGCAGAAGGATGCCATTTATTTCCTCTTGTCAAGCCTCTCCCAGGCTCGTCTCTGTGACTGGGAGCTCCCTCTGAGTCTCATATTTTCTAGGATAATGGATCAAATTTCAGCTTCAAAAATTATTTGCTGCCGGCTGGCAGAAGC